>NC_073384.1:14044541-14362398 GCF_028641065.1 Leucoraja erinaceus | reverse complement strand
GGGTAGCTTGGGTTCATTACCCAATGGTATGAACATCGAATTCTCCAATTTTAGATAACCTCCAACAATTTCCCCCCTCTCCCCTTTCTCCCCCCACGTCCGACTAGCACCTGTTTCTCCCCTCTGTCTCCTCTAGTGTCAAAATTTGGAACTCTTCAGTCTTCCGTCTCACATATTCTACTTTAATCTCTGGCTTTTGTTCCAACTATCTGCCCTTCAAAACCCTGCCCTTGCCCACCTATTACCTGACACACTTTGTCCTGCCTCTCCTCTTTCCCTCCCTCCCCTTCATCCCCCCCATTACAATCAGTTTGAAGAAACGTCATCCTATTCGTGTTCTCCAGACATGCTGCCCGATCCGCTAAGTTATTCTAGCATTTTGTGTCCTTTGTGTAACCCAACGTCTGCAGTTCCTCATTTCCACATCTAAGATTTGATAGGCTCTTTGGCATCTTTGCATTTCTTCTAGTGTTGTGCATGCAGTTAAAATTGAATACAGTGTATTGATTAGATATAGGACACATTTTGAATAGGCCAAAGACCATCAAGTACACTACCAATTATCATGATGTGCCTTCACTTGATGAAGAAGATAGTTTAGGTTTCAAATTGAAGTCAAGTTCCTAGGAATAAATATCACCAGCAACTTGTACTGGACCACCCATATCGAAGCAATGGCTACAAAAGCATACTTTTACTTCACTTAGAAGGTTATGAAAGTTTGGCATGACCCCCATAATTCTCAGCAACTTCTACAGATGCACCGTAGAAAGCATTTTATTGGGATGCATCTCAGCATGGTTTGAGAACAACCCCATCCAAGGCTCCAGGAAATTGCAGAGAATTTTAGATGCAGCCCAGACCATCACACAAACCAACATCCCTTGCATGGACTCCATCGACACTTCATGCTATCTCGGCAAGGCCAACAGCATATTCAAGGATGAGTCTCACCCCGGACACTCCCTCTTCTTCCATCTCTCATCAGGCAAGAGGTACAGAAGTATGAAAATGAATACCTCCAGATTCAGGGACAGTTCTTCCCAGCTGTTATCAGGAAACAGAACCATCCTATCACCATCTAGAAAGCCGTCCTGAACCACCATCTACCTCATTGGACTCCCTCAGACTATCTTTAATCTTGCACTAAACATTATTCCCTTTATCCTGTATCTGTACACTGTGGATGGTTTGATTGTAATCATGTATATTATTTTTTGGACAGGAAAACACACAACAAAAAAGCTTTGCATTGTACCTAAACTAAAGTAGAAGGGTCAGAGGTGGCACATCATGTCGTATAAAACCGATTGAGTTTTTTGAGATGACAAAGGTGTTTGATGATTGGAGAACAGTGGATGTTGTCCACATGGACATTAGCAAGGCATTTGCTAAAGACCCTCATTGATCCAGGCTGATCCAGAAGATTAAGATCATGGGATCCAATGTGACTTGGTAGTTTGAATTCAGAACTGGCTTGCCCATACATGCCGGGATAGTGGTAGAAGGGTGTAATTCTGACTGAGGTCTGTGACCAGTGGTGTTCTGCAAGGTTCAGTGCTGCTGTTTTTTGTGATATATACTCGGATAAAAATATAGATGGGTTGGTTTAGGTTTGCAGGCAATACAAAAATACGATTGTGGTGTTTAAGAGACTTTTAGATAGGCACATGAATATTCAGGGTTGGAGGGACATAAAACATGTGCAGGCAGAAGGGAATCATTTAAGTAGGTATCATGTTCAGCACAGACGTCGTTGGTCGAAGGGCCTGTTTTGGTGCTGTACTCTTCTATATTCTCTCATCACACTATTTCACTGAACATTGACAAGAGGCTTGGCTTGCAAGGGCTTTACAACATAGCAACCAAGATGTTGCATTGATAGGCCTGACAGCACAGAATGCTCACAATGTTGCACTGAACAATCTTACTGTACACTAAGGTACTGTACACTCCTGAGGTACTGCATTGAATATGGTATCCCATCAGCAAAGCCCTGAAGATAGTAAAAGGACAACACTTCTGCAGCCTTAAACCTAAGAGTCTTAAGAGTGACAGTTGCTATGATCTGCATTTCAAAGGTAAATTGCAACACTCCCAACATTTAGCAGTGAAGAAAATATTACAGGAATGATGCACAATTGCGCTGAAGAGAACCGAATCCAACACTCAAGACTGATGCTAATAACAGTTGGTGCTGAAAAGGAAATGCCAGAAATGTCCAGACAATTGAATATCTCTTGTGAGTTAGGATTATTATTACGGATAGACAATCTTACATAGAAACATAGAAAATAGGTGCAGGAGTAGGCCATTCGGCCCTTCGAGCCTGCACCGCCATTCAATATGATCATGGCTGATCATCCAACTCAGTATCCTGTACCTGCCTTCTCTCCATACCCCCTGATCCCATTAGCCACAAGGGCCACATCTAACTCCCTCTTAAATATAGCCAATGAACTGGCCTCAACTACTTTCTGTGGCAGAGAATTCCACAGATTCACCATTCTCTGTGTGAACATTTTTTTTTCTCATTTCTGTCCTGAAAGACTTCCCCCTTATCCTTAAACTGTGACCCCATGTTCTGGACTTCCCCAACATCGGGAACAATCTTCTTTGCATCTAGCCTGTCCAATCCCTTAAGAATTTTATAAGTTTCTATAAGATCCCCCCTCAATCTTCTAAATTCCAGCGAGTACAAGCCGAGTCTATCCAGTCTTTCTTCATATGAAAGTCCTGACATCCCAGGAATCAGTCTGGTGAACCTTCTCTGTCCTCCCTCAGATTAGGAGACCAAAACTGTACGCAATACTCCTGGTGTGGTCTCACCAAGGCCCTGTACAACTGTACATCTTAAGGCAGAACTGGTCAGTTCTGATACAAACAGAAAAAGCAGGTCGACCAAGATATTGAATTTGTTACCAAAGCCGAATAATGTACCCACACAGCAGACGAATTGATGACTCTGCATGTGTTCAGCATGAACACTGATTTGAGTGGTCAAATGTTGATGAGCAAAAGTTGATTTATCCACAAGAACAATTCCAGAATGAATAGAATTTGGAAAGATTATAACTATTTCACCCACTATCTCTGAAGCCATCTCTTTCAAAACTCTGTGATGTAGGTCATTGCGAGTTATTAGCTTTTAGTCTCACCAGCTTCTCTTGAGCGTTTTTAAAAACTAAGACTAATTTTTTTCAGTTGTTCACACTTGCTGTAACCTTGGTTTCAGCTATTTCTGCAGATATTTTATATCTTCCTTCATGAAGAAAGTCATAAAACATTGAATTTTTCTGCTATTGTCAGATTTAAATCGGGGGGATTTAAATTGAACAATGGCAAAAACAACCAATGTTTTATGACTTTCGTCTGCCACAGGGGGGCTGTGGTAAATCCAGTTTTCTCCCAAGTCATGCCTGGTACAGTGATTACCAATTATTCTTATATTTATCACAATTTTGCTTTTATATTCAATTATTTCATTTATTAATCACAGTCTTAAAATATGATGTTAACTTAGGACTGAAATGAGAAGAATTTTCTACACTCAGAAGGTAGTGAATAGTTGGAGTACTCTACTCGAAAGTTTCAATCATCGATTACAAGCAAACCTGTCTTAGACATGGGAGTAATTAATGCTAGACATGAGAGTAATTATTGGATAAGGAGACGAGGAGAGATGAAAATGGTGTTTAAGAGGGAACTGCAGATGCTGGAGAATCGAAGGTTACACAGAAAAGCTGGAGAAACTCAGCGGGTGCAGCAGCATCTATGGAGCGAAGGAAATAGGCAACGTTTCGGGCCGAAACCCTTCTTCAGACTGATCGGGGGTGGGGGTGGGTGGGGACAAGAAAGGGAAAAGGAGGAGTAGCCAGAAGGCTGGAGGGTGGGAGGAGACAGCAGGGGGGCTGAGGAAGGGGAGGAGACAGCAAGGACTAACAAAATTGGGAGAATTCGATGTTCATGCCCCCGGGGTGCAGACTCCCCAAACGGAATATGAGGTGCTGTTCCTCCAATTTCCGGTGCTGCTCGCTGTGGCCCTGGAGGAGACCCAGGACAGAGAGGTCGGGGGAGGCGGAGTGGGAGGGGGAGTTGAGGTCAATTCTTTGAGCGGAGGTGTTCGGCGAAACGACCCAATGGTCTCACCGATATAGATCGGCTGACATCTAGAGCAGCGACGCAATAGATGAGGTTGGAAGAGATGCAGGTAAACCTCTGTCGCACCTGGAACGATTGCTGGGTCCTTGAACGGAGTCGAGGGGGGAGGTAAAGGGACAAGTGATCTCTTGCGGTTGCAAGGGAAAGTGCGGGGAGGGGGTCTCAAGGGAGTTATGGAGGGAGCGGTCTTTGCGGAAGGCAGATATGGATGGGAAGAGCGAGTAGTGGGGTCACGTTGGAGGTGGCGAAACTGACGGAGGATTATTTTTTGTATGTGACGGCTGGTGGGGTGAAAGGTGAGGACTAGGGGGACTCGGCCCTTGTTGCGAGTGCGGGGATGGGGAGAGAGAGCAGTGTTGCGGGGAATGGAAGAGACCCTGGTGCGAGCCTCATTTATGGTGGAGGAGGGGAACCCCCGTTCCCTGAATAGTGAGGACATTTCAGATGTCCTGGTGTGGCACGCCTCATCCGTGGAGCAGATGCGGCGTAGACGGGAGGAATTGGGAGTAGGGGTGGAGTCCCAGGAAGCAGGGTAAGAAGTGTAGTCCAGATGAAAATGGTGTTTGAGGTAGAACATAAAACAATGGAATAGGAATACTTTATTGTCACATGTGACTAGGCAATGAAATTCTTTGCTTGCATACACAATGTATACAAATAGCGGGCATCTACGGCGCTGACAGTTAGCCAATGATCAGCCAATGCTCTCACTGAACAGACTCAAATGGCTGAGCAGCCTACTTCGTTCTTATTTCAATGTTCTTTTTCAACCTGACTATGTAATACATCATCAGCATCTTTCCCTTCTTCATGAATTTCAATCCCCTTAGGACAGGCACGTGCCCTGAGTAATTAGTCAGGGTAGGCAGTGACTTTTAAAAATCTTGAAAACCGCCCATGCAGATTATTCTCTCCCCGGTGAGCTGTCAGTCGGCTTTTAAAAAAAAAACGTGGAAACCACGCATGCGCAGATTGTTCTCTCCCCGGCGAGCGAAGTGCAGCAGGCAGTGAAGAAAGCGAATGGTGTGTTAGCATTCATAGCAAAAGGATTTGAGTATAGGAGCAGGGAGCTACTGCAGTTGTACAGGGTATTGGTGAGACCACACCTGGAGTACTGTGTACAGTTTTAGTCTCCTAATCTGAGGAAAGACATTCTTGCCATAGAGGGAGTACAAGATGGTTCACCAGACTGATTCCTGGATGTCAGGACTTTCATATGAAGAAAGACTGGATAGACTCGGCTTGTACTCGCTAGAATTTAGAAGATTGAGGGGGGGATCTTATAGAAACTTACAAAATTCTTAAGGGGTTGGACAGGCTAGATGCAGGAAGATTGTTCCCGATGTTGGGGAAGTCCAGGACAAGGGGTCACAGTTTAAGGATAAAGGGGAAATCCTTTAGGACCGAAATGAGAAAAACATTTTTCACACAGAGAGTGGTGAATCTCTGGAACTCTCTGCCACAGAAGGTAGTTGAGGACAGTTCATTGGCCATATTTAAGAGGGAGTTAGATGTGGCCCTTGTGGCTAAGGGATCAGGGGTATGGAGAGAAGGCTGTTACAGGAAACCGAGTTGGATGATCAGCCATGATCATATTGAATGGCGGTGCAGGCACGAAGGGCCGAATGGCCTACTCCTGCACCTTGTTTCTATGTCAGTTGGCTGTAAAAAAATCTTGAAAACTGGGCATGCGCAGATTGTTCTCTCCCTGGTGAACTGCCAGTCGGCTTTTTTAAAAAAAATCGTGGAAACCACGCATGCGCAGATGTTCTCTCCCCCGTGAGCTGTCAGTCGGCTTTTTAAAAAAAATCATGGAAACCGCGCATGCGCAGATGTTCTCTCAACTTTTATCAAGAAATTTGTCTTCAATAGGTCCTATCTCTTAATAAAGTATTTAAAAACATATAGCTCAAAAGAAATTTACTTACAATATTATTTGTACACAAAATCCATTCTTCTCTCTTTGTTTGTAGCAAAAATATCCATAACTTTTTCATAGAAACTAGCAGTGGGACTTTGCACCATCTGAGTAAATCATTCCTTTTCGATAGAAATTAAAGCAAGTGATGAAAGCCTTTCATTGGACATTCTATTCCTGGTGAAGCTTTTAATTCTTTTCAAAGCTGAAAATGATTTCACAACAGAAACTTGTAGCAGCAATTGCTAAAATTAATTGTAGCAGCTTCATGGCTTCAGGGAACGTTTGTTCCAGCCCATTTTGAAATATAAAAACAAGTAAATCTTTAAATGATTTATCCCAAAACAATTGTGCATTATAAATTCCAGCTAGATCTGCTTTCAGTCTTATGACATCAAAGAAGTTACCGTAGTTTCTTTCTAAACTTTGTATTGTCTCCTGATCAATTTGACAAGCACGTTTTTGAAACTTGTTTCCATCAACTAAGGAAATGAATTGTACATTTTTGAAGTCGCTGTATCTTGCTTCCATATGCTTCAATATATCAACCAATATCAGATCAAATATTCGTGCTCACTCTTCTTTAATTGGGCGTTTTGAAAAAGATTTTGATTCAGTCAGGTCATTTTCTTTGCAATATTCTTCAAACGTTTCATGAATGTCATCAAAATATTGGCGCAGATCCTCAAGCGAATGTATTGTTTCATTGATTCTTTCAATGCAATAAGGAATTTCATAGCAAAAGGATTTGAATATAAGAGCAGGGAGGTTCTACTGCAGTTGTACAGGGTCTTGGTGAGACCACACCTGGGGTATTGCATACAGTTTTGGTCTCCTAATCTGAGGAAAGACATTCTTGCCATAGAAGGAGTACAGAGAAGGTTCACCAGACTGATTCCTGGGATGGCAGGACTTTCATATGAAGAAAGACTGGATAGACTCGGCTTGTACACACTATAATTTAAAAGATTGAGGGGGGATCTTATAGAAACTTACAAAATTCTTAAGGGGTTGGACAGGCTAGATGCAGAAAGATTATTCCCGATGTTGGGGAAGTCCAGAACAAGAGGACACAGTTTAAGGATAAGAGGGAAGTCTTTTAGGACCGAGATGAGAAAATCATTTTTTACACAGAGAGTGGTGAATCTGTGTAAATTCTTTGCCACAGAAGGTAGTTGAGGCCAGTTCATTGGCTAGATTTAAGAGGGAGTTAGATGGGGCCCTTGTGGCTAAAGGGATCAGGGGGTATGGAGAGAAGGCAGGTATGGGATATTGATTTGGATGATCAGCCATGATATTGAATGGCGGTGCAGGCTCAAAGGGCCGAATGGCCTACTCCTGCACCTGTTTTCTATATTTCTATGAATATCTATCATTTTAGTTTGCAAAATGTTGTAGAGAGCGTCCGTTTTAATGAAAATTTCATTATAAACCTCGAGAAGAAAGTATGTAGAATCTTTCGTTAGCCAAGCATAAAACCCATTGCTCCTCACCAAAGTTTCAGGATCCCACAATAAAGGATTGCTGTTAATGCTGTCAAAATGTTTACAGAGGTCTCCATGGTATTGCAAAATAGTTTGGATTTGCTTTGAGTTTGAAGTCCATCTGGTTGGTGCTGCCTTTGGAATGCGTTTCTGCACTATTTCCATCAAGAAATTGCGTTTGTTTTGTAGAATGACTAAAAAATGAGGCAAGAGCGTCAATGGTCTTGAAAAGGCCTGTACATTCAGGTATGAACTTAGCTGACTGAGACAGAACAAGATTCAACTTATGAGCATAGCAGTGGGTAAATAAAGCTGATGGTGCCTTTTCTCATACTTTAGCTTGAACACCATTTAAGTTTGATGCCAATACCATTGCTACCCGATGGATTGCAACAATGTCGTGGTCGGGGAGCTTGTGTGTCTCAGTGACTCCTAGAGCTATGCCAGTGGGAGATTTGTCTCCTTTAGGGTCTCCCATGCTGGACACGTCGAAGGGTAGAGGCGAGACGAAGAGCGATCCACTGGTCCTCCAGGTTAGGGGTTGAGCACAGGGCTAACAACCCTGTCTCGTAAAATAAATATGGTACAGAAACAGCAACTGAAGGAATCAACACTACTGGACGTGATGGACTTCCAGGGCTATCGACAGATGCTAGGATGAATGTCAATGGTGGAGAACCAGACAGCATCCCAAGAATAGCCCTGCACTGGACACCGGAAGGGAAAAGGAAAAGAAGGAGACCCAAAACACCTGGCGACGAACTGTAGAGGAGGAAATGAAAACAATGGACCTGACCTGGGGTAGTGTCCAGAAGCTAGCCCAGAACAGACAGGAGTGGAGGACCTTCGTTGCTGCCCTACATGCCAGGAGGCATAATAGGCAATAAGTAAGTAAGCCATTACCATTGCTCCATCGTATGTCTGTGCTACAAGTTTCTCAGCACAAGTATATTTGTGTAAGTTATTGAATATGCATTCTGTTACACTAGTAGCAGTTCTATACTTAAGTTTGTCAAAGCCTATGAATGCTTCTTTAATTTCAGAATCCAATATATGCCATAATACTGTGGAGCACTGAGCTGTATTTGAAATATAAGTGGATTCATGCAGTGAATGGGGCTTTTGCGATCTCTTCTTTAATATTATTTTCTACAACTGTGCCTACTGCTTCAATCATTTTGAATCTTGTTAGAAATTCCAGAAAAAAAGTGATGAACTCTGTAAATGACGTGCCAATTTTTCATCAAATTTTGCTGTATATTTCAGTAACTCAATTGTTTCTACGATTTAGTGATTCTTTGTTTTCATTATCACCACGAAAAGCAAGTTCTTGTCTGATCAAAAAGCAAGTAGCACATATTAACTTTTTTAGTATCTCTGTTCTCCTTTTTCATTGTGAATATCAATGCTAAGTTGCTTCTGCTTATCTATGAGCAAGTCGATCCGTGTTGATCCGGTGCCTCAGGAAGACCATCAGCATTCATAAAGACTCCCCACACCCCTGCAATAGTCTGTTCGAACTTCTACCATCCGACAGACGTTACAAGGCCTTCTACGCCCGCACCTCCAGATTGAGGAACAGCTTCATCCCCAGAGCTATAGCTGCTCTGAACCGGTCCAGCTGAGTTCCCCCCCCCCATGAACTGTCTCCCTCGGATGGTCACGTCGCACATCAACCCGGCACATATATATTTGCACTTTGTACTGCGTTAACTGTGTTTTTTAAATCTTGTTTCTCTGGGTGTCTAAATTTTTAGCTAATTAAGTTATTACATTGGATGGAAGTTGCATTCCAAATCTCGTTGTACCTCTGTGCAATGACAATAAAGATATTAATATTATTATTAGGCCCAAATGTCTTCCATGCTATTTGACTTTCATAATGTGCAGCAGATCTCTCGTGCTTGTTTAAAGCATTAGGCAAATTATTTAAATCACTGTACCTATACTTGCTACCCATACAGTTCCACTAGAGAAAATAACAGGCACGGGAAACAAAACAGTCTATTTGTTGAAATACAACCGCATTGCCACTCTTTCCTGTTGTACCAAGCCGTTTTAAATGTTCTAATTATTTTTGTACTTTGCGCTGTTGAAGTTCTTTAAGTTCTTAAGGATGAGAGGGAATCATAGAAACATATAAAATTATTAAGGGATTGGACACGCTAGATGCAGGAAACATGCTCCTGATGTTCAGGGAGTCCAGAACCATGGGCCACAGTTTAAGAATAAGGGGTAGGCCATTTAGAACAGAGATGAGGAAAAACTTTTTCACACAGAGAATTGTGAATTTGTGGAATTCTCTGCCTCAGAAGGCAGTGGAGGCTGATTCACTGAATGCATTCAAAAGTGTTAGATACAGCTCTTAGGGCAAGCGGAATCAAGGGGTATGGGGAGAAGGCACGAATGGGCTACTGATTCTGGATGTACATCCATGATCACATTGAATGGCGATGCTGGCTCGAAGGTGCAAATGGCCTACTCCTGCACCTATTGTCTATGTATCATGCACCTATTTTTCCATGTTTCTATGTTTTCTCCAGGTGCGTACAAGTTTATAGGTTAATTGGCTTCTGTAAAACTGTAAATTATCCCTAGTGTGCAGGATAGTGCTAGTGTACAGAGTGATAGCTGGACAACGCGCCACAGGGCGTTTCCACGCTGACTCTCATAAACTTAATCTTGCTGCATTGCAATGCCAGCAGTGGACAATCCTACAGCACTGCATTCATGTTTGCAGAGGGCATCCTGCTACACTGCGCTCTGGTGTAAGCAGGGGGCTATCCTGACCAATAGCACTCTAGTAATGGCAGGGGACAATCCTGCTGCATTGTACTACAGAGTTAGCAGAGGGCAATCCTAAGGCATTGCACTCTAGTGTTTTGTTTATTATTGTCACGTGTACCGAGGTACTGTGAAAAGCTATGTAGGAAAGAACTTCAGATGACAATTTAAATCGAAGGTAGACACAAAATGCTGGAGTAATGCAGCAGGACAGGCAGCATCACTGGAGAGAAGGAATGGGTGACATTTTGGGTCGAGACCCTTCTTCAGTAAGTCTTCTTCAGGGTCCGAAGATGGGTCTCGACCGGAAACGTTATCCATTCCTTCTCTCCATTGACCCTTGTATACTCTGGAGTTTAGAAGGATGAGAAGATATCTTATTGAAACATATAAGATTATTAAGGGTTTGGACATGCTAGAGGCAGGAAACCTGTTCCTGATGTTGGGAGAGTCCTGAACCAGGGGCCACAGTTTAAGAATAAGGGGTAAGCCATTTAGAACTGAGACAAGGAAACACTTTTTCACAGAGTTGTGAGTCTGTGGAGTTCTCTGCCTCAGAGGGCGGTGGAGGCCGGTTCTCTGGATACTTTCAATAGAGAGCTAGATAGGGCTCTTAAAGATAGCGGTGTCAGGGGATATGGGGAGAAGTCAGGAACGGGGTACTGATTGGGGATGATCTGTCATGATCACATTGAATGGCGATGCTGGCTCCTCGAAGGGCCGAATGGCCTACTCCTGCACCTATTATCTATTGCCTGTCCCACTGAGTTACTCCAGCATTTGTGTCACTGTGAAAAACATTTTGTTACAAAGAAACACTTTTAAGAGTGTTACAAAGAGCAATCCAGCTGCATTGCAATATACTGTTAGCAGTGGACACAACTGCAGCATTATACGGGGGTTGCACGTAAGGCCATCGGGTCAAAGGGCGTGACGCACGGAGCAGCTCAATCCATGTGGAGGACATGGCAGCTTCTGGCATACACTGTTAATACACGAAACGCATACTTTCTTACCTGTTAAAAACCGCCGAAATGGTAAATTTTTGCGCTGTAAATAATTGTGGAGATCAGGGTAACCGTGAGAGACATCTATCCTACTTCAGAATTCCAAAAGTGAGGAGAAATGATGGTAGAGAGAAGCGACAGTTGAAGGATCGACAACAGCTAAAGTGGTTGGTGAACATTGGCCGTGCAGATATCGACGAGAACCATGGGCAATTTTAAAATTTTGCAGATTTATCACTTCTGAAACTTTTTAGATACCAAAGGTATCAAGAAAAACACAAATAATGCCTTACTTTTGATGAAATGCAGTGAGCAAACACGATAATTCCCAATATTTTCAATCTTGATATCTGCACGGCCAATGTTCGCCAACCAATTTGGCTGTTGTTGTCCCTTCAACTGTCGCATCTCTCTACCATCATTTCTCCTCTCTTGGAATTCTGAAGTAGGATAGATGTCTCTCACGTTTACCCCGATCGCCACAATTATTTACAGCGCACAAATTGACCATTTCAGCGGTTTTTAACAGGTCCGTTACATTGGAAGCCATGCTAAGTGCTTACCTGTAGTTCATCACGTGTACTCCAGTTGGCGCTGCGAGGCAACAGTAGGGGTCACGGGTCGTGACCAGGACTGCCGTGCAACCTCCCTATAATGAAGCATGACAAGCGCAGCTTTGCTGTACTGCACTTACTGTACTGCTGGGTCCTCCGAGGAGTCTGACAGTGTGACACCCCCCGCCGCGGTGCAAATGCTTCATTCGACAGCTCCCTGTGGAGCACGCACTGGGGTTGGGGGATTCTTGGTTCTTGATCCTCCAAAATATTCCAAATGGAATTTAAACTGGAGGTGGTGGCTTAAGCCAGAAAGGGTTAATGGGAAGAAAGAGCTACTTTAAATTTAGTTGCATCTGGTTGGGTAACTATAGTTGGGTGGATAAAGGTAAAGGCTCAGTCGCGGAGGTTTCAATGCAAGTTACAGTCTCGGATCGACACAAAATGCTGGGGTAACAGCGGGTCAGTCACATCTGGACTGACCATGGACTGTTTACCCTCCTACCATCCGGGAGGCGCTACAGGTCTCTCCGTTGCCGAACCAGCAGGTCGAGGAACAGCTTCTTTCCGGCCGCTGTCAATCTACTAAACAACGTATCTCGGTGACTGCCAATCACCCCCCCCCCCGGACACTTATTATTTTTTTTTTTTTAATTCAAAATCGTTTGCTATGTCGCTCTTCAAAGGAGATGCTAAATGCATTTCGTTGTCTCTGTACTGTACACTGACAATGACAATTAAAATTGAATCTGAATCTGAATCTGAATCTCTGGAGAGAAGGAATGGGTGCCGTTTCGAGGTCGAGACCCTTCTTCAGACCCAACTGATGCTGGACACGCGTGCTGTGGTGGTGGTGCGGATTTTTCCCCCCCAAGGTCACGCACCTTAGCAGCAGGGCGGTTGTTCAGACCCCATGGCCTTCCCCTGACACCGTCAGTGACAGTGACAGTAACAGCGCCCACAGCCCCCGGGCGCCTCCTCGTCGTCAGCGCGCTCTCCGACCGTTAGACCGAGTTTCCCGGGCGTTCGCCGCCCGCCCTGAGCGCGCGACCTCAGCCGTCACTTCCGGCCTCTGGCTCGCTCTTTGCTCCTCCGGCCGCCCGCCCTGAGCGCGCGATCCGTCACTTCCGGCCTATGGTTCCACCCCCCCGCCCGTCGAGAGCAAGATGGCGGCGCGGCAAATGGGAGAAGCGGCTTCTGCCGCTGAACAAGAAGAAGAAGGAGGAGGAGGAGGAGAGGAGAAAGAGGTTCGGTCGGAGGTACCCGACTCACTTTCGGGAAAGTACACTGGGTGTGTAGTTTAACGGGATTGCATGTGGGCACGTCTCGGGTAGAGCCGCGGTGCTCTGCGGCTTCAGCTGGCCGTCATGGTCAGAACTAATCTAATGCTTCAAAAATCCCCCCCTCCCCACCCCATGTCTATCGGCGAGACATGACTTACCACAAGGAAAACACATTTCAGTGCTTTGCTCGGTTCCAAATGAAAATCAATTTCATCCAGCAACGATATCTTCAGATTTCTTCAGTCTGAAGATGGGTCCGAACAGAAATGTCGCCTATCCATCTCCCCAGAGATGAAGTGTTGGAGTAACTTAGCGGGACAGGCAGCATATCTGGAGAGAAGGAAAGGGTGACGTTTCGGGTCGAGACCTATCTTCAGACTCGACCTTCCCAGTCTCGACCGGAGACGCCACCCATTCCTTCTCCAGAGATGCTGCCTGTTCCGTTGAGTTTCTCCAGCACTTTGTGTTTATCTTCGGTTTACACCAGCATCTACAGTTATTTCCTACACATCCCCCGAGATGAAGTCTGAAGAAGGGTCTCGACCCGAAACGTCACCCTTTCATTCTCCAGAGATGCTGCCTGACACATTGAGGTCCTCCAGTACTTTGTGTCCCCAGAAATGCTGCCTGACCGTTTAAGTTACTCCAGCACTTTGTGTGTGTGTGTGTGTGTATTTTTTTTTTGTAAATCAGCATCTGCAGTACCTTGTTTCTGCAATTTTGGACCCAGTTGCTAATGTGCCTGAGATTTCTTGTGACTTAACCTTGCGAATCTTGTGAGACTTTGTCAAAAGCATTACTGAAGTCCATATACACTACATCCACTGCATGACTTATTCATTTTTCTTTTCCCCCTATGTGGTGCTAATAGTATACAATCTACCATTTATATTTATGTTGACCTTTAATGTCATAAAAATTGGTACCACGAGAAAGTCAAAAGTGATTGTATTACTTATCATGTTTCCTGTGATAATTGTTACAAATGGGCAGGACTGTTCTCTCCCCTCGCTCTTGAAATGATTGCTACTTTTGTCAGATTAAATCAGTAAGAATAAATGAATGTATTTTGTTCATTGTTAACTTTTCAGCAGGGTTGTTTTTGGTGCCAACTGTGTTGAAGTGATCTCTTTAAAATCTATGGTTTAAAAAAAAAAGGAATATAGGATTAAGAAATTATTTTCCAAGAAAGTAGTTGGTGGAATTCTTGGAACGTTTCCATCATAATGGGAGGTAGTGTTGGATATGGTTCCGTTTTTGAGTTAAAAGAAGAAACTTGTGACCTTCATCATTTTACTCTGTGAGATTATGTTTCCAAAGTGTACTCTCAACTTCCAGGCTAAATCACAAATGCAACTTTTTATTGGCACTCCTGACTTTAGATTTTGTGTTGAAATAGATACTCTACTAGCATAGGTAGGCCAGAGCAAAAATATACTTTTCAATAATTTCTTCTGCCATTTAAGAATGCTCTGCTACTTGCAGTTCTGTGAATAAAAACAGCCAGCACCAAAACTATATTCTTCACCCATTGACTATGAATGCAAAGAATTCTAACCATAATTTTTAATTTTCTATTGGACACCAGCCCGGAGCAGTGGTGGCCCAGGCTTACAGCCAGTGCAGAGAAGAAGTGCTAACTCCACTGCTCCAGGCCAGTGTCCTGTCAATCCAAAAGCTAGTTTTGAATGTTCTTAATCAATCTAACAAGAGTAGTGAATATATTCCAATAGAAAAAGCATTATTAAAAATGATGGTTAGAATTTTTGTGTCCAGGGCCTTTGGTTAACTCGGCGGGACAGGCAGTGTTGAGCTGGAGTTGGCACTTCTTCTCTGTGCTGGCTGTAAGCATGGGCCGCCACAGCTCCGGGCCGATGTACCGTCAGTCCAGGGTCACCCCGGACATCACTGGCCACCCCCGGACAGGGTTGGGACACTCGGGAGGGGACGGTTCAACAGCGCTTGCAATGCCGGAGACCCGGGTTCGATCCTGACTACGGATAAAACGCAGGTCTGTATATATGCAGCAGCACACTTGGCGAGAATGTTTATCGTGAGTGACCTTTGACAAATCCCACGATTCCTTGCGTTTTTCGGAATTCCTTGCGTTTTTCTCGCTTATTTTTTTTAAAGCATTCAAGAGAAATCCCTATAATTACACCTTGCTGAACTGTTGCCTTTGCTCATCATCTATCACAAATGGCACCTCCAATTAATGTGGGACTTTAATTCTAATCTGAAATGCTTACATTTCTGTAATGGGAACATCTCAATCTGAGGAGGCATGAATGATGCCAACTGAGATTCATGCCTTCACATTCCACAATAGACAATAGGTGCAGGAGTAGGCCGTTCGAGCCAGCACTACCATTCAATGTGATCATGGCTGATCATCCACAATCAGTATCCTGTTCCTGCCTTCTCCCCATATCCCCTGACTGGGCTATTTTTATGAGTCCTATCAAGCTCTCTCTTGAAAGTATCCAGAGAACGGGCCTCCACCACCCTCTGAGGCAGAGAATTCCACAGACTCACAACTCTGTGTGAAAAAGTGTTTCCTCATCTCCATACTAAATGCCTTGCCCCTTATTCTTAAACTGTGGCCCCTGGTTCTGGACTCTCCCAACATTGGGAACATGTTTTCTGCCTCTACTGTGTCCAAACTCTTAATAATCTTATATGTTTCAATAAGATCCCCTCTCATCCTAAATTCCAGAATACACAAGCCCAGCCGCTCCATTCTCTCAGCATATGACAGTGCCGCCATCCCGGGAATTAACCTTGTGAACCTACTCTGCACTCCCTCAATAGCAAGAACGTCCTTTATCAAATTAAGGGACCAAAACTGCACACATACTCCAGGTGTGGTCTCACTAGGTCCTTGTACAACTGCAGAAGGACCTCTTTGCTCCTATACTCAACTCCTCTTGTTTTGAAGGCCAATATGCCATTCGCTCTCCTCACTGCCTGCTGTACCTGCTTTCATTGACTGATGAACAAGGACCCCCCCCCCCCAGATCCCATTGTACTTCCCCTTTTCTCAACTTGACACCATTTAGATCATAATCTGCCTTCCTGTTTTTGCTACCTAAGTGGATAACTTCACATTTATCCCCATTAAACTGCATCTGCCCACTCACCCAAGTCACCCTGTATTCTCATAGCATCCTCCTCACAGTTCACACTGCCACCAAGCTTTGTGTCATCTGCAAATTTGCTAATGTTACTTTGAATCCCTTCAGCTAAATCATTGATGTATATTGTAAATAGCTGTGGTCCCAGCACCAAGCCTTGCAGTACCCCACTAGTCACTGCCTGCCATTCTGAAAGGGACCCGTTAATCCCTACTCTTTGTTTCCTGTTTGCCTACTAATTTTATATCCATGTCAGCATTCCTAATCTCCTATGTGGGACCTTATCAAATGCTTTCTGACAGTCCAGGTACACTACATCCATTGGCTCCCCCTTGTCAATTTTCCTTGTTACATCCTCAAAAAATTCCAGAAGATTAGTCCAGCATGATTTCCCCTTCATAAATCCATGCTGACTTGGACCAGTCCTGTTACAGCTATCTAAATGTGCCGTTATTTCATCTTTTATGATTGGCTCCAGCATCTTCCCCACCACCGATGTCAGGTGAACTGGTCTATAATTCCCTGTTTTCTCTCTCCCACCTTTTTTATAAAGTGGGATAACATTAGCTACCCTCCAATCCACAGGAATTGATCCTGAATCTATAGAACATTGGAAAATGAACACCAATATGTCCACGATTTCTAGAGCCACTTCCTGGGATGCAGACCATCAGGCCCTGGGGATTTATCAGCCTTCAGTCCCATCAGTCTACCCAACACCTTTTCATGTCTAATGTGGATTTCCTTCAGTTCCTTCGCCATCCCAGATCCTCTGGCCACTAGTACATCAGGAAGATTGTGTCCTTAGTGAAGACGGATCCAAAGTTCCTGTTCAACTCATCAGCCATTTCCTGTTCCCCATAATAAATTCACCTTTTTCAATCTTTGGTCTTAACTAATTTTTTCCTCTTCACATACCTAAAGAAGCTTTTACTATCCTCCTTTATATTCTTGGCTAGCTTACCTTTGTACCTCATCTTTTCTCCCTGTATTGCCTTTTTAGTTATTTTCTGTTGCTCTGTACCAGTACCTGATTTTCCCAGTCTACCTGCATGTTGAAATCTCCCATAACATCCGTAGCATTACATTTATGATATGCCAATTTTAACTTGCACCCTATATCCAGGCTACTGTTTATGGGCCTGTAGATGTCCCATTAGGGTCTTTTCAACCTTACAATTCCTTATTTCTATCCATATTCACGCCACATCTCCTGTTCCAATGTCACCCCTTGCAAGGGACTGAATTTCATCCCTTGCCAACAGAGCTACCCCACCCCATCTGCCCACCTGTCTGTCTTTTCAATAGGTATACCTTGAATATTCAGTTCCCAGCCCTGGCCCTCTTGCAGCCATGTCTCTGTAATTCCCTCAACATCATATTGTTGCCAATTTCTGATTGAGCCTCAAACTCATCCACTTTATTTCTTATACTTTGTGTATTCATATACAACACTTTGACTTCGGTATTCACCTCCCCTCTCACACAGCTCACAATTGGCCTTGACCTTACTCTCTTATTCCTTCTCGAACTTTCCTGCATTCTTAAATACAGGAAATAATAACAACCTGTATTCTTAAATACAAGTCTTGCATATACAAAAAATAACAATATTGTCCTGTAAAAAAACATTTTTGAAAGTTCATTGACCTGAAACTATCTTATTGGTGCAAGGGCCTAAGCTATTCAGATTTTGTATCAATAATTTGACTGCAAGTGGCTTAATTCTGGATTTGGTGATACAGTATTAGGTGGTTGGGGTGTTATGGCCTGGGCATGTTGAAGGCAAATCGTCAAATCGCTTTTACTTCTATAGCACATTTAAAAAACAGTTCCCGTTGACCAAAGTGCTTTACATTGGTGGAGATACTAACGTGATACAGCATTGGTTCATAGATTAAGTACATACATACATATAGCCCTCCCTCAGGCCGTCAAGAAAGGCTTGAGAGTAAAGATGAGTTTTTAGTCTCGACTTAGTCGATGGAGGGGGCAGTTCTGATGGGAAGAGGGATGCTGTTCCACAGTCTTGGAGCTGAAACCGCAAAGGCGCGGTCGCCCCTGAGTTTCAGATTCAGATTCAATTTTAATTGTCATTGTCAGTGCAGTACAGAGACAACGAAATGCTTAAACCACGGGATGTTCAGTAACCCCAAGTCGGACGATCTGAGGGACCTGGAGGTGGTGTGTGTAAGCAGACTTTTGATGTAGGTGGGGGCAAGCCCGTTAAGGGCTTTGTAAACATAAAGAAGGATCTTGAAATTTATTCGGAACCGCACAGGGAGCCAGTGGAGAGAGGCCAGAATCGGGGTGATGTGGTCCCTTTTTCGGGTGCCCGTCAGGAGTCTCGCTGCGGCGTTTTGGACCAGTTGCAGGCGGGACAGGGAAGATTGGCTGGTGCCAGTGTAAAGAGAGTTGCAGTAATCGAGGTGGGAGGAGATAAATGTGGATGATCTTTTCGAGGTCATCAAACTGGAGGAATTGTTTTATTTTAGCAATCGTCCGAAGCTGGAAGAAGCTAGCTTTTATTGACTTGTTTGTCAAATTTCAATGCTGAGTCAAATATCACGCCAAGGTTTTTGACATGAGGTTTGAGTTATGGGGTAAGGTTTCCAAGGTTGCCTGCCAACGTTTTGATTGAGTCCGAGGGGCCGAGAAGGATGACCTCATACTTACTCTCGTTTAGTTGGAGGAAGTTCTGGGCCATCCAAAACTTTATATCCTCGAGGCAGTGGATAAGGTTAAGTAGATTTGATCATTTTTTGGGCTTCAGGGGGAGATAGAGTTGTGTATCATCTGCATAGCAATGGAAGGAAATGCCGTGCCTTTGAATGACTTTGCCTAAGGGGAGCATATACAGGAAGTAGAGAATACGTCCAAGGATGGAACCGTGTGGAACCCCACAGCAGAGGCTAGCTGGGGAGAAGAAAGAGTTGCCTATGTTAGTAGAGAAACTCCTATCTTTGAGGTAGGAGATGAACCAGCTCAGGGCAGTGCCATCAATACCAACCCCGTACTGGAGACGGTAAAATCTGAGGTAGACAAAAATGCTAGAGAAACTCAGCGGGTGAGGGAGCATCTATGAAGCGAAGGAATAGGTGACGTTCGGGTCGAGAAAATCTGACAAAGTGCACTTTAACAGCATGTGTTTTTATCTATTACAAATCTCAAATTGGGGAGTACAGAGGCAAATAAATAAATGAAGAGTCTTTGTTCCAAACATTATGGAGGGCACTAACTGTCTATGTACACGTCAATGTAAGCTAACATACAGGTTGTTGTGAGGCAAATGAAACATTTACGCTACTCGTAATTTACTTAAACTTTATTTAAGCTTTAAGCAACTCATTTCCGTAATGCATAACTTCAAAGCATCTGGAAAATATCGTTGATTCCGCAGGCCTCGCCGACCCGAGACCCCGCACATGCGCACACTCTGGAAAGACCCCGCATATGCTCAAACTCTGAAAAGGCCCCGCACATGCACACACATCATTCTCCCCTCCTATTTATGTTGAGACGATCAGGAGGTTTAATATGTCTTGATGACCATCGCAGCACTGGAGCGTCAGGAGATAATGGTGTTTCAATAGCTGGTGGTACACATATTGCTTGGTCATCAACTTCACTCATATTGTTATTTACATTTTCAATTTTAGAATTACTTATAGAAGTTTTCATAGGGGATGATGGGAGTGTTGAAGGAAGTTCTCGATTAATATTATCAAGGAGTGATGGAGCTGATGGAGAAGACGGACATGGTGCAAGGTCAGGAAGTGAGTTGACTGACGTCCATCCTGATACTTGATAGTTGCATAAGAAGGATTAACATCAGTCAGTTCAACCATCAACAAAAGACTCATTCTTATTTGATCAGACATACCGACGAAGCAACACAGGCCCAGGGCTAGTCAACCATGTTGGCAGAGAAGCACCACTAGAAGAACGCTGTTTGAAGTTAAAGAACCGCTCATGCGGTGCAGTATTGGTAGCAGTTGACAGTAGAGTTCTGATGGAGTGTAATGCATGTGGTAGAACACACTCCCACTGCTGATCTGGTATGTCATTTGACTTTAAGGCCAGTTTCACTGCTTTCCAAATGATTCCGTTATACCTCTCAATCTGACCATTTCCAGTAGGATGTTATGGTATTGTTTTACTTGTTGCAATTCCTCTGTTAGAAAGGTAGTCTTTTAAATCTTTTGACATGAATGAGGTGCCCCTATCAGAATGTATGTAACTTGGAAATCCACAGAATGAAAACAGTTGATCTAAACATTTGATAACCGTAGCAGCTGACATATTTGGACAAGGAAAGGCAAATGCAAACCTTGAATATTCATCAACTATGGTAAGTATATAAACATTTTGAGAGGAGGATGGTAAAGGCCCTTTGAAGTCAATACTCAAACGTTCCATAGGTTGAGTAGCTTTGATCAATCTCACTTCTTCAGGACGGAAGAACCTTGATTTTAATTCAGCACAGATTCTATATGAAGCACATGTCATCTTCACATCTTCTGTAGAGAAAGGTACGTCTTTGGAACGAACATAGTGTAACAAACAAGTGACTCCAGCATGACAGAGCCCATTGTGAAGATCAGTGAGTGTAGAAGAATGAACAGAGGCACAAACTGCTCGAGTTAATGTATCCGGAGCAACATTATCCTTACCAGGGCGGTCCTCAATTGAATAACTATATGCAGATAATTCAATCCTCCATTCGTGAATTTTACTGTTTTTAATCTTCGTTCGTTTCCAATTATCCAGCATAAAAGCTACTGAATGCTGATCTGTTATCAAAGTGAAGCGCTGGCGAGCAAGGAAATGACTCAATTTTCTCACTGCTTCAATAATTGCTGGAGCTTCCTTTTCGACGGGTGGGTAGTGCAATTCACTACCTTGGAGAGTACGAGACATGAAAGCCACTGGTCGTCCTCCTTGATTTAATGTTGCTGATACTGTTAAATCAGAGGCATCTCATTCAACAACAAATGTAATGTTGCAGATTCTAATTGTTTCTTTAAAGAAGTAAAGGCACCAATTGCTGTAGAGTCAAGGGGGGAAGATTTTGCTCTCATCAAACGTTGAATTTTGTCAGAAAGATTTGGTATCAATTTAGCATAATATGCAAACATACCAAGAACCATTCGTAGAGAGTTTAATATAGCTGGAACAGGTATCTCTTGGAATGGGCGGAGTCTTTCTGGATCAGGCTTGATTAAATCATTTCCAACCCAATAACCAAGAGTATTAATTGATGACACTGATGTTATTGACTTTGCCGCATTTAATGTTAGATTTTTAGAATGTACAATTTCTAAAAACCGTTGTACATTTTCGTCATGTTCAGCTTGGTCTTTCTCTGCAATAGTTATATTATCAAGATAAGGGAAAGTATCTTCAAGGTTTTCTTGTTCAACAAGTTTGTCCATCCCTCTCTGAAAAACAGCCACACCATTAGTTACACCAAAAGGAACTGCAATAGCGGTATAATTTCCCATTTGTTTCAAACGCAGTGCATTTCTTCTCTGATTCTTTCAAAGGAATTTGGTAGTAAGCACTTTTTAGGTCAAAAGTAGAGAATATCTTATACTTAGCTAATGCATTGATAATCTCTTCTATACGAAGTAACGGATATGCATCAAGCTCCGTGAACTGGTTTATAGTTTGAGAGTAATCAATGCAGAGTCTCTTTCTTTGTCTCTCCAAGGGGTCCTTAACCACGACAACTTGTGCCCTCCAAGGGGAAGAGCTGGGTTCTATGATACCTTTTCGTAAAAGATTAGTTACTTCTGTGTCGATAAAGTTTCTGTCATCTTTACCAAAATGTCTTGATTTTGTAGCATTTGGCTTGCACTTAGGGGATAAATTAGTGAATAATGAAGGACATTCAACAGATGCAGCAGAAAAAACACACAATACTGATGGCTTTGACAATACAAGATCAGGCATAGTTCCTTCATACATTATTTGAAGTGATCTGTGCTGTTTCTGAAAATCCTGACCTAGAATTGCTACACAAATCTTTCAAAATACCAAGACATACAGATTTATAACTAATTTTGTTCAGAATAAAGTCTACAATACAAGATCCAATAATTTGAGTATTGACAGTTGTCAGAGCCATCGCATCGAGATTTCTCTATTTGAAGAAATTATAGTTAGAGACACAACTTGTTCACTTATAAAACTTTCTGAACTGCCAGAATCAAGTAGCACATTAAGTGTATGGCCATTGATGGATACCGTTGTAGCTGCATGAGACAAGCTCTGAGGAAATGCAGCTGTAATTACACATAAAGAAGGCATATACATGGCAGCAGTCACACCTTTAGTAGTTGCTTTGGACTTGCATACTCTAGAATAATGTCCCTTCTTGCCACAACTATTACAAGTTGCCTCTTGAGCAGGACATATCTCTATTATGAATATTACCCCTGCAAAAGTAACACTTCCTTTTTGAATAAGTATATGCTGCAGCAAGGGCACATTTATCAGTAGAAATTGTTTCAGCTTGTTCCATATTAGTACTTGGGTGAGATTCTTTTGTAGTAGTTGCATCAGAATACACATTAGATGAGCCATAAGCATCTGAATTTTTCTGAGCCAAGTCAAATGAGTAAGCTTGATTGTAAGCCGACTGTAGATTCAAGGTTTTGTTTTCTAATAGTCTCTGTCGTATAAAAGGCGATGCCAAACCAACCAACTGCTTTGAAGGCACAGTCTTTACTAAATCTTTGAAGTTCTTGTAAAAATTCATCAAGTGACTCACCAGATTTTTGTTTCCAAGTAGCAAGGAGGTGTCGAGCAAATATTACATTGGGTGTCTTAACGAAGAGTCTGCTTAGTACATCAATAACAGAATCATAAGTTGTACATTTCTCTATGTAATCATATACATCATAAGAGACAGCTTATTAATGTCCTCAATCTGTCTGGTGCACCGTCGCCACACTCATCAAAGTTATTTAGTGTACGAAGCCAGTGCTTCCATTCCTTTGCAGCAGTAGGTGAATTGGGATCCAGATCCAAGCATTGTGGTTTCAATCGTTTCTCCATCTCGATGTCACACTGCTTAACTTCTCAGATTGAGTTGCTTAAATTGTTGTGAGGCAAATGAAACTTTTACGCTACTCGTAATTTACTTCAACTTTATTTAAGCTTTAAGCAACTAATTTCCGTAATATATAACTTCAAAGCATGTGGAAAATGTCGCTGATTCCACAGGCCTCGCCGACCCGAGACCCCGCACATGCACTGGAAAGGCCCCGCACATGCACACACTTCACAGGTGAAGCAAGCTATTAGGAAATTATAATCTTAATCTTTAGTACAATCAGGAAATGCAACTAAAACATTTAGAGTACTGTAAATATACTAAGTGGTTTTAGAAAGTCCAGTGAAATGAAATTGTAGAGAAATTAATGGAAATATTGTTTAACATGATTTCAAATGCTAGTGTTGGGGAATGGAATTGTTCCTAGTTCAGGCCACTACCTCCTAATAGTTATAGTGATACAGTGTGGAAACAGCCCTTTGGCCCAACTTGGCCACACCGGCCAACATGTCCCAGCTACATTAGTCCCACCTGCCAGCATTTGGTCCATATCCCTCCAAACCTGATCTATCCATGTACCTGTCTAGCTGCTTATTGAATGTTGGGGTAGTCCCTGCCTCAACTACCTCCTCTGGCAGCTTGTTCCATGCATCCACCACCCTTTGTGTGAAAATGTATATGATATCCCATTAACTCTCTGAGTGATATTGCTATTACTGAAATAGGAGCAACAATCTGCTGGAGGAACTCGGGCAGCATCTGTCTAGGGAATGGACAGTTGATATATTGGGACGGGGTCCTTTATTTTATCTGGTCTGAAAGAATAGAGGGGAGATAGCCAGCAGAAAGATGTGAGAAAGAGGGGTGGTGTAACTGGCAAGCAATAAGTGAATCCAGATGAGGAGGGGCGAATGACTGATGCTGAAGAAAGGTTGGAAATAGCAACAGAACTACAGCGCCTGAAGTCCCACACCACCAGGTTCAGGAACAGCTACTATCCGACCACTCTCAAATTTCTGAACCAACCTGCACAACCCTAAATCAACTTTAGCAATGGATTACTATTGACCATCTCTTGCAGTACCATGGACTTGTTTACTGGTTGTGCACCTGTGTTAATGTCTTGCTTTTTCTTTGCACAGTCTTTCTTTTCATTGTCCTGTAAATTTTATGTGTAATTTATGAGTCTGTGCCCATGATGCTGCTGCAAGCAAGCTTTTCATTGTACCTATACCTCACTCTCCTCATGTATATGACAATAAACTCAACTTAACTCTAGTGATACTTTAATTAACTTTAGTATGCAGTGATTAATGATACATCGCATCAATAGATTCCACACCTGCTGTTTACTATCACACAGTGATCCCTTCATCCCCGAGTGCCACCTGATTTGCCAGTAAAGTAACATGCATGTTAGGATTTCAGGAGGCTTTCTCTGCAAATCTTATCCTGCACTAAATTATATTACTTTTATATTACTTTTTTAATTAAAATTCCTGCTAATGTACAATCCTTTTCTTTTCAGGTCTTTTGCATACTTAACCATTACAGAAAGGTTGCCATATATAGTGACTAAGGCCGTTGATACTTTACATCGACATACGGATACATTCTTCGCGCAATATGGACAGGTGAGTTTAAAGTGGCAGATGTGGAGTTTGAACTGTAACTTAAATAGTACTGATCTAATTTTGGGAAGAGTTCAAAACAAATTTGCCAGAATGATAGCAGGGCTAAAGGACTACGGTTATGTGGATCAATTAGAGAAGCTGCAATTATTCTCCTAGAAGAAGGAAAAAGAGCAAAGGAAGGGCGACTGCAGAGAAATGTTATTGAGGTGAGCAACATTATGAAGCTTTTTCTTATATAGAGAGGTACAAACTGTTTCTGTTGGAATGTGAATTAGTAACCAGAGGAAAAATAGTGAAATAATTTGCATGAAATCCAGGGTGAAGATTGGAAATTTATTTAGCAGCAATTTGTTATGGTCTAGCAAGCATTGCCTAGTAAAGATTTGATTTTGAAATTTACTTTTAAGAAATGTACTGCAGCAGAGAAAATGAAAGTAGAATTAATTGAATAACTTTCAGACAACATGGTGCTGAAGAAAAGAATGACTTCCTCTTGAGATTGTATGATCTTTCAGATTATATACATAGACAATAGGTGCATGAGTAGGCCATTCGGCCTTTCAAGCCAGCACCACCATTCAGTGTGATCATGGCTGATCATCCACAATCAGTACCCCGTTTCTGCCTTCTCCCCATACCCCTCGATTCCGCTAGCCCTAAGAGCTCTATGTAACTCTCCTTTGAATGCATCCTGTGCATTTGGCCTCCACTGCCTTCTGAGGCAGAGAATTCCACAAATTCACAACTCTGTGTGAAAAGGTTTTTCATCATCTCGGTTCTAAATGGCCTATCCCTTATTTTTAAACTATGGCCACTGGACTCCCCAATATCGGGAACATGTTTCCTGCATCTAGCGTGCCCAATCCCATAATAATTTTATATGTTTCTATAAGATCATAGAAACATAGCAAATAGGTGCAAGAGTAGGCCATTCGGCCATTCGAGCCTGCACAGCTATTCAATATGATCATGGCTCATCATCCAACTCGGTATCCTGTACCTGCCTTCTCTCCATACCCCCTGATCCCTTTAGCCACAAGGGCCACATCTAACTTAAATATAGCCAACGAACTGGCCTCAACTACCTTCTGTGGCAGAGAATTCTAGAGATTCACCACTCTGTGTGAAAAATGTTTTCCTCATCTCGGTCCTAAATAATTTCCCCCTTATCCTTAAACTGTGACCCCTTGTTTTGGACTTCCCCAACATTGGAAACAATCTTCCTGCATCTATCCTGTCCAACCCCTTAAGAATTTTGTAAGTTTCTATAAGATCCCCCTCAATCTTCTAAATTCTAGCGAGTACAAACCGAGTCTGTCCAGTCTTTCTTCATATGAAAGTCCTGACATCCCAGGAATCAGTCTGGTGAACCTTCTCTGTACTCCGTCTATGGCAAGAATGTCTTTCCTCAGATTAGGAGACCAAAACTGTACGCAATACTCCAGGTGTGGTCTCACCAAGACCCTGTACAACAGCAGTAGAACCTCCTCTTCACAGTTCACACTGCCACCCAGCTTGGTGTAATCTACAAATTTGCTAATATTACTTTATAATTCCTTCATCTAAATCATGAATGTATATTGTAAATAGCTGCGGTTCCAACACCGAGCCTTGTGGCACCACACTATTCACTGTCTGCCATTCTGAAAGAGACCTGTTAATCACTACTCTCTGTTTCCTGTCTGCAAAACAATTTTCTATCCATGTCAGATTGTGACGCTTTCAGATGAACTTGTTGAGTTTAGCACATTTATAAGATTACATAAAGAGATTACATTGCATTAACAGGCTATGTGTCCATGTTGATAGTTCCATCCTACTCTAAAGACTTATACCTTTCCCCCTAAAGTAAGCAACAAAAGGTTATAACATCCTTTAATGTATCTGAACGTTTCAAGCACCTTGCAGGGGTGTTTTCAAGCAGAATTTAACCAGACTCTTATAGGAGTGTCAAAAAAAAAGAAGATATACTCAAAGGAGTTGGAGATATCAGAACAATCAAAACAAAGCTTGGCCAGAGTAGATTTAAGAAGTACAGTGCATTCAGAAAGTATTCAGGCCCCTTCACATTTTCCACATTTTGCTACGTAACAGCCTTATTTTAAAATTGATTAAATTCATTTTTTTATCATCAATCTACAGAATACCCCAGAATGAAGAAGCGAAAACAGGTGTTTAGAAATTTTTGCAAAGTAATTAAAAATAAATAACTGAAATATCACATTTACATAAATATTCAGACCCTTTGCTATGACTCAAAATTGAGCTTAGGTTCATCCTGTTTCCATTGATTATCCTTGAGATGTTTTTACAACTTGATTGGAGTCCACCAGTGGTAAATTAAATTGATTGGACAAGATTTGGAAAGGCACACACTTGTCTATATAAGGTCTCACAGTTGACAGTGCATGTCAGAGCAAAATCAAAGTCATGAAGACAAAGGAATTGTCTGTAGACCTCCGAGACAGGATTGTGTTGAGACACAGATCTGAGGAAGGGTATAAAACAATTTCTGCAGCATTGTAGGTCCTGAAGAACATAGTGGGCTCCGTCATTCTTAAATGGAAGAACTTCAAATGGAACCACCAGAACTGGCCGCCCGGCCAAACTGAGCAATCAGGGAGAAGGGCCTTGGTCAAGGAGGTGACCAAGAACCCGATGGTCACTCTGACAGAGCTCCAGTTCCTTTGTGGAGATGGGAGAACCTTCCAGAAGGACAACTATATCTGCAGCACTCCACTAATCAGGAGACAGCCCGCTTGGAGTTTACCAAAAGGCACTTAAAGGACTCTCAGATCATGAGAAGCACGATTCTCTGGTCTGATGAAACCAAGATTGAACTCTGGCCTGAATGCCAAGCGTCACATCTGGAGAAAACGAGGCACCGCTCGTCACCTGGCCAATACCATACCTACGGTGAAGCATGGTGGTGGCAGCATCATGCTGTGGGGATGTTTTTTAGCGGCAGCAACTGGGAGACTAGTCAAGATGGAGGGAAAGAAGAATGGAGCAAAGTACAGAGAGAACCTGCCCCAGAGTGTTCTGGACCTCAGACTGGGGCAGAGGTTCACCTTCCAACAGGATAACGACCCTAAGCACACAGCCAAGACAATGCATGAGTGGCTTTGTTACAAGTCTGTGAATTTCCTTGAGTGGCCCAGCCAGAATCCGGACATGTATCCGATCGAACATCTCTGGAGGGATCTGAAAATAGCTGTGCATCGACGCTCCCCATCCAATCTGACAGAGCTTGCGAGGATCTGCAGAGAAGAATGGGAGAAATTACCCAAATACAATCGTGCCAAGCTGGTAGCGTCATATCCAAGAAAACTTGAGGCTGTAATCGCTGTCAAAGGTGCCTCAACAAAGTACAGAGTCAAGGGTCTGAATACTTTTGTAAAGATATTTCAGTTATTTCTTTTTAATTACTTTGCAAACATTTCTAAACACTTGTTTTTGCTTTTTATTATGGGGCATTGTGTGTAGATTGATGATTACAATTTAAAAAAAAATCCATTTTAGAATAAAGCTGTAACGTAACAAAATATGGAAAAAGTGAAGCGTCTGAATACTTTCTGAATGCACTGTATCTTAAAGACAAAGAAAGGATGACGTATTTTGGATCTTGCCAGTTGTTATAACCACCAAAGATGGGGCAATGCAGGAATGTTCAGTGGTTTGTATTCAAATCATGAAAACATACAATGATTAAAAGCGTAGAGGAGATTACAGAGATTGAAAGGGGAAAATTGTGGAAGGGTTTGAAAGCAATAACGAAAATGTTGGTCGAGATATTTCTGGAGAGCTGTGTTTTGAAAATGTATATTTATGTGACAATGCTCAATCAGAGTTATTACACAGGTACAAAAATCATAAAAAGTCTGGAATATTCACCTGATCCTAAGGGGATTGAAATTCATGAGGAAGGGAAAGATGCTAATAATGTATAACATAGTCAAGTTGAAAAAGGACGTATGAAATAAGGACGAAGTAGGCTGCTCAGCCATTTGAGTCTGTTCAGTGAAATCATTGGCTGATCATTGGCTAACTGTCAGCGCCGTAGATGCCCGCTATTTGTATACATTGTGTATTCAAGCAAAGAATTTCATTGCCTAGTCACATGTGACAATAAAGTATTCCTATTCCATTGTTTATGTTCTACCTCAAACACCATTTTCATCTCTCCTCGTCTACTTATCCATTAATTACTCTCATGACCAGCATTATTTACTCCCATGTCTAAGGCAGCTTTGCTTGTAATAGAAACATAGAAACATAGAAAGTAGGTGCGAGAGCAGACCACCAGGTCCATCGAGCCCGCACCGCCATTCGCTCATGGCTGAACACTAAACAGACACACTTACCCACAAACAGTAGACACAAGACACAGAACACAAGACACTACCCTCCCCTTTATACCGCTATCACCCCTCTCCACCCCAAGAACCTCGTGATCTCCTGGGGGAGGCAAAAAACCGGATAAAAACCCAGGTCCAATTCGGGAAAAAAATCCGGGAAATTCCTCTCCGACCCCAATCTAGGCGATCGACACTTGTCCAGGAGATCACTCAGGTCTTACTATACTAACCATACCTAGGTCTATATCCCTGCCCTCTCCCCGTAGCCCCTTATCCCCTTGGCAGCTAAAAAACCATCTATTTTAGTCTTAAATATATTTAAAGTTTCTGCTTCCACTGCTCCCTGGGGCAGTGAATTCCATAAATTAACCACCCTCTGGGTGAAGAAGTTCTTCCTCATCTCAGTTTTAAAAGAGCCCCCCCTTATTCTGCAACTATGTCCCCTAGTTCTAGTTTCCCCGATCATTGGGAACATCCTCGGTGCATCCACCCGATCAAGGCCCCTCACGATCTTATATGTTTCAATGAGATCGCCTCTCATTCTTCTAAACTCCAAAGAGTAGAGTTCCAGCCTACTTAACCTTTCCTCATATGTCAATCCCCTCATTGCAGGAATTAATCTTGTAAACCTTCGCTGCACTGCCTCCAGGGCTAGTACATCCTTTCTTAAGTATGGACCCCAGAACTGTACACAGTATTCCAAATGTGGTCTCACTAATACTGTGTACAGCTGCAGCAAGACCTCCGTGTTTTTATACTCAATCCCCCTAGCAATAAAGGCCAAAACTCCATTGGCCTTCCTGATTGCTTGCTGCACCTGCATACTAACTTTCAGTGATTCATGTACTAATACCCCTAGATCCCTTTGCGTTGCATTACAACGCAGCTCCTCCTCATTTAGAAAATAACTTGCCCTATCATTTTTTTTCGCAAAGTGAATGACTTCACATTTATTAGTATTAAATTTCATCTGCCAAGTTGTTGCCCACTCACCTAGCTTATCTATATCCTTTTGCAGACTCTTCCTATCCTCCTCATCCCCTACTTTTCCTCCCATTTTTGTATCGTCCGCAAATTTTGATATATTACACTTGGTTCCCTCCTCCAAATCATTTATATAAATTGTGAACAACTGGGGTCCCAGCACCGACCCTTGCGGAACCCCGCTAGTTACCGGTTGCCATCCCGAGTATGAACCATTTATCCCCACTCTCTGCTTCCTATTTGTTAGCCAATCCTCTACCCATGCTAATATATTACCCCCAATCCCATAATTTTTTATTTTTAGCAATAGTCTCTTATGTGGCACCTTGTCAAAAGCCTTTTGGAAGTCCAAGTATACCACATCCACCGGTTCCCCTTTATCCACCCGGGTTGTTACTTCCTCAAAGAATTCGAGCAGATTCGTTAAACAGGACTTCCCCTTCACAAAACCATGCTGGTTCTGTCCGATGAAGTCATGTTTATCCAAGTGCCCCGTTAGTGTTTCTTTAATAATTGTCTCTAACATTTTACCCACCACCGATGTTAGACTAACCGGTCTATAGTTATCCGCCTTCTGTTTACTTCCTTTTTTAAATATAGGTGTTACATTGGCCATTTTCCAATCCACTGGGACCGTTCCTGCCTCCAGGGAGTTTTGGAAAATTATCACCAATGCATCCACAATCCCCACCGCTATCTCCCTCAAGACCCTTGGATGTAATCCATCAGGCCCAGGGGATTTATCCTCCTTCAGTCTCATTAATTTCCCTAATACCACCTCCTTGGTGATCTTAATTGTATTTAGCTCCTCCATTCCTACCGCCCCCTGTTTATCCAGCGTTGGAATATTTTTTGTGTCTTCTATGGTGAAGACTGATACAAAATACTCGTTTAATGCCTTTGCCATTTCCATGTTCCCCACCAACAACTCTCCAGTCTCACCCTCCAATGGACCAACGTTCACCTTAGCCACCCTTTTTCTTTTTATATAGCTATAAAAACTCTTACTATTAGTTTTTATGTTGTTCGCTAAATTCCTTTCATAGTCTATTTTCCCCGTCTTAATTAATCTCTTAGTTATTTTTTGCTGACCTTTAAATGCTTCCCAATCCTCTACCCTCCCACTATCTCTGGCTACCTTATATGCCCTTGCCTTCAGCCGAATACTATCCTTTATAGTTTTACTGAGCCATGGCTGACTGTTCTTACCCTTACCCCTTTTTTTCTTCATAGGAATAAATTTTTCTTGAAGGTTATACAGTATACCCTTAAACGTACACCACTGCTCATGTACCGTCTTATTCTTGAGTCTGCTATCCCAGTCAACTTTGATCAGCTCAGTCCTCATACCTTCAATGATTGAAACTTTCAAGTAGAGTACTCCAACTATTTACTACCTTTGGAGTGTAGAAAATTCTTCTAATTTCAGTCTTAAGTGGACACATTGTGACCTCTAATTCCAGATTCTATAAGCCTGAGGAATCATGCTCCCCATTTCTATCATATAAAAAGACCCTCTATGAATTTTGTATATTTTAATGAGAAATGTATTCTTTAATGAGAAATGTATTCCAGCGAATAGAGGTTTAGCCTAATAAATTTGGCTTGTGACAGACCTGACATTGCAATCTGCTTTGCTGCATTTAATTGATAACAAGTATATCTTTTTTTAAGGTAAGGAGACTAAAATTGAACATAATATTCCAGGTGTGGCCTCGCCAAAGCCCTTCATACAATAATTGTATTAAGATACTTTTGCTCTTGTACTCAAACTTCTTTCAATAAAAGAAAGGAGGGGGCAGTACAGTGGCGCAGCAGTAGAGTTGCTGCCTTACAAAACCTGGGTTCAATCTTGATTATGGGTGCTCTCTGTACAAAGTTTGTACATTCTCCCTGTGACTGCGTGGGTTTTCTGCGGGTGCTTCAGTTTCCTCCAAAGACGTACAGTTGGGAAAATTGTAAATTGTCAAGTGCGTAGGATAGTGTTAGTGATTGCTAGTCGGCCTGGAGTCATTGGGCTGAAGGGCCTGTTACCATGCTGTACCTCTAAAGTCTAAAGCCAAAATGCTATTTGCTTTCCACATTGTCCCCGTACCTACATATTAACTTTCAGTGAATGGTGTACAAAAGCATGAAGGTCTCTTTGAACAACAGCATTTCCCAGATTTACCGTTTAAAAAAAACACTTAACATTTCCGATTTTTCAGCCAATGTGGATAATCTTACATTTTTCGCCTTTTCATCCTGGTTGCCCACTCACTCAGCTTATGTATATTCCCTTGAAGTCTTGTTAAACCATACCACTTTTCAAAATCCCACAGTTTTGTGCCATTAGGAAACTTGGAATTGTTGCATTTAGTCTCCTCAACCAAATTGTTGATGTAGATTGTGAATAATAATATTCTTGTATTAATCCTTGTGGTATCCTCTAGTCATGGGTTCCCAGCTAAAGAAAGATCCATTTATTTCTACTTTTTGCCTTTGGCTCATTAACTGTCTTTCCATGCCATTTTATTATCCCCAATATCGTGTGTGCTGTTCCTATTGAAAACCTGAAAATCGAAATACATGTTCTTAGTTCTGCAGGTCACATTCCGATACGTTAGCCAAGCATGATTTTCCTTTCATAAATCAACGCTGACTCTATTCAATTTTATTATTATTTTCAGTGTGTTATTACATCTGGCATTTTCCCTTCTATTGATGTTAGGTTAATATATCAGTAGTTACCTATTTTTGTCCCTCCTCTTTTATAGTACAGTCACATTTGCTATCCTCCAATCCACAGGAACAATTCCAGAATGAATAGAATTTGGAAAGATTATAACCACTTCACCCACTATCTCTGAAGCCATCTCTTTCAAAACTCTGTGATGTAGGTCATTGCAAGTTATTAGCTTTTAGTCTCACCAACTTCTCTTAAGCTTTTTTAATAACTAAGACTTTTTTCAGTTCACTCTTGCTCAAACCTTGATTTCATCTATTTCTGGCAGATATTTTATATCTTCTTTCATGAAGAAAGTCATAAAACATTGAATGTGTCTGCCATTGTCAGTTTTAAATCGGGGGGATTTGAATTGGACAATGGCAGAAAAATTCAATGTTTTATAACATTTTTCAACCACAGGGAGGCTGTGGTGAATCCAGTTTTCTCCCACTTGTCGTGCCTGGTGAAGTGATTACCAATTGTTCTAATATTTATCACACGTTTGCTTTTATATTTAATTTCCTCTTTTATTCATTTCTTGTGTATCCTTTCTTAAATACTAAGAGAGTCCCAATTTGCAAACTTGCTCCTTTTTTATGAGCAGCATTATAAGCCATTTTCTTAATACCATCTCTAATTTCTCCTGAAATTCATGATTGGAGCTTTTTTTTCCTGTTGTGCTTTAATGGAATGTGTATTTGTTACAGTTGATACTTCTTAGTTGCTTGTCAATCTCTGACAATTGTCATGCCCAGTTTTAGTGGTCCTGGGGTCTACTGCATGGAAGCAGGTCCTTCAGCCCAACTCACCCGTGTGAACCAAGATGCCTCATCGAAGCTAGACCTGTTTGCCTGCATTTGGCCCATATCCCTCTAAACCTGTCCTATTTTTGTACTTGTCCAAATATCTTTTAAATGTTGTTATTGTACCTGCAATCCCTTTACAACAAGAATATTAATTAATCCTTTCTCATTACGTAGTGCACTGTATAAACACTGCTGTAATTTCTACATGGTGAAACCAAAATGTATAAAAATTGCCTTTATTAAAATCTGCCAATGTGCACTTTAACCACATGTGATTTTTTTTTTTTCTATTACAAATCTCAAATTGTGGAGTACAGAGGCAAATAAATAAATGATGGGTCTTTGTCCCAAACATTATGGAGGGCGCTGTAGATTACTGATGAATAAGGAGATCGGCCATGATCTCATTAAATGTTAGACTGAAGCAACCAAGTGGTTGACTGCTGCTCCCAATTTATATTTTCATATTGTTGGTACTATTTTGATTTGTCTCGTCTACATGTCGATTATTTTCCTCCTGATTACTGTAATACTTGAGTTAACTTTATTTTAATTATGTCCTACAACTGTGTGATTATTTGGACTCCTTTGAACAACCCTCTCCAATGTTTTCTTCCCATTGCTCCTTCTTAACTCCACCCAAGACTTTCAATTTTATACCATAATCTGTCCAGCTGAGATCTTTACTACATTACAAATGTCTTCCCTTGTTAACAGGCTTACTCCATGTCCTTTTCCTTTTGCTTGCCTTTTCTAAATGTGGAATCCCATGAAATATTTAGTTCCCAATTTGGTCACTTTGTAGCCACATTTCCGTTATGGCAAATAAAGCATACCAATTAATGACTATGTCAATACACCCATGTTCTTACAGATGAGGTGTGCATTTGGACATGTCTCTGAATTTTGCCGTTTAATATTTATCTGTCCTTTGACCCTATTTGCTGTTTACCTTTTGTTTCTGGCAATTACTTTTAATATTTTTCAAACAATTTTAATTTTCACTTACATTTTTTTCACTCTCATAACAATCCTCTCAAGTACCCATCCTCTTGCCAAGCTGGTTCACACAATCTCTCAGAGCACCACCAAACCCCCTGTGAGGACACTGGTCCTATTATTGTTATGATGTAACATATCTAACCAGTGTAGGTCCCTTCTGTGCCATCTCTCCAGCCATGCATTTATTTGCTCCACTTTCCCATTGCAGTAATCGTAATTGTTGTGGTTCAATGTTCTTAGACATAAACGCAAACAATCAGTAATCAAGCAGTACAATCTTTATTTCGCCAGGCGGGTGTGGTAGGACTCTTACAGTATGTAGATTACAGACTATACAGAGTTCTAATCCCCACACAAAGGGGCAGTGATTAAGTACATGTATTTACACAACAATAATCAGCCATTCAGCAACATCTACAGAGCATAGTACAGCCTCTTGCTTCTTAAGATTGACAACTTCTTAAGATTGCCATCTTCTTATGATTAACAGGTTCTAACGAGAGAGGAAGGGTTAGTCATATATGGTTATATGAGGCTATTTTTCTGCAGATCAAGCATCTTGTTTTTTTTACTGATGTCACACATTATAAACTTATAAAGCAAGGGTGCGAGCCGAGAGTGTCTGACCATCCTTTTAATGTTTATATTTTAGAGGAGACATTCATGAAGCAAGGGTTAGAGCTTCTGCTGGCTTTGCAATTAATTAGGAGAAAAGTAATAGCCTGCCTTTAATTTCAGCTGAATTATTTTTTGTAAAGTTTAAATCTTTAAAACTTCCTCAGTGACAATGTGGCATTGGGAGTAAATCTGAGTATGACTTTTAAGATTTTGCTTTTTCAAGTTATTCCCAGCAAAACTGAAATCTGCAGCACCTTATCCCTCTTTCCATCTACCATGTATGTTGTTTGTGCTAATATGGACCCTCTCACTCTGACTGTTCTGCTGCCATTGAGTATCATCCTGGATTTGGCACCAGGGAAAAAACATACCATCCTGAAACCAGGCTTACGGCCACATATGCACCTGCCTGACCTAGTTATCAAATCTCTTCATAATATTATTCTCCCACTCTTCCTCTCTTTGGTTCAGCTGACTATAACTGCTGTGCTATAGGGGAGTTGCACGAAAGGTCACTGGGTCATAGGGCTCGACGCACGGAGCCGCTAAATCCAACTGGAAGACATCCGTCACTTCCGATATATGTTATTAATGCTAGAAACGCGTACTTTCCTACCTGTTAAAAACCGCCAAAATGTTGAATTTTTGCGCTGAAAAAAATTGTGGGAGTCGGGGTAAGTGTGAGAGACATGTACCCAACTTTAGAATTCCAAACTTGAAGCGAAATGAAGGTATAGAGAAGCGAGAACTGAAGGGACCACAGCAGCTAAAGTGCTTGGTAAACATTGGAAATATTGGAAATTATCGCGTTTGTTCACTGCTTTTCATCAAGTGAGGCATTATTTGTGTTTTTTCTTGATTCCTTTGGTATCTAAAAATTCTCAAAAGTGATAAATCTGGCTATAAATTTTTCTTCAGATGCGTTTTCATTTTGTATGTAAAAACCCACGAGAACCATGGCGATTAAAAAAAAATCACTGCTAGATTTATCACTTCTGAAACTTTTTAGATGCCAAAGGAATCAAGAAAAAACACAAATAATGCCTTCCTGTTGATGAAATGCAGTGAGCAAACGGCCAAGCACTCTGTCTGTTGTTGTCCCTTCAGCTCTCGTTTCTATCTACCGTCATTTCTCCTCACTTTTGGAATTCTGAAGTATGCTAAATGTCTCACATGCTTATCCCAATTTCCATCAAAAAGGTGCATCAAATCCAGGACAAACAGACTCAGGAATAGCTGCTTCCCGAGAATTATATCTACCATAAATTCAAATCCACACATGCACTGACTACACCGCCCAACACGGACTTCCATCTGTATATATGTATATATGTATGTAGCGCCGTAGAATTTGTGCACCTATTCCCCCCCCCCCCATCTCCCTTCTGTTTTGTTTTTCTGTTTCTTGTTTTTTGTGTAAAATTGTATGTATGCACTGAGTACGAGCAGCTTTCAGTTTCACTGTACATGTATAGTGACAATAAATGGCATATCTATATATCTATCTATCATAATTATTTACAGTGCAAAAAATGACAATTTCAGTGGGTTTTCACGGGCCCGCTACGCTGGAAACAATGGTAAGTGCCTACCTGCAGTTCATCGTGTGTAATCCATTTGGAGTAGCGTAGCAACAGTACGGGTCATGGGTCGTGACCCAACTGCCGTGAAACCTCCCTATACTCCTCTCCAAAGGAACCATGGCCTTCGCCAATACTCAAAAAAGAAATTCTATTAATGAGAGATGAAATGAGTGGATCTGTGAACCACCTTCATGCTGTTCCAGCAGTTTACTCATTCTCTCTCTGTTAGCACGCTCCAGATCTGCTATACATGATGTCCTCAGCCTCACATATGCGTTTCAGCCTCATCTATGCACCACAGTAAAACTGGAGCACAAGCTGCAGCAGCTGGAGACAATTTCTGCATATCTAATAGCTTAGATCTCTGGAAATGTCCATGACTTGCTTTTTGGGGTATTGAATTCAGTTATTGCATTGAATCACAATGTTAATGATCTTCAGATACAAGGCATCAGGCCTAAATGAACCTCATTTTCAAGCAGCTATAGGTCAACTGCCGAAAAGGTTGCTTTGGAAATGATGGAAACGCAAGGGAAAAGGTGATACTCACCCTCAACCTTTTCTTTCATATAAAAACAGTTTATTTACTAATAGAAACATATAAATACAGAATGTTCATTAACATTCCCATCACAAGCAATGTTGTCCCATTATTTTACAAATCTACGTCGATTGAGTCCGTGCCATTGCAAGGTACAGGTTAAGCAGTCTCGCAGAAATTGTGGCATCTGGCAGAGGTGCATAACATAATTAGTTATGATCATCGATGAACATGTAGTTATGCTTGTACATATGATTTGTACATTGAAAAATGTGTCTGTCAGAAGTAGTCAGTGAAGCATTGCTATTGCATTAGAGACTTGTTCTTGTCCCTTTGCCAGATGAAAGCCAGAGGTTGCACTAATGCACCAATTTAGTTTGGTAATTATGGAAATAGCCACTGTGATTATGTCATTAGGTTATATGACTGATGCCAGCCAAACATCAACTGGGCTAAGGGAAAATAATGCATGGAAGGGTCTAGGCCAATTTCGGAAATAATTTCTTGCAGATCTAGCTGCAGAAAACTTTCACATGCAGAGAATAACATGCTGTGAACTGTGAATGTAAGATCTGATGCTGTGATTTTTTTTTTTTCAGGAAGGTGTTGAGGCAGAAAAAGCAGCCATTGGTCTCCTGTCCAAGTTAAGAAATGAGCTGCAAACTGACAAGCCAGTACTACCTCTTACAGATGGATTTCCAGATGCTGCCCAGTGGAATAAATATCTAGAACAACAACAGGCTCGACTGGGCTCTGAGGAAAACACCAGTTGGTTTAAAGCACCCTGGTTGTATGTGGAGTGTTACATGTACCGTAGGATCCATGAAGCATTGTTGCTCAAGTGGGTGAAGCAATTAATTAATTACAAAATGAAACTAAATCTCATTGGATGATACATTTGTATTGAACTAAATTGGGAGCAGACTATAGATTTTGTTGAATGAACTTGTCATAGAGTTGTACAGTGCAGAAACAAGCCCATCTACACTGAACCCATTTCCCCACATTAGGTCTGTATAATTCTGTGCCTTGCCTATTTTAGCATTTGTCCAAATGCCTCCTAACAGTGGTAGGAAGGAACTGCAGATGCTCGTTTAAACTGAAGATAGACACAAAAGAAGGGTCGGGCCCCAAGCATCACCCATTCCTTCTCTCCTATCAGTGGTAATTGCATCTGATTACAGCTCCTCCTCTGACTGATCTTTCTAGATATCAACTGTTCTTTGCATTTGTGTAAAAGACATTCCAATAATCCCTCTTTAAAACTCCTTCATTTTAAACCCATGTGCTCTTGTTTTCGGTACCCTATTGGGGATGTATATGGTGAATTTGCAAAAATCTTTCGTAATTTTATTTACGTGTTTCTTTTTACTGTTTTAATTTTGACGCTGCGTGTGTGTGTATTCTTCTCCTACCTGCACATAATAACATTACCTGTATTACATTTCATATAATCATTGCTTTGTGTATTATATAATCTTCCCTATGACCCCAGGATGTCCTGTTCCATCCACTTGTATATGCTTCCTGTTGTGTGGCAGTGGCAAATCTTCATAAAATCCTTGATAATTGCTTATTTGAAAGGAAGTTTGGGATGTCCCAAGGATGTGATAGGTACTAAATGAATCTGGCTCTTTGTGATCAATGCAACAAAACATCCTCTAAATCAGAAGGCTCACTGTTAAAATCCTTTTTATGACCTTTTTTTACAACATCATCTTAAGACTGACCGTGAAAATTCTGCATTTCTTATATATTTTGCATCCGCACACACCTTGTCATATCTGAATTCTGCATTTTTAATTTGCTAGGCTATAAGTTGTGAAAATACCTCTTTAAATGTTCTACGCCAATACCTGCCATCCCTCCTGGAAACCTTGCATAGGACATTTTCACTGCCTGAGGCCACATGCAAACTGGAAGAACAACAGCTCATATTCCACGTGGGTATCCTAAAATCCAATGGTATGAACGTTGAATTCACAAATTTGGAGTAACATCCCCTACCCCTCCTGTACACGTTTCCTCCATCTCCCACCACCTGCATCACCCAGTTCCATTCCCCTCCTCCATTCCTCATCTTCCACTCCTCTCATCTCTAGTCCCCCATTTCCCTTTCATCCCCTCTCTCTCTCTTCCCTCCCCCACCCATCTCTCGAAATCCGTATCTCTCCCTCTAGGTTTACATTTCATTCAATTTTTCTCCTTTATATGGCACCCATTTGTCTCTTTTTCACCATTGGCCTTTGTCATTAGCTCCACCCATCTGCTGTCACCCCATCTATATTACTAAAAGTCTGTTCTTGACCGGTTTTGGCGATCTGTGCTGCGGTTTCCGAGAGAACGCCGCCACCTACCTGCGGCCGTCATTTTTGGCCACCTCTCTCAGAGCCCCCCTCCGCAGCATGTGTGCCAAGGATTTTTCCAGTCGATGAAAAATGACAGAGATATTAATGATTTTACAAAATTCCCCATTCTCTCTGCTGCCCTCGCTTGCGGCAGGGGGGGGGGATGGACTATAAAACCAGGAAGTGGTGTGCCTCAATTAGTCTGCAAGCTGGAGGAAGGCAGAGGGTCATGTTTCTCTGAGCTGTGAATAACACTGAACACATGTGCACACAACTGTGAGTAAGTACCCTTAATGTGGTTTGAAAATGAAAATATGGTTAAAGTAAAAAATCACTGCCTGCAAATGGTTGTTTGGGGGATTTGGGTTTAAATAAAAAGGCACTCTCTCTCCCCCCCCTCTCTCTCTCCCCCTCCCCTCTTCCTCTCCCCCCTCCCCCCCCCCCCCCCCCCCCCCCCACCCTGCGCTTCCCCCCCCCCCACCCCCCCCCCCTCTCCCCCCCCCCCCCCCTCCCCCCCCCTCCCCTCTCCCCCTCCCCCCCTCCCCCCTCCCCTCTCCCCCCCTTCTCTCCCACTCACTCTCACTCTCACCTTCTCTCTCTCCTCCCCTCCAACCCTCCCCTCCAACTTTCCCCTCTCACCCACCCTCCCTCTTCTCTCCTCGCCACCCCCCTCTCCCTCTTGCCCCTCTCACTGTGTCTCTGCCCCTTCTCTCTCTGCCCTCACTCTCTACCTCCCCCCCTCTCTAGATGTGACTGCAAGTTGGGGGCTATGCGTCAGTAGATAGGGTGGTTATGGGGTAAAAGGAGCAAATTAATAATATTAATATAATATATCAAGGGGGGTAATTAGCGTGAGTGCGGGGGGGGGGATAGTTAGTGTGTGTGACGCTGCATGCCGCCTCCCCCCCCCCCCCCCCACAACCACACGTTGGGGGAACAGACCCAACGGGTCTGCACTTGGTCTAGTATGACCTGTATTCCCCTATCACTTTCCAGGATTTACTCTACCACTCTTTACCAGCGACCGTCCCTCACTCCCAACAGCCTGAAGAAGGGTGTCTATCTCTTCCACAGATGTTGCCTGACCCGCTGAGTTACTCCAGCGTTTTGTTATTTTATAATCTTTTTTCCTTGCCTTTAAAGACCTATCCTATATATTCTTCTTTAAAAACTGACTTTGGTGGTTTTTTTTGTCGTTGAATGTAAATGAACAATATTATGGCGATATCAAATACCAACCTATCTACTGACTTTTAGAAGTGAGTGAATGGTTACATTTCTCGTTTTACATTGCAGTCCCCCGATGTGCGATTTTGATGTATTTAATGAAGCAAAGACTCAAGGTTTCATGGAGTCGCAGGAAGCTATTATTGCTATCTCCACCCACCTTCAGAAAGTAAATGCGAACGTAAAATGCTTTAAAGAAACAGAACTTAAAGCTGAGTTACAGCGGCTCCTGCAGGTAACCTTACATTTTTAAAACTAATTTTCGTTATGTACATTTGTTATATGGTTAATGTTTTATATGACTCTGGAAATACTGCTGTATCATCCAATAATTAATTGTACCTCTGTTTCTGGTATTGCCAGATCAGAAAAGTAAAATAAAGAAAAATATTAGGATATTTTCATTCTGTATCTAATGGATGATTTTAATATGAAACATCCCAACCTGAGTAGCCTCTGATTTTTACCCATTTGACATAATTGACCCAAGCATCAATAACTGGAGAATTTAGTTTTTATCAGTGTAACTTGCAAGTTATTGTGCTCTTAGTAATATCAATTAAAAGACATTGCACCAGAAATCTAATGCAGTTTGTATTTTAAATTTTAAAAATCTACTTAGTATTTTGTAGAATTGTCACTAGTTTAACAAATGCTGACTGGCCCTCAGGCCATTGTTCTTTTTTGGTGTTGACTGAAATTTCTAAACAAATTTTGATGAGCATTTTAAAATAGTGTGGATCCAGAAGGGGTCCATGCTGTTCAGCATCAGTCACATGCCAACGTTTTGGGTATTTGTCCATGGGTATCTAGATGATGTCATGTTCAGCCAATTTCTTCATTAAGTTTATCAGTTCCATGAGTTACAGCACTATGTAGTGGATTTGTTTGCGGGAAAGAGTTGCAATAAAAGGGGAGTTCTGCAAGGGTCGGTGCTGGGGCCGCTTCTCTTCATGTTGTATATTAATGATTTGGATATGGGGATTGAAGGCTTTGTGTCCACGTTTGCAGATGATGCTAAGATAGGTGGATGAGCAGGCAGTGCAGAGGAAGCAAGGACTCTGGAGGACGTCATGCAATAAGAATAAAGGCGTAGATTATTTTTTTTAATGAATGGGGAGAGAATCCAGAAATCACAAGTGACTTGGGAGAGCTGGTGCAGGACTCCCAAAAAGTTAATTTGCAAGTCGACTCGGTAGAAAGAAAGGCAAATTCACTGCTAGCATTTATATCAAGAGGACTGGAATAACAAAGCAGAGATGTAATGCATTTGTGTCTATTAAATAATATTGTGCCTTACAAACTCGATAACTTTTAAAGATAGACCATTGAAAATTCTTACTTAAATGTTCTCACGTACATTCTTTAAAATTTTTAGGTGTACTCTGTTAAACACAAAAGAGTGATTTATTAATTTCAGGAGTCAGATAGGTGGAATTTTAGTCACTTGGGAATTTTACCATTGGGGAGGGTAGTTTTTCAACAAATATTCTTTTCAGGTGTCCAATCTCTATGTCAGTTGTTTTTAAAAGAGGAGCTAGAGGAGTTTGTCATATCTGAATTCTGCATCTTATGATTCACAAGTCAATCTATGATTCACAAGTCAATCGTTTATAAATTTAGTGGTACAGCCGCGCTAATCAATGTTAGTTATTCTTAAATATTAACTGATTAAAACATTTAAGGTAATGAAAAAAATGTGGCTGCCAACATTTTTGAAATTGTACAATTTTTGAAATTCCAGATTATCTCACAAAGAATGTCTTGTGGTTTTCTGTCTTGTAATTTATGTTTTCATTGTCTTTGTCCAGGAGTAAACATGTTTTAATGTGGAAAATATGGTTTTGGTCTTCATTCGGTATACTTTGTCGACATTGTAATTTCCTGCGATGTCTAAAGATAATCTTCATAGTTTATGTTTTTTTTTTAATTCCAGGTTTCTCTATGGGGTAACAGATGTGACCTTTCCATTTCTGCTGGTGTGGCAAACTCACAGAAATTGAATCCACTAACTACTCTGGACTCTTTGAAGCCTCTCATTTTGGTAGATGACTTTGAATCTGTTTGGTGCTGCCTCATTAATAGTAAGCGAAAGGGCACCTCAGAAACAGCTTGCACCCGAGTAGATATTGTCCTTGACAACTCTGGATTTGAGCTGGTGGCTGACTTGATCCTGGCAGACTTTCTCATCACCTCGCAGCTTGCTGATGAAATTCATTTTCATGGGAAGAGCATACCCTGGTATGTTTCTGACACAACTAAAACAGATTTTGACTGGACATTGAAGCAGATGAAGACATCCTGCCACCTGCAGATGTCCTGTTGTGGTGTTGCATGGGAAAATAATGTGACAAAAGGTGTTTGGATTTACCAGGACCATCCATTCTGGACATTCCCCCATGCGTTTTGTGACATGTCCCTAGTTGCAAATGATTTGTATGCTGAACTGCAGAAATCAAATTTAATATTTTTTAAGGGAGACTTGAATTATAGAAAGCTGACCGGGGACAGGAGGTGGAACTATTCAGTTCCTTTTGAAACTGCTCTGCGTGGGTTTCAGCCAGCACCACTGTGCAGCTTGCGGACTCTAAAAGCTGATATTCAGGTTGGCTTAAAGCCTGGACTAGGCGAGCAACTGGCGGCTTCCGAGCCTGACTGGATGACCACAGGGCACTATGCCGTTATTCAGTTCAACAGCCCACTCAGAAAATAACAATCTTCCATGGTACATCTCTCGGTCTGTCTAGTTGGGTATGCTGTTTGATTGTTTACAATATACTTGCTGGTCTTAAGCATGTTTGGTTTGAGGTTACTATAATGTAACGTCTTAATGGGAAATACCCTTGGGAATATTTGTGGTAAAATGCACCAAAAAACAAATATGCATAAATGCATTTTTAAATCTTTATGTACTTGAGTGAAATGTTACGTTGATATTGATACAATAAGATACAATGGGTCACTGAAATATCAATTACCAGTTGCTTAAATTACAAAATACATGTTCACTTGTGATTAAAATGGTTGCTAGTTTTGTTTTCAATTCATTTATTTTATCAGATTGCTATCAACATATGAGGAATTTTATAAATAGAATGGGAAAAAAATCCATACCAGGTCTTTTCTATAATAGGCAAAAATAGCAAGAATCACCTTCACGATAGTAGAAATGTATGAGGTTGTTTAAACTAACCTCGGGGGGGAATACCACAGTCTACCATCTCCAGCCTGGCAAATAACTGTTTACCACTGCCCGGGTAGACAAAAATGCTGGAGAAACTCAGCGGGTGAGGCAGCATCTATGGAGCGAAGGAAATGGGCAACGTTTCGGGCTGAAACCCTTCTTCAAACCCTTCTTCAGGGTTTTGTCTACCTTCGATTTTCCAGCATCTGCAGTTCCTTCTTGAACGTTTACCACTGCCCTTTGTTTTCTGCCTTTTTGAACTGATTTCCTATCCATGCTACTAATGGCTTTATAATTCCACAAAGCTTAATTTTGTTCATCAGCCTTTTGTGTGGGACTGTGTAGAATGCCTTCTGAAAGTCGGTGTAGACGAAACCTACTGCACCACTTTCATGAGCCTTCTCTCTAAACCCATCAAACAATTCGCATTGTAAAACATGTTTAAACAAATCTATGCAGGTGCTGGGTTTATCAATGTAAGCTTCTCCATCCATATCAATGCTTTCCCTGGTTATTGTTTCTAAAAGCTTCATGACCAAGGTTAATCTGACTGACCTGTAGTTTTCTGTTTATTGCCCTGTTTTCATGACGATATAATGAATTCCAGGTTTATGTTTTAAGGGTTATGGATATGTATAGTATTTCACCATGATATGTAGGGTGTATAAAGCTAATGTGCATTTGTACTATTGTGTTTATACAAAAAGATTTGCTAATCTGTAGAGCAAGCCTCTGTAGATTAGTGTTACTCATTTAGCAGGTTGATAAATTATAAGGACACTACACCAATCAGCACAAAACCTCTGAGCTAGATTACCTGTTCCATTCAGTTGGGCCCTTTGACTTACTAATGTGTCTGATCAAACTTCATGAAGAGTTAAGGAAACCATTGAGTGGTTCATTATCCCATCTAATCCTCTTCATTCACAATGCCGTTGGGTATTAGCAGAGTAGTTTGAGACGACCACCTTGAAAAAGGAGAGTCCGCATATATAAAAAGGCAGCAGGCCATTTGAATTGATTTGTTTAGAGGTACAGCATGGAAACAGGCTCTTTGACCCACTGAGTCCATGCCGACCATCAATCATCTGTTCCCACTATTTCCTTGTTATCCCACTTTCGGATCCATTCGTTGCACACTCGGGGCAATTTATAGAGGCCAATTGACCTACAAACCTGGGTTTGGGTTGTGGGAGGAAACTGGAGCAGAAGGACAGCTCGTGCAAAACTCAAGAAGAAAATGCAAATTCCCACAACACCTGATGACCTGATGTCGGGATTACACCCTGGTCTCTGCCTTTGAGGAAGCAACTTGATCAGCTACATTATTGTGCTGCCCATTTGTGTATAGGATTCACAGGATTCTATAGCCAGGTTTTAGCCAACAGGTCATCTTTTTAAACTGAGGTTGACAGAAGGACATATATTGACGGTTCTGGGAAAAGTCCCAAGTATTCCTGTCTAATAATATATGTGGGTTCAACTGGACAGCAGGTGATAATTCCTGTGTGGTGTTAGCTTCATGTGCAATGGCAGGATTAATGCAGGGAGAGAGATTGGATCAATTAGTTTTATATTCATAGGAGTTTATGAGTTTATTCATAGGAGTTTCCGGTGGGCGGCGCGACTCTCGTCAGCAGCGGCCTCTGCAGCCCGTCCGCGTTTTATTATTTTCTGTCTATGTTTTTATGTAGTTTTTGTTATTTTTTGTTGGGGTGTGTGTGTGTGTGTGAGGGTGGGGTGGGGTGGGAGGGAGGGGGAAACTTTTAAATCTCTCCCTGCACGGGAGACCCGACCTTTTCTCGTCGGGTCTCCGTTATCGTTGGGGCTGCAACGAGGAGCGGCCTCCAACAGGAAGAGACCGGGGACTCTGGTGCCGACGACTCACCTCACCGTCGCGGAGCTGGCCGAGTCCGGAGTGGGTGGAGCGGTGGAGGAGCGCTGCTGCTGCTGCTGCGGCCCGACCGGAGAGTCGGAGGCTTCAACTGCAGGTCTGCGGACGGCGGCACCGGGAGCCCGTGGGTCCCTGGAGGGAGACCACTTTTCAGGGCTCTCGCAACGGCGACTTCTCCTGCCCGAGTTGCGGGGTCGAAGAGTTCCTGGAGCGGGGCCTGACATCACCGCCCCGCGCGGCTTGGAATGGCTGCGGGACTCTGCGAGCGCACGCCGGGGGCTCTAACACCAAGACCCGGTGTGCGACCTCGCACCACCCGGCGTGGCTTTAATGGCCGCGGGACAATCGCCATCACCAGCCGGGGGCTTTGACTTTGACTCTGACATCGGGGGGGGGGGGGGGGGGGGGGGGGGGGGGAGAGTGCAGTGGAGAGATACGTTTATTTGGCCTTCCATCACAGCAATGTGATGGATGTTTATGTAAATTATGTTGTGTCTTGGGTCTATTTGTTTGTAATGTATGGCTGCAGAAATGGCATTTTGTTTGGACCTCAAGGAGTCCAAATGACAATTAAATGTATCTTGTACAAAGAGAAAGAATCTCATGGAAGCATATAAAATTATGATGGAATTGCGCAGATTGGGTGCAGGAAGGATGTTTCGTATGTTCAAAGCAGCATTTACAATCTAAGGAAAAGGGAAAGCCATTTAAGACTGAGACGAGACATTTCTCCTCCCAGAGAACGGTGAGCTTGAGGAATTCTCTACCATAGAAAGCAGTTGAAACCAAATCATTAAATGCACTCAGGAAGGAGTGAAAAAAAATTCAAAACGTTGAAAGGATATGGGGCATAGATTATTATTATTATTATTATTATTATTATTATGTTTATTTTAAATAGGGACAGTGCATATTAATAAACATTTACAAGTAAATATGCAAGATTATAGTCAGTAGCTAATTTCCATCTTTAGTCCCTTTGGCAGGTTGATGTTAAATAAACAAATTAAACACATAGAAACATAGACATAGAAATTAGGTGCAGGAGTAGGCCATTCGGCCCTTCGAGCCTGTACCGCCATTCTATATGATCATGGCTGATCATCCAACTCAGTATCCCGTACCTGCCTTCTCTCCATACCCCCTGATCCCCTTAGCCACAAGGGCCACATCTAACTCCCTCTTAAATATAGCCAATGAACTGGCCTCAACTACCCTCTGGCAGAGAGTTCCAGAGATTCACAACACAACACAATAAGAAAAAAATGAAATAAAAATAACAATAAAGAGTACAATAAACAAACTGACAGGGAGAGAGATTGGATCAATTAGTTTTATATTCATAGGAGTTTACAAAAAGCATTGTTTGTCTGAAACAGACAGACCAGATAGCGGTGAATAATTTTAAGGTAGATTGTGAGTGCAGTATTGATTTTCCAGTAACCATGTTTTTAGATGTTTGGTAAATGAGATGGCAGATCCCATGTGACGCTTGGTATCGTGTTCCAGGTCTGTGACGCTCGATATGAAAACACTGACTGCCCAAAAACACTTTTCCTAAATGGTGACCAGACAATCGCCTCTGGAGCCTACTCTAGTCGACAAAATCTAGTTTGAACGTAGTCTAGATGCAGCAGGGGACTGACTTTGGAAGAGCAACCGCGATCATATTGAATGACCCCCACAGCCAACAATGGACCTTGATCATCATTGCTGTCTTTGATCTGGTTTTTTTTTGAATATCTTTCTCCCCACAGCTAACAATTGTGAGCTCCACTTTTCCTTGATTATCGTTGCTGGCGTTGATCTGGCTTTTTGCATATCCTTCGTTAATTTGTTCAATGTACCTTTTCATATCTCTCAGTTCTCTTTCCGCTGACTCTCGACCCGAAACGTCACCTATCCCATTTCTCCAGAGATGCAGCCTGCCTGGCCCGCTGAGTTTGTGCCTATCTAGATTGGCCATGCAGGCTGAAGGCGTATTCCGGCAACTAATTTAAAAAAAATATATATAATTCTGCATCCTGCAAGCGTACATTCAACATTCCCCATTAGCTTCAGCTTTCTAGCTACTTTCCACTTCTCGTGAATGAATCCCAGCCCTTCGTGAACGCTCCATCGTTTCCTCGCCCCTCCTTCAGCTCCTGTTACACAGCGTTGCCCGGAGAAACCCTGCTAACAGTGGAGCTGGGCGGGTTCGGCTTCTGTCTTCAGTCTGTGCCTTCAGGCCACCGGGACCCGCAGCACCCGGGAGCAACGCAGGTCCCTGATGTCCAACTGCAGAGGAGCAGATTCGGGCTCCCCGATCCCGGAGCTGATCGATGTCAACAGTAACCGTGCGCTGCGCTCGCTCGCATGGACCGGTTCCCCGGCCGCCGGTCGCTATGTGCCCGAGGTAAGTTAGCAAAGCCACCTGTATCCCAGCTCGGCACCACAGTTACCGGGGCAGGGAGACCGCTTGGAAAATGAGGGGCGTGACCTTGTGTCTGGCTCTGCCCACCTACATGGTAACCTCATGCTAACTTTAAAAATAATTTACTAGTCCATTAACGTTCAATTCACCATCTGCTACCCCGTGAGCTGAGATGGCTATTGGGCCCCTTGCATTTCCCAGTGCAGTTAAGAGCCAACCACATGATGTGGGTCTGGAGTCGCATGTAGCCCCGGACAGGTGAGCAGTCACATTTCCTTCAACCTAATGGAATTTGAACAGTGGGTGAAACAGTGTTGTGGATATTCTGTGGGCCTACCCCAGAGAACAGCTGGGAGAGCTGCTACCTCACAGAGCCAGAGACCCAAGTTAGATCCTGACCACGGGTGCTGTCTGTATGGAGTTTTCCCATTCTCCCTGCAACCGAGTGGGCTTCCTTAGGGTAGTCTGGTTTCCTCCCATTTCCCAAAGACGTGCAGGTTTGTAGATTAAATGCCCTCTGGAAATAGGGTGATTTCACTAAAGGTCACTGGAGCGTAGATCCGCACCCACGTGACCAAAATTCTCAAGTGGAGGACACTCGAGGGTTCGGTACATGTTAGTGGATGGGAAAAAACGCATTTCCCCACCCGTTAAAAACTTAGAAAACGGCGAGGTTGTGAGCTGCAATTTACTGTGCCAGTCGGGGTGACCGTGAGGCACAGCTACCTACATTTACAGGAAAAAAAAAAGATAGCAAGTAAGGTAAATTCAAGAGGGAACTGGTGCCTCCAAACCGGCGGAAATGAACAGCCGACATTTGCCGTGGATATTTACAGGTCGAAAATATCGGAATTATCGCGTTTGCTCGCTGAATTTCATCAAAAGTAAGGCATTATTAACCGAACTGAAGTGTCGTCCACTTGAGAATTTTGGTCATGTGCGTGCGGATCTACGCTCCAGTGACCTTTAGTGAAATCACCCTATTGCCCCCTAGTTTGTAGGGAATGCCATAACACACAAGTGTAAATGGATGAACTATGGTCAGCGTGGACTTGATGGACCGAACAGCCGGTTTTCATGCTGTATCTTTAAATTAAAACTAAACTAAGGAACTCTAGTTCAGATTCCATCAGGAGTGAACATTATGGTGTCTGATCTCCCTAAGAACCTGTATGGTTAACGTCCTTCAGAGAGAGTGTTTCACAACCTCGGGATTGGTTTTGTGATGTGTGTAACATAGAAACATAGAAATTAGGTGCAGGAGTAGGCCATTCGGCCCTTCGAGCCTGCACCACCATTTAATATGATCATGGCTGATCATCCAACTCAGTATCCCGTACCTGCCTTTTCTCCATACCCTCTGATCCCCTTGGCCACAAGGGCCACATCTAACTCCCTCTTAAATATAGCCAATGAACTGGCCTCAACTACCCTCTGTGGCAGAGAGTTCCAGAGATTCACCACTCTCTGTGTGAAAAAAGTTCTCCTCATCTCAGTTTTAAAGGATTTCCCCCTTATCCATAAGCTGTGACCCCTTGTCCTGGACTTCCCCAACATCGGAAACAATCTTCCTGCATCTAGCCTGTCCAACCCCTTAAGAATTTTGTAAGTTTCTATAAGATCCCCTCTCAATCTCCTAAACTCTAGAGAGTATAAACCAAGTCTATCCAGTCTTTCTTCATAAGACAGTCCTGACATCCCAGGAATCAGTCTGGTGAACCTTCTCTGCACTCCCTCTATGGCAATAATGTCCTTCCTCAGATTTGGAGACCAAAACTGCACGCAATACTCCAGGTGTGGTCTCACCAAGACCCTATACAACTGCAGTAGAACCTCCCTGCTCCTATACTCAAATCCTCTTGCTATGAAAGCCAACATGCCATTCGCTTTCTTTACTGCCTGCTGCACCTGCATGCCTACCTTCAATGACTGGTGTACCATGACACCCAGGTCTCGCTGCATCTCCCCCTTTCCCAATCGGCCACCGTTTAGATAATAATCTGCTTTCCCGTTTTTGCCACCAAAATGGATAACCTCACATTTATCCACATTAAACTGCATCTGCCAAACATTTGCCCACTCACCCAGCCTATCCAAGTCACCTTGCAGTCTCCTAGCATCCTCCTCACACCTAACACTGCCCCCCCAGCTTAGTGTCATCCGCAAACTTGGAGATATTGCCTTCAATTCCCTCATCCAGATCATTAATATATATTGTAAATAGCTGGGGTCCCAGTACTGAGCCTTGCGGTACCCCACTAGTCACTGCCTGCCATTGTGAAAAGGACCCGTTTACTCCTACTCTTTGCTTCCTGTTTGCCAGCCAGTTCTCTATCCACATCAATACTGAACCCCCATTGCCATGTGCTTTAAGTTTGTATACTAATCTCTTATGTGGGACCTTGTCGAAAGCCTTCTGGAAGTCCAGATATACCACATCCACTGGTTCTCCCCTATCCACGCTACTAGTTACATCCTCGAAAAATTCTATAAGATTCGTCAGACATGATTTACCTTTCGTAAATCCATGCTGACTTTGTCCAATGATTTCACCACTTTCTAAATGTGCTGCTATCCCATCTTTAATAACTGACTCTAGCAGTTTCCCCACTACCGATGTTAGGCTAACTGGTCTGTAATTCCCCGTTTTCTCTCTCCCTCCCTTCTTAAAAAGTGGGGTTACGTTTGCTACCCGCCAATCCTCTGGAACTACTCCAGAATCTAAGGAGTTTTGAAAGATTATTACTAATGCATCCACTATTTCTGGAGCTACTTCCTTAAGTACTCTGGGATGCAGCCTATCTGGCCCTGGGGATTTATCGGCCTTTAATCCATTAAATTAAGGTGTATCGGGGATTTATCGGCCTTTAATCCATTAAATTGAGTTTGTATTTGTTTAGTAAGGTAAGGGATAATTTTGTTTAGTTGAGAGATATAGCGTGGAAACATGCCCTTCGGCCCACCGAGTCCGCACTGACCGACGATCCCTGCACATTAACACTATCCTACACACCCTTGGGATAATTTTACACTTATACCAAGCCAATTAACCTACAAACCGGTACGTCTTTGGAGTGAGAGGAAATCGAAGATCTTGGAGAAAACCCACGTGGTCATGGGGAGAAATGACAAACTCCGGACAGACAGCACTCACAGTCGAGATCGAACCCGGATCTCTGGCACTGCGCCACTATGCTGCCTGAAACTTTACAGAATCAAAAAATATAAATAAATAGGCTGCACAGTAACACAGTTAGTAGACCTGCTCCCTCCGAACTCAATTGTACTTGGGTTTGGTGGCTTGATTGTATTTATGTATAGCATTATCTGATCTGTTTAGATAGTATGCAAACAAATCAGTTCACTGTACCTCAGTACACATAACACTAATAAATGTAAACCTAAACCGGTGACACAAATAAAGACAAAGTGCTGGAGTAACTCAGTGGGTCAGGTAGTATCTCTGGAGAACTTACATAGGTGACATTTTGTGTCAGTGCTTTCTCACTTTATGGGAAGTGATAGGTGGATGAGGGTTTTTTGTTTGCCAGCTTGATGGTATTACATTTCCTGTGATTGCAGGGGAATGTTCCTGCAGAGGCAGATGAGTGAACTGGGGAGTTGCGGAGGGAGCATTCCCTGGGGAAGGTGGAAAGGGGTGGTGAATGGAATGTGACCACTGTTGGGATCACGTTGAAGGTGATGGAAATGTTGGAGAATGATATATTGGGTGCGGAATCTGTTTGGGGTGAAATGTGAGGACCAGGATTTTAGGATTAGCCGTACGGGTATTATTTATATGGGCTTCACGGAGGTTCCATATAAGATGCTGGTAACAAAAATGAGAGTGTACAGATTTGGGGACAACCTCGATGCTCAGATAGGAAATTGATGAGGAAATAAGAAACAGAGCGTGTAAGCCAGTTGGCATAATGTGACACATGGTGTCATCCATGAGTCATAAAGAGTCATACAGCATGGAAACGGGCCCTAACTTTGCCCCAACTTGCCCACAGCAACCAACATGCCTCACTGGTCCAACCAACCTGCGTTTGGCCCTTACCCCTTTATACCTATCCTATCCACATACATGTCCAGATGATTGTAACGGTTCTAATAGTACCTGCCTCAACTACCTCCTCTGGCAGGTACAATCAGAAGCTCTTCCTGTAGCTCAGGCCCTTGATTCCTGGCAATATCCTCGTAAATCTCTGCACCCTTTCCGGCTTAAGATAGTCTATGTGGGGGACTTCAAATATCCATAATGGTTGTGAAATAACTTAAATGAAAGAGTTGATATAATATAAGTTTGCTGCTGACATTATCCTGCATAGTAAATAATACCAGAACTTCGACTAATAGGAATAATGAACAGCTTTGCAACTTGGCAAAAAGTTATAAATAGACATTGATTTATTAACATGGGCCAATTGTGGCAGATAGAGCTGAACTTGGGAGTGGGGACATCCAGTTTGCACCTCAGAATGTTAGATCAAAATATTTTACGAATGGCTAGAAAGCTAAAAACTATGGATATGCAGAAAGACCCCGAGATCCCTGTGTAGAAAAGAATAAAAGTTAGTAAAATAGCATAGAAAATAATAAAATATTGGCACATGACAAAAAGGCTGAAATATGAAGGGTTGCAAGATCTGTTATAGTTATACAGATCTGAGTTATTCCATTCTGAAAGAGCTGAAAGAGTTAATCTGTCAGAACAGGTGCATGGACTTGTATTGCCTGGAAAATAGAAAGCTGGGGGACAACTTTAATCGGGATGATTAAAGGTTATTTTCTTTCCTCTGGTACAAAATTCGGAACACCAATGTAAACTTAAAATTTGAGTGGGGCAACTCAATATAATATCTGAAAGACAAGTTTTTCACAAAATGATAATGGAAATCAAGAATATTTCCCCCCCCCCCCCCCCACCCCCAAAACCCCATTTCAGGTAGATTTATTATACATTTCAAAATTGAGATTGATTCAAGGGATGTAGACCAGAAGGGTGGAGGTATTAAGGAGTGACATATGCAGGACATTACACTTGCCAGCTTTTGCAGGGGTGCACATGTGCATCCTAGGTGAAATGTGAGGACCAGGATTTTAGGATTAGCCGTACGGGTATTATTTATATGGGCTTCACGGAGGTTCCATATAAGATGCTGGTAACAAAAATGAGAGTGTATAGATTTGGGGACAATCTCGATGCTCAGATAAGAAATTGATGAGGAAATAAGAAACAGAGCGTGTAAGCCAGTTGGCATAATGTGACACATGGTGTCATAAAGAGTCATACAGCATGGAAACGGGCCCTAACTTTGCCCCAACTTGCCCACAGCAACCAACATGCCTCACTAGTCCAACCAACCTGCGTTTGGCCCTTACCCCTTTATACCTATCCTATCCACATACATGTCCAGATGATTGTAACGGTTCTAATAGTACCTGCCTCAACTACCTCCTCTGGCAGGTACTATCAGAACCTCTTCCTGTAGCTCAGGCCCTTGGTTCCTGGCAATATCCTCGTAAATCTCTGCACCCTTTCCGGCATAAGATAGTCTATGTGGGGACTTCAAATATCCATAATGGTTGTGAAATAACTTAAATGAAAGAGTTGATATAATATAAGTTTGCTGCTGACATTATCCTGCATAGTAAATAATACCAGAACTTCGACTAATAGGAATAATGAACAGCTTTGCAACTTGGCAAAAAGTTATAAATAGACATTGATTTATTAACATGGGCCAATTGTGGCAGATAGAGCTGAACTTGGGAGTGGGGACATCCAGTTTGCACCTCAGAATGTTAGATCAAAATATTTTACGAATGGCTAGAAAGCTAAAAACTATGGATATGCAGAAAGACCCCGAGATCCCTGTGTAGAAAAGAATAAAAGTTAGTAAAATAGCATAGAAAATAATAAAATATTGGCACATGACAAAAAGGCTGAAATATGAAGGGTTGCAAGATCTGTTATAGTTATACAGATCTGAGTTATTCCATTCTGAAAGAGCTGAAAGAGTTAATCTGTCAGAACAGGTGCATGGACTTGTATTGCCTGGAAAATAGAAAGCTGGGGGACAACTTTAATCGGGATGATTAAAGGTTATTTTCTTTCCTCTGGTACAAAATTCGGAACACCAGTGTAAACTTAAAATTTGAGTGGGGCAACTCAATATAATATCTGAAAGACAAGTTTTTCACAAAATGATAATGGAAATCAAGAATATTTCCCTCCCCCCCCCCCCCCCCCACCCCCAAAACCCCATTTCAGGTAGATTTATTATACATTTCAAAATTGAGATTGATTCAAGGGATGTAGACCAGAAGGGTGGAGGTATTAAGGAGTGACATATGCAGGACATTACACTTGCCAGCTTTTGCAGGGGTGCACATGTGCATCCTAGGTATTGCGGGGAAAAGGCGTGTGCACAAGTACTTGGGTATTTAGAAAAGTATGTATATCACTAGGTTATGTGTTGGGAGAGGTGACCCCAACATCTTTTGTTTCTTCTAATGCAGATAAGCCAGGAATAGATGGAACTTGCTCCAAGTTCTGTATAGGTTACCTATATTTTTAATTCTCATTAGACTTTTTAATTGAAAACAACACTGGGAATGTATGAAGCTGGCTAATCTGGCAATAGGATTTTACACTTGCTTTTGTAACATTGCTGCATCCAATTTGCACACAGCAAATAGAGTCTCTATGAGTCTGACTGATGATAAAATCAAAATGACCCCCAGAGAACCATTCATCCTGGAATTGCTTGGATCACAGACTTATCACATTCTCATAAAAAAGTAAAAGCAAAGCTACGATAATTGGACTTGCTTGGATAATTTGGAGCATCAAAATGAAACTCAAATCCATGACCAACGATGTGAAAAATGACCAACGATGGGAAAGATATATAGAAAATCTGCAGCAAAGTTAAAGGAAGGAATGTAGAAAGGTTTGGAACAGCAAAACAGCAGAATAAAATATTAAATTAAAGCAGAATTAAAATATAAAATGAACACATGAATGATAAATTGATCCTTAAAGAAAATGTAATATGATTTGTCCACTAGAGGTGATTTTAGGCAATATTTTCAGAAAGTTTATAGAATGAGGGTTTGTGTTCAGTAAACTTTGAAAGCCCTTTGATATAAGTTTACGGGTTTAATATTAAAGAATTATGAACATGTATTTAAGCATATGAAGTTGTATAAGAAGTTATTTGAATTGTCTATTTAGCTCAGTTGGGGAATTTTCATAATCATATGGTGACTAAGTTACAGAGATAGGTTGAATAAAAGTTAGGTCTTTATTCTCTGGAGCGCAGAAGGTTAAGGGGGGGACTTGATAGAGGTCTTTAAAATGATGAGAGGGATAGACAGAGTTGATGTGGACAAGCTTTTCCCTTTGAGAATAGGGAAGATTCAAACAAGAGGACATGACTTCAGAATTAAGGGACAGAAGTTTAGGGGTAATACGAGGGGGAACTTCTTTACTCAGAGCGTGGTAGCGGTGGGGAATGAGCTTCCAGTGGAAGTGGTGGTGGCAGGTTCATTGGTATCATTTAAAAATAAATTGGATAGGCATATGGACAAGAAGGGAATGGAGGGTTATGGTATGAGTGCAGGCAGGTGGGACTAAGGGGAAAAAAAATTTGTTCGGCACGGACTTGTAGGGCCGAGATGGCCTGTTTCCGTGCTGTAATTGTTATATGGTTATATGGTTATAAAGGGTGGAAACAGGCCCTTCAGCCCAACTTGCCCACACCGGCCAAGGTGTCCAGCTACACTAGTCCTACCTGCCTGCGTTTGGACCATATCCCTCCAAACCTGTCGTTTCCACGTACCTATCTAACTGTTTCTTAAACATTGGGATTGTCCCAGCCTCAACTTCCTCCAATGGCAGCTTATTCCACACATCCACCACCCTTTGTGTGAAAAAGTTACCCCTTAGATCCATACAACATTTTTTTTCGCTTCACCATAAACCCATGTCCCCTGGCCCTCGATTCACATACTCTGGGCAAGAGACTCTGTGCATCTACCTCTGTGCATCTATTCCTCATGATTTTACACACAAAGATCATCATGTAAATAATACATTTCCCTTGCAAAATGAACTTAATCATGCATGGGGTATCTTGACACTGTGTAAAGGAGATTAAATAAAGATCGTAATTATACTGGAGCACAATTCAACCACATAGTGCAGGCTATTTTTGCCTCGGGCTGGAGCATCATTATAATCTTTATTTTAACTTTGGCAAGATTAAAGGAGATTAGACTATAATTCAGATGGATCAGTAATGCCCCATTCCCTGATGTAAAGTGCAAACATTCCTGCATACTGGGTAATAAAACAATTGCTTTGGTACACAAATCAAATTCATCTTGACTGATTTAACCTGAGATCACATATGTTTTTGTGATCACGAAACAGGAGTTATTCATTAAACTGTGAAAGATGAACTTTTCACCTGAATAACGACCTGATTAATGTTTCAGCTTCAAGAGCAACTCAATGCAATGAAGCGGCAACTGACCGAGAAGGAAGAGATAATTGCCACCCTGACTACTGGGAGGTAAGAGTATAGCACCAAGACCACATTATATGTGTGCATTTATTTGACCACATTGTCAATTTTCATGATCACACAAAGTTAAAGGTAAAAAGACCGTGTTTGTGTAATGCCAGTGAAGTTATTTTTAATGGAGAAACCATTGGGCGATTGTTCCGTTGAGCACTTCTGTTCAGTCTGACCATCAGCGTCCAGTTGCCCGTTACTTTAAATTTCCATCACATTTCCACTGATATATCTGTCTGGGGCTTTCTACACATGGGGCATTTTGGTCATGCAGGGATTAGTTGGGCCGAAGGGCCTGTTTCTGTGCTGTATGATTCTATGACTCTGAGTACCCCTCATTAATTTATCAACCGGACAGCTCCTTAAGCACGAGCATCACCTAAATATCCCAGCCTCACCTTAACAGATATTCCCTTTACCCTCTCCATCCATTTCCCACCATCTCTGAAACTTAAAACTAACTTGTTTTCTCACTTAACCCAGTTCTGACTTTAAATATTAACTATTTCCACAGATGCTGCCTGACTTGCTGAGTGTTTCCATCAGTTTATTTCACGTTTTCATGCAAAATATGCAATATGTGAATATGTGTTTCTTTTCCATTCTGTTTTGTAGTTTTTTTGCACAATCCGTGAGCATTGCCACATTTCACTTCACTGCACATCTCGTATGTGTATGTGACGAATAAACTTGACTTTGACTTTGAATAAACTTGACTTTGACTTTGTTTTCAGCATCTGGAGTTTGTTTCCCCACTGCCCAATATTATTTTTAATGTTACTGTAATGTGGGAGTTAAGGAATCCACATAGCTATGCTCTGCAGACAGCACAGTGATAAGCCAGTCCAACTAATGATGTTGGTTGCCAGAGAAATCTTGGCCTCGACCTGGGGAAAACTCCTATTCTCTTTGTCGAATCTGTGATCTGAAAATGTTCTTGCAACCGCCTGAGATAGCAGACAAAGTCAAAAACGGGGTCTTACCCAAATCACATAAACACTCCCTATGCCACTAGATTGGTGGTACAAGGAACTACAAATGCTGGAATCTTGAGCAAAACACAAAGTGCCGGAGGAGTTTAGTGGAGGAAATGGACGGACAATGTTTTGTTTCAAGATCCTTGTTCAGGCTGATTGGATTAGGGGGGGAGCGAGCTGGAAAAAGCAGGTGGGGATGGGACAAAGCCTGTAAAATGATATATGCATAAAGGTAAAGAGGGGTTTAATTAGCAGATTGTCAGCCGCTTACACTAAACGCTATTCCTTTATCATGTATCTATACACTGTAAATGGATCGATTGTGCCAACTGGTTTGAACACAACAAAAAGCTTTTGACTGTACCTCGGTACATAGAAACATGGAAAATAAGTGCAGGAGAAGGCCATTTGGCCCTTTGAGCCAGCTCCATCATTCAATATGATGGCTAATCATCCAAAATCAGTACCCTGTTCCTGCTTTCTCCCCATGTCCCTTGATTCTGTTAGCCCTAAGAGCTATATTTCCGGTAGGCGGCGCGGCTCTGGCCAGCAGCGGCCTCTGCAGCCTGTCCGCGTTTTTATTATTTTTTGTCTGTGTTTTTATGTAGTTTTTGTTATTTTATGTTGGGATGTGTGTGTGGGGGGGGGCGGGGGTGGGGGGCAAGGGGGGGGGAAACTTTTTGAATCTCTCCCTGCACTGGAGACCCGACCTTTTCTCGTCGGGTCTCAGGTGTCGTTGAGGCCGTAACGAGGAGCGGCCTCCAACAGGAAGAAGCCGGGGACTCAGGTGTCGACTCACCGTTGCCGTCGCGGAGCTGGCCGAGTCCGGAGCGGGTGGAGCGGTGGAGGAGCGCTGCTGCTGCTGCTGCTGCTGCTACCGGAGAGTCGGAGGCTCCAACGACGGGTCTGTGGACGACGGCACCGGGAGCCCACGGCTCCCTGGAGGGAGACCGCTTCTCAGGGCTCCTGCAACGGCGACTTCTCCCGCCCGAGTTGCGGGGTTGAAGAGCTCCTGGAGCGGGGCCTCACACCACTGCCCCGCGCGGCTGGAATGGCCGCGGGACTCTGCGAGCGCACACCGGGGGCTCTAACACCAAGACCCGGTGTGCGACCTCGCACCACCCGGCGTGGCTTTAATGGCCGCGGGACAATCGCCATCGCCAGCCGGGGGCTATGACTTTGACTCTGACATCGGGGGGGGGAGAGTGCAGTGGAGAGATAAGTTTATTTGGCCTTCCATCACAGCTATGTGATGGATGTTTATGTTAAATGTAATTATGTTGTGTCTGGGGTCTATTTGTGTGTAATGTATGGCTGCAGAAACGGCATTTCGTTTGGACCTCCAGGGGTCCAAATGACAATTAAATTGACTCTGACTCTGACTCTCTGACTCTGATATCTAACTCTCTCTTGAAAACATCCAGTGAATTGGTCTCCACTGCCTTCTGTGGCAGAGAATTCCCCAGATTCACAACTCTGTGTGGTACACGTGACAATAAACTAAACAAAAAACGAAACTAGCCTTAAACTATGGGCTGAAGTGTCAGTGGTGGGACTTGCACCTTGGAGTCAAAGGATCAATGTGGTGCCCCTAAGCCTGGACTGACATCTTGTATTCAGAGCCCGCAAACGGTCCCTCGTCTGATCACTAAATTAAGATGCTTATCCTTGTTGGTTACTGGAAGCCCTCGTGTCTTAAAAAATAAGAAGCTCTGCATTGTTGGGATGTGTGGTTTTGTTTGGCCAAATTTCAGCAGGACACCCATCATGTGGGGAGATTATTATGGGTTGCCTGAAGTGTGGGCTTAATGGGCAGGGATGGGCATTTTCCTTAATATATCAGAAATAGGTAAGAATATTACATATTCAAAGGAGATAATGTGTATATATATATATATTCCATATTCATGTACAGAAGTCTATCTGTGCAGAATTATTTGTAGTTCTATTTGGAGACTAATTGCATTTGTTAGCTTTGTAAAAAAAACAACTTTTACTGTGAAATCATAAACCATTTAAAAATCCACCCCTTAGATCAAATATATAGTGCTCCTTCTAATATATCTGTGATTTTGATGTTAACTTTTGTCTGTTTCAACCTCTGAAGTATTTTGGTGTTGATGATATTTTAATAACCTGTAAGTTGTTTTACTTTTATAATGTAGAAGGCCTGAACAGATTGAAAATAAATTGCCAGGGTTGTTTGAATCGATGGTTTTTGTGTAGCAGGATGCATATTCTAACATTGGTGTGATCCCACAACTGGAATGTGTGTATTTCCATAATGCCACAGTCAAACTTCAATCTTTGAAAGTTATATTCCTTTCAAGAACTTGAATATTATACGTATTGCAAAGCTCTTCATGACAAGTTATTGCATTACTTAAATAGAAGTTGTTGTTATAGTTACTTTTGAAATGTGCTCCCGGTTGCTATATATGTAAACAGCAACCAATTGTACATGGTCAAGTCCCACAAACAGCATGTGAAATGAATGTCTGGTTAAGCAGTTTCAGATGACGACAGAATTCCCTGTTCTTGTTTAAATCATGTCACTCGATCTGCTGCATCAACCTAACGAGGCATATCAGAGCTCTGTCAACACAAATCTGGAAACAGCACTCCTCAATTCTGAAGGTACACAAAAATGCTGGAGAAACTCAATGGGTGCAGCAGCATCTATGGAGCGAAGGAAATAGGCAATGTTTCGGGCCGAAACCCTTCTTCGGGCCCGAAACATTGCCTATTTCCTTCGCTCCATAGATGCTGCTGCACCCGCTGAGTTTCTCCAGTATTTTTGTGTACCTTCGATTTTCCAGCATCTGCAGTTCCTTCTTAAACACTCCTCAATTCTGAACTGCAGTCTGCCTAAGAGGAACTTAAGTTGGACCATCAACTTGTGCTGTGAGTCAGTGACAGAATGACACAATATAGTTGATACTGCAAGCATTATGAGCAGAATGCTTTGTGAAGATGTGTGTCTGTGTGTGTGTGCCTGTCTATTTGTGTGTGTGTGTGTGTGTGTGCACGTCTGTATGTGCGAGTGTGTGTTGTGTCTGCGTGTGTGAGTGATATGGTTTAGTTCTCATTAGATTGTTTTTTGAGGATATGATTGCGTTGTTTCTCTCTGTAGTAACATGGAATACGATTGATATAATTATTCTGTTGAACTGCAGCCTGTACTATACTGTAACTTGCAGAGATGCAATAATGTGTTGGACATGGTACCAATTATTTGTTACATAATATTATGCATCTGTGGGGATAAATGTCCACATTAAAATGTCGTTTCTGAAAATACATTGATGTCTCAAAAAATACAAAATAATTTATAAATTTCAAGTTTGTAAAATCAAAATTATCATTTCCGTAAGCAACCAATCAGAAGCTTACCTTCAGCGTTGAATAACTCTTGATAATAATGGTAGAGTCATAGAGTTATACAGCATGGTCACAGGCCCTCCAGCCCAACTTGCCCACACCGACCAACATGTCCCATCTACACTAGTCCCAACTGCCTGCGTTTGGCCAATATCCCTCTAAACCTAACCTATTTCTGTACCTATCCAAATGTTTCTCAAATGTTGCGATAGTACCTGCCTCAACTACCTCCTCGTTTCATACTACTAGCTCGTTCCATATACCCACCACCCATTGTGTAAAAAAAGTTACCCCACAGGTTCTTATTAAATCTTTTCCCCATCACCTTAAACCTATGTCTTGTGGTTCTTGATTCCCCTACTTTAGGCAAGAGACTATACATTTGCCCAATCTATTCCTCTCATGATTTTATACAACTCCTGTGTGTGACCCGATGACTGTAACAATCGTACAGTTTTATTGGAAGATGGTTGGATTGGGGTCCAGTGAAGCAAGGCCAATCCCAGAGTTTCCATTGCTATCAGGACAAGGAAACACCAATACTTTCCCTGATTACTTACCATTACTTTCTTTGGTCTGAAGAAGGCTCGACTCACCTATTCGTTTTCTCTAGAGATGCTGCCTGACCCGCTGAGTTACTCCAGCATATTGTGTCTATCCTCCGTGTAAACCAGCATCTGCAGTTCCTTCCTACACCGTTACCTTCAAGTTCTCCCGAAGCCACACGGACACAAAATGGACACATTTCTCCTTTCTTTCGTGCTTGTTGGAATTGTGAAACTCCATGGTTAATAGCAAAACGGTCCTGCCTTCACCACAGCACTGTAGCAGTTGACGAAGAGGACTGTCACTCTCAAGGGCAAACAAACATAGACCACCAATGCAGACAGTTCAAATGATGCAAATACACAGCATGTAGTGAATAATTAACTTATTGCAACTGTTTTTTTTTAATACATTTTACAAGAACACAAGAAAATAGGAGCAGGAGGAGACCACCGGGATTTCAAACCTGCCACTTCATTCAATAGGATCATGGTTAATCTTAAGTGGTGGAGGCAGGTTCATTGGTATCATTTAAAAATAAATTGGATAGGCATATGGATGAGAAGGGAATGGAGGGTTATGGTATGAGTGCAGGCAGGTGGGACTAAGGGGAAAAAAAATTTGTTCGGCATGGACTTGTAGGGCCGAGATGGCCTGTTTCCGTGCTGTAATTGTTATATGGTTATATGGTTATATCTTCCCCGGACCACAACTCCTCTTCAGTGCCAGTTCCCCATGGCCCTCAATTCCCAACCTTTTATAAATTAACCACCTTCCTTTTTAAATACCCCGATGATCTGGACGCCTCAACCCTCTGGGGAAGAAAATTCCACAGATTCATCACCCCCTGAGAATAAACCATGATTAAAGCAACAAGTTTTAGCAAACCTGAACCTTCCTAAACCTCTCCTTATAACATGATAAAATGTTCTGCAGAATTACATGGTCGGTCGAATGTTTAAATGAGGCCATTGTCTCAAGCTAATGATATTCAAGTAACGCTGTGTTGTTATCCATTTCACTTCAACACAACCAATCCACTTAATCTTAGTCCCAACTAATCCTTTGTCTTTTGAATTTAATTTAAAGTACTGTAATCAATAAAATAAATGGGATCCCACCCTGTGTTGTATTTGTTTACAGTTTTGAACCATTTTGCAATGGTAGTGGGGATGGATACTCATTAGTTATAGTCATAGGTTCTTAAAACTTAAAACATCATTAAGTGGTTAAAACTCTATGTCACTCTTCCAGGGAGATGCTAACTGCATTTTGTTGTCTCTGTATTGCACACTGACAATGTCAATTAAAGTTGAATCTGAATCTGAAGCTTTGGGGAAATGATTATGGTGTTAAACTGATCAATGAACTTATGAAACTGGCGTCCTTGGTGAAGTTAGACACAAAAGGCTGGAGTAACTCAGCGGGTCAGGCAGCATCTCTGGAGAAAAGGAATAGATAACGTTTTCGGCCGTAACCCGCTGCTGTAGATTTGGGAGGAACAACAGCAGCAGCAGATTAGCAAGAGATACGACTGATTCGCTCTAGCCCAAGTGGGAGGAGAGGGGTGAAAACAGTTGAAAACTGAGGAATTTGCTTTGTAAATTGGTAAATCAGGCAATTTATCAGTCAATTTAAGCAGGACAGCTCTTAGCGAGCGGCAGTGAGTGAGCGGCCTTGTGAGGGAAGTGCCCTGTGAGTAAAGTGTGAGTCTTTGGCTCGAGAGTCTTCGGCGAGGAGGCTGAGGAGAGGAGACCACGCAATACGCTTGAGAGGTAGAGACGAAAGAAGGAGATGTCAGGCAAGCTGATTCAGTGCGATGTTTGCAGTATGTGGGAGGTCAAGTACACCGCTGGTGCCTCTGGCTGCTACAAATGCGAAAAATGCATCCAGGTAGAGCTCCTGAAGGGCCGTGTTGGGGAACTGGAGAAGCAAGTGGATGACCTCCGGTTCGTACGAGAAACGGAGTCGTTCCTCGACAAGTCCTACAGTACGATTGTTACACCTAAGGTACTGGAACAGAGAAGGTGGGAGACAGTGAGAAAGGGAGGGAAGCATGGAATGCCAACGTCCCCGGGTGGTGTACCTCTTGTAAACAGGTTCATCCGCTTAGAAGCTGTTGGGACAGAAGACGTGAGCGGCGGACTGGCTTGCGATGCGAATAGGGCTGTTGAGCCAAAACCAAAAAGGCCTAAGGCAGGCAAGGCGATTGTAGTGGGAGACTCCATCGTGACAGGTACGGACAGGGGTTTCTGCGGCAACAGACGGGATGCAAGGATTGTGTGCTGCCTTCCCGGTGCCAGGATCCAGGATGTCACGGACAGAGTGCAGAAAATCCTCAAGGGCGAAGGTGAACATCCAGAAGTGGTAGTGCATGTCGGCAGAAACGATGTCGGAAAAAAGGGGATGAATATTCTGCAGCGTGACTTTAGAGAGCTCGGAAAAATGTTGAAAAGCAGGACCTCCAGGGTTGTTATCTCCGGTTTGCTTCCAGTTCCCCGTGCTGGCGAGAGCAGGAACAGGGAGATACGGGACCTGAACGTGTGGCTGAGGAACTGGTGCACGGGGCAGGGATTTAGATTCTTAGATCACTGGGATCAGTTTTGGGGTAAGGGGGAACTGTACAAAAGGGACGGATTGCATCTTATAACATATAACCATATAACAATTACAGCACGGAAACAGGCCATCTCGGCCCTACAAGTCCGTGCCGAACAACTTTTTTTCCCCTTAGTCCCACCTGCCTGCACTCATACCATAACCCTACATTCCCTTCTCATCCATATGCCTATCCAATTTATTTTTAAATGATACCAATGAACCTGCCTCCACCACCACTGGAAGCTCATTCCACACCGCTACCACTCTCTGAGTAAAGAAGTTCCCCCTCATATTACGCTTTAAACTTCTGTCCCTTAATTCTGAAGTCATGTCCTCTTGTTTGAATCTTCCCTATTCTCAAAGGGAAAAGCTTGTCCACATCAACTCTGTCTATCCCTCTCATCATTTTAAAGACCTCTATCAAGTCCCCCCTTAACCTTCTGCGCTCCAGAGAATAAAGACCTAACTTATTCAACCTATCTCTGTAACTTAGTTGTTGAAACCCAGGCAACATTCTAGTAAATCTCCTCTGTACTCTCTCTATTTTGTTGACATCCTTCCTATAATTGGGCGACCAAAATTGTACACCATACTCCAGATTTGGTCTCACCAATGCCTTGTACAATTTTAACATTACATCCCAGCTTCTATACTCAATGCTCTGATTTATAAAGGCTAGCATACCAAAAGCTTTCTTTACCACCCTATCTATATGAGATTCCACCTTCAAGGAACTATGCACGGTTATACCCAGATCCCTCTGTTCAACTGTATTCTTCAATTCCCTACCATTTACCATGTACGTCCTAACAGGTGTAGGTCCAGCATTCTGGCAGGCAGGTTTGCCACTGCTACACGGGTGGCTTTAAACTGAATAAGGGGGGTGGGGTGTCGAATGGGATAGTGGAGGATGGAGTTAAAGGGAAAGGGTTTCTTAAATGTCTGAGCGTAGAGACCGAGGGGTGTAAAATGAGGGTAGAAGCAATAGGTAGCAAGGTGAAAAGTAAAAGTGGCAGGCAGACAAAACCCGGGCAAAAATCAAAAATGGACACTTTTCAACATAATTGTATAAGGGGTAAGAGTGTTGTAAAAACAAGCCTGAAGGCTTTGTGTCTCAATGCAAGGAGCATTCGTAATAAGGTGGATGAGTTGAATGTGCAGATAGCTATTAATGACTATGATATAGTTGGGATCACGGAGACATGGCTCCAGGGTGACCAAGGCTGGGAGCTGAACATCCAGGGATATTCAATATTCAGGAGGGATAGAGAGAAAGGAAAAGGAGGTGGGGTAGCGTTACTGATTAGAGAGGAGATTAATGCAATGGAAAGGAAGGACATTAGTTTGGAGGATGTGGAATCGGTATGGGTAGAACTGCGAAACACTAAGGGGCAGAAAACGCTGGTGGGTGTTGTGTACAGGCCACCTAACAGTAGTAGTGAAGTTGGAGATGGTATCAAACAGGAAATTAGAAATGTGTGCGACAAAGGCAAAACAGTTATAATGGGTGACTTCAATCTACATATAGATTGGGTGAATCAAATTGGCAGGGGTGCTGAGGAAGAGGATTTCTTGGAATGTATGCGGGATAGTTATCTAAATCAACATGTAGAGGAACCAACGAGAGAGCAGGCTATTTTAGACTTGGTATTGAGTAATGAGGAAGGGTTAGTTAGCAATCTTTTTGTACGTGCCCCCTTGGGCAAGAGTGGACATAATATGGTTGAGTTCTTCATTAGGATGGAGCGTGACATTGTTAATTCAGAAACAATGGTTCTGAACTTAAAGAAAGGTAACTTTGAGGGTATGAGACGTGAATTGGCCAAGATTGACTGGCAATTAATTCTAAAAGGGTTGACGGTGGATATGCAATGGAAGACATTTAAAGACTGCATGGATGAACTACAAAAATTGTTCATCCCAGTTTGGCAAAATAATAAATCAGGGAAGGTAGTACATCCATGGATAACAAGGGAAATCAGGGATAGTATCAAAGCGAAGGATGATGCGTACAAATTAGCCAGAAAAAGCAGCATACCGGAGGACTGGGAGAAATTCAGAAACCAGCAGAGGAGGACAAAGGGCTTAATTAGGAAAGGAAAAATAGATTATGAAAGAAAACTGGCAGGGAACATAAAAACTGACTGCAAAAGTTTTTATAGATATGTGAAAAGAAAGAGATTAGTTAAAACAAATGTAGGTCCCTTGCAGTCAGAAACAGGTGAGTTGATCATGGGGAACAAGGATATGGCGGACCAATTGAATAACTACTTTGGTTCCGTCTTCACTAAGGAAGACATAAATAATTTGCCGGAAATAGCAGGGGACCGCGGGTCAAAGGAGTTGGAGGAATTGAGTGAAATCCAGGTTAGCCGGGAAGTGATGTTGGGTAAATTGAATGGATTAAAGGCCGATCAATCCCCAGGGCCAGATAGGCTGCATCCCAGAGTACTTAAGGAAGTAGCTCCAGAAATAGTGGATGCATTAGTAAGAATCTTTCAAAACTCTTTAGATTCTGGAGTAGTTCCTGAAGATTGGCGGGTAGCAAACGTAACCCCACTTTTTAAGAAGGGAGGGAGAGAGAAAATGGGGAATTACAGTCCAGTTAGTCTAACATCGGTAGTGGGGAAACTGCTAGAGTCAATTATTAAAGATGGGATAGCAGCACATTTGGAAAGTGGTGAAATCATTGGACAAAGTCAGCATGGATTTACGAAAGGTAAATCATGTCTGACGAATCTGATAGAATTTTTCGAGGATGTAACTAGTAGCGTGGATAGGGGAGAACCAGTGGATGTGGTGTATCTGGACTTCCAGAAGGCTTTCGACAAGGTCCCACATAAGAGATTAGTATACAAACTTAAAGTACACGGCATTGGGGGTTCAGTATTGATGTGGATAGAGAACTGGCTGGCAAACAGGAAGCAAAGAGTAGGAGTAAACGGGTCCTTTTCACAATGGCAGGCAGTGACTAGTGGGGTACCGCAAGGCTCAGTGCTGGGACCCCAGCTATTTACAATATATATTAATGATCTGGATGAGGGAATTGAAGGCAATATCTCCAAGTTTGCGGATGACACTAAGCTGGGGGGCAGTGTTAGCTGTGAGGAGGATGCTAGGAGATTGCAAGGTTACTTGGATAGGCTGGGTGAGTGGGCAAATGTTTGGCAGATGCAGTATAATGTGAATAAATGTGAGGTTATCCATTTTGGTGGCAAACTATTATCTAAATGGTGGACGACTAGGAAAAGGGGAGATGCAGCGAGACCTGGGTGTCATGGTACACCAGTCATTGAAAGTAGGCATGCAGGTGCAGCAGGCAGTGAAGAAAGCGAATGGTATGTTAGCTTTCATAGCGAAAGGATTTGAGTATAGGAGCAGGGAGGTTCTACTGCAGTTGTACAGGGTCTTGGTGAGACCACTCCTGGAGTATTGCGTACAGTTTTGGTCTCCAAATCTGAGGAAGGACATTATTGCCATAGAGGGAGTGCAGAGAAGGTTCACCAGACTGATTCCTGGGATGTCAGGACTGTCTTATGAAGATAGACTGGATAGACTTGGTTTATACTCTCTAGAATTTAGGAGATTGAGAGGGGATCTTATAGAAACTTACAAAATTCTTAAGGGGTTGGACAGGCTAGATGGAGGAAGATTGCTCCCGATGTTGGGGAATTCCAGGACAAGGGGTCACAGCTTAAGGATAAGGGGGAAATCCTTTAAAACCGAGATGAGAAGAACCTTTTTCACACAGAGAGTGGTGAATCTCTGGAACTCTCTGCCACAGAGGGTAGTCGAGGCCAGTTCATTGGCTATATTTAAGAGGGAGTTAGATGTGGCCCTTGTGGCTAAGGGGATCAGGGGGTATGGAGAGAAGGCAGGTATGGGATGAGTTGGATGATCAGCCATGATCATATTGAATGGCGGTGCAGGCTCGAAGGGCCGAATGGCCTACTCCTGCACCTAATTTCTATGTTTCTATGTAACCCTTCTTCAGACCTTGGTGAATACTTGCTTCGGCACATCATCTGGCACAATGGTGACCCACTAATTATCCAACCAGTGGCCTAATGCTGAAGCATTTGTCAATGATCAATGAGCCCCTGATCTAAACCCCCAATGATTGTGACACGTCATTTATGTGATGCACCTCCACCCCATTCTCTGATCTTCAGCACAGCTTCTAAAGTTACTTTGGTCCAGTGCCACAACGATTTGACAATTGCTGGGTTCAATTTAAACAGACAATTCCCTCAGGGATGGGACAATAAAAGAATACAATGGACAGTGCTGCGCAGCAAAGTAAAATTCCAAGTGGGATCAAGCCGAAATGATTTAATTCCACCGGATGGTTCACAGTTATCACATTCACATTACGAGGAAAACATCATCAAAAGAATGTAAGAGGCATACGTGGTCTGAGAACATATGCTACCAATCATATCGGCAAGTATTCCGAACTAAAATTGATTTCTGGGTTATGCTTTGCTCTAACCTTGTATCCTTTTTTCTGATACATTCAGTTGCATTGCGCACAAAATAGATGTGAACTTTATCTTTCTTTTTAACTAAATTGCTCCCAGAATTATAACACAATGAAAAGCTCCAAAGAAGATGGACATCATTCTGGTTATAAAACTGGGCAAATGAAGCAACGATTCAACCACGTGGAAATGTTATGTGGTTCATTTCAACTGCAATATCAATTTCTTTATGTGATAATTTTTATGTGCACGCTTAATTTTTATGTGTAGCCAGCTTTTTCCGATGCTGAGTTTTAGTAACTGAGTTTATGAAGTGTTCATTTATTGCTTGGCCAGGAAAGTTTATGATAATGCAACCACTGAAGCAAGTGAATAAACACATTGCACTCTGGAAGTAATCACTCTGTGAATGTAAAAACTTCAGAGTTGGTGAAAAGTTCCCTGTCGCACATTGTAAATTCACAGGGGCTTGTGGTGCCCGAGAATAGAAAACCTCAGCATGGAACAAATACTCCAGGATATTAGGGCAAGGCGGCATGGTTCAGGAGGTATTTCTTACAACAGCGGAGAAGTGGTGGATGTTCGGGTACATTTTCAAAATCCAGCCCCTACTCTAGTTTTTATGAGCGCTGCCCGATCCAGGCAAACCCCAGCCTGCCGCGGGCCTCCAGCCATCGCCTTTCTTGGATGTTTCATCTCTCTCCTTGCCCGTCCACCTTTGTGCCCCCGGGTTGCCTCCCACAGCCGACCTTGAGGACGCAGTAAGCCAGACCCTAGTTCCTTCTCCTACCGGCCTTGCTCCTCGCCTGTCGCTTCCTTTGTTGTCATATGCAAAAAGGTTTTAACTTTTTATGCATTTAAAATGAAACACAATTGTGAGCAAATTTGGGCACCATATCTGAGGAAGGATGCCGGCCCTGGAGAGGGTCCAGAGGAGGTTTACAGGAATGATCCCAAGAATGAGTGGGTTAACTTATGATGAGCGATGCAATGGCTCATTAAAGTTTGAGATTGTGAGCTGGGAGCTTTAGTTTATTTTTTTAATTTTCACGTGTACCAAGGTACAGAGAAAAGCTTTTCTGTTGCATCTCATCCAATCAGCGGTAAGACAACGCATGATTATGTTCCAGCAGTCCACAGTGTTCAGATACAGGCTAAAGTGAATAACATTTAGTGCTAGATGAAGTCCAGTAAAGACCGATTAAAGATTGTTCGAGGGTCTCCAATTAGACAGATGGTCGGCCAGGTCACTCGGTTATAGGATGGATGGATAGGCTGGTGATAGGTTGAGCAATGGATTTCCTTTGGTTAGTTACTTTTGTATTTTTGTATTATTGTTTGTTTGTTGCTTTTATGTGTATATGTAAGTATATGTAAGAAGAAAAAGATAACAAACAGAATAAGAGGGGGTGGGTTTCTTAAATGTGTATATTTTAATGCTAGGAGCATTGTAAGAAAGGTGGATGAGCTTAGAGCCAGGATTGACACCTGGAAGTATGATGTTGTGGCAATCAGTGAAACGTGGTTGCAGGAGGGCTGTGATTGGAAACTAAATATTACAGGATTTTGTTGCTTCAGGTGTGATAGAATTGGAGGGGCAAGAGGTGGAGGTGTTGCATTGCTTGTCAGGGAAGATATTACAGCAGTGCTTTGGCAGGATGGATTAGAGGGCTCGTCTAGGGAGGCTATTTGGGTGGAACTGAGAAATGGGAATAGCAACACTTATAGTGGTGTATTATAGACCGCCAAATGGGGAACGAGAATTGGAAGAGCAAATATGTAAGGAGATCGCAGATATTAATAGTAAGCACAGGGTAGTGATTGTGGGAGATTTCAATTTTCCACACATAGACTGGGAAACACATTCTGTAAATGGGCTGGATGGTTTGGAGTTTGTAAAATGTGTGCAGGATAGTTTTTTGCAGCAATACATAGAGAAGGGGCAGTGCTGGACCTCCTGTTAGGAAATGAGACGAGTCAGGTGGCGGAGGTATGTGTTGGGGAACACTTCGGGTCCAGTGATCACAATACCATTAGTTTCAATATAATTATGGAGAGGGTCAGAACTGGACCTAGGGTTGAGATTTTTGATTGGAGAGGCTAACTTTGAGGAGATGCGAAAGGATTTAAAAGGAGTGAATTGGGACATTTTGCTTATGGGAAAGATGTGGAAGAGAAATGGAGGACATTTAAAGGTGAAATTTTAAGAGTACAGAATCTTATGTCCCTGTTCGGTTGAAAGGGAATATTAAAAATTGGAAAGAGCCATGGGAAATTGGACACTTGGTTCGGAAAAAGAGAGAGATCTACAATAGGTATAGGCAGCATGGAGTAAATGAGGTGTTTGAGGAGTATAAAGAATGTAAAAAGAATCTTAAGAAAGAAATTAGAAAAGCTAAAAGAAGATATGAGGTTGCTTTGGCAAGTAATGTGAAAGTAAATCCAAAGGGTTTCCACAGCTATATTAATAGCAAAAGGATAACGAGGGATAAAATTGGTCCATTAGAGAGTCAGAGTGGACAGCTATCTGCAGAGCCAAAAGAGATGGGGGAGACATTGAACAATTTTTTTTCTTCGGTATTCACCAAGGAGAAGGATATTGAATTGTGAGGTAAGAAAGTGGTGAATCTCTGGAACTCTCTGCCGCAGAGGGTAGTCGAGGCCAGTTCATTACCTATATTTAAGAGGGAGTTAGATGTGGCCCTTGTGGCTAAGGGGATCAGAGGGTATGGAGAGAAGGCAGGTACGGGATACTGAGTTGGATGATCAGCCATGATCATATTGAATGGCGGTGCAGGCTCGAAGGGCCGAATGGCCTACTCCTGCACCTGATTTCTATGTTTCTATGTTTCTATGTAAGGGAAACAAGTAGAGTAGCTATGGAAACTATGAGATTCAAAGAAGAGGAAATACTGACACTTTTGAAAAATATAAAAGTGGATAAGTCTCCAGGTCCCGACAGGATATTCCCTAGGACATTGAGGGAAGTTAGTGTAGAAATAGCAGGGGCTATGACAGAAATATTTCAAATGTCATTAGAAATGGGAATAGTGCCGGAGAATTGGCATACTGCGCATGTTGTTCCATTGTTTAAAAAGGGTTCTAAGAGTAAACCTACCAATTATAGACCTGTTAGTTTGACGTCAGTGGTGGGTAAATTAATGGAAAGGATACTTAGAGATGATATATATATATATGCATCTGGATAAACAGGGTCTGATTAGGAACAGTCAACATGGATTTGTGCCTGGAAGGTCATGTTTGACTAATCTTCTTGAATTTTTTGAAGAGGTTACTCGGGAAATTGATGAGGGTAAAGCAGTGGATGTTGTATATATATGGACTTCAGTAAGGCCTTTGACAAGGTTCCTCGTGGAAGGTTGGTTAAGAAGGTTCAATTGTTGGGTATTAATGGTGGAGTAGCAAGACGGATTCAACAGTGGCGGAATGGGAGATGCAGAGAGTAATGGTGGATGGCTGTTTGTCAGGTTGGAGGCCAGTGACTAGTGGGGTGCCACAGGGATCTGTGTTGGGTCCACTGTTTGTCATGTACATCAATGATCTGGATGATGGTAAATTGGATTAGTAAGTATGCAGATGATACTAAGATAGGTGGTGTTGTGGATAATGAAGTAGATTTTCAAAGTCTACAGAGAGATTTAGGCCATTTGGAAGAGTGGGCTGAAAGATGGCAGATGGAGTTTAATGCTGATAAGTGTGAGGTGCTACATCTTGGCAGGACAAATCAAAATAGGACGTACATGGTAAACGGTAGTGAATTGAGGAATGCAGTTGAACAGAGGGATCTAGGAATAACTGTGCACAGTTTCCTGAAGGTGGAATCTCATGTAGATAGGGTGGTAAAGAAAGCTTTTGGTGTGCTGGCCTTTATAAATCAGAGCATTGAGTATAGAAGTTGGGATGTAATGTTAAAATTGTACAAGGCATTGGTGAGGCCAATTCTGGAGTATGGTGTACAATTTTGGTCGCCTAATTATAGGAAGGATGTCAACAAAATAGCGAGAGTACAGAGGAGATTTACTAGAATGTTGCCTGGGTTTCAGCAACTAAGTTACAGAGAAAGGTTGAACAAGAGGTCTTTATTCTTTGGAGCGCAGAAGGTTAAGGGGGGACTTGATAGAGGTCTTTAAAATGATGAGAGGGATAGACAGAGTTGACGTGGATAAGCTTTTCCCACTGAGAGTAAGGAAGATTCAAACAAGAGGACATGACTTGAGAATTAAGGGACAGAAGTTTAGGGGTAACATGAGGGGGAACTTCTTTACTCAGAGAGTGGTAGCGGTGTGGAATGAGCTTCCAGTGGAGGTGGTGGAGGCAGGTTCTATTTTATCATTTAAAAATAAATTGGATAGTTATATGGACGGGAAAGGAATGGAGGGTTATGGTCTGAGTGCAGGTAGATGGGACTAGGGGAGAATAAGTGTTCGGCACGGACTAGAAGGGCCGAGATGGCCTGTTTCCGTGCTGTAATTGTTATATGGTATATTATATATATGGTTAAATGTGTGTGTGTGTGTGTGTGTGTGCGTATATGTAACATATGTGTATAAGTGCGATTGGTATGTTAGCTTTCATAGCAAAAGGATTTGAGTATAGGAGCAGGGAGGTTCTACTGCAGTTGTACAGGGTCTTGGTGAGACCACACCTGGAGTATTGCGTACAGTTTTGGTCTCCAAATCTGAGGAAGGACATTATTGCCATAGAGGGAGTGCAGAGACGGTTCACCAGACTGATTCCTGGGATGTCAGGACTGTCTTATGAAGAAAGACTGGATAGACTTGGTTTATACTCTCTAGAATTTAGGAGATTGAGAGGGGATCTTATAGAAATTTACAAAATTCTTCGGGGGTTGGACAGGCTAGATGCAGGAAGATTGCTCCCGATGTTGGGGAAGTCCAGGACAAGGGGTCACAGCTTAAGGATAAGGGGGAAATCCTTTAAAACCGAGATGAGAAGAACCTTTTTCACACAGAGAGTGGTGAATCTATGGAACTCTCTGCCGCAGAGAGTGGTCGAGGCCGGTTCATTGGCTATATTTAAGAGGGAGTTAGATGTGGCTAAGGGGATCAGAGGATATGGAGAGAAGGCAGGTACGGGATACTGAGTTGGATGATCAGCCATGATCATATTGAATGGCAGTGCAGGCACTCCTACTCCTGCACCTAATTTCTATGTTTCTATTATTTGTAAAGTTCTATGTTTACATATTCTGTTGTGCTGCTGCAAGTAATAATTTATTTGTTCTGTCTGGGACATATGACAATAAAACACTCTTGACCACACCTGTCCTGCATGCCATGCTCCATAGGGTTTGTTGGTCCTCAGTTTCAGGATTTTTTTTATTGATGACCTGCTAATCACTCGTTATAGTTCTTTCAAAAAGACTTTGTAAAAGATCAATCTTTCAAGTTATGATTTTGCCATCCAGCCATTGTTTGGACTTTGTGCCATTTATGTAGCCTGTGTTCACACCTTTTCTTGTCTCACTGCAGGAGCCGGAGCCGAATGGAGACTCACAAGGTGCGTATTGTGGTTGCTCATGGTATCGGCAGATGAACTTTCAACGCAGTGGTGGGAGAATGCACTGTGGTTTCAGCAAGGATATCACACGCACATTTAACAAAACACTAAGAGGAAAATAATATGGACATCCCATGTGTTTGTCCGTTTATAATGCTAACAGTAATTATTAGTGTTACAAATACAAAGTGTTTTCGAAAAGCGGATCTTAAGGTCATTAGTGCTAGGAGTAGAAGTAGGCCATTTGGCCCATCAAGTCTACTCCATCATTCAATCATTTAATCCTAACCCCATTCTCCTGCCTTGTTCCCATAACCTCTGACACCTGTACTAATCAAACATCTACCTCTCCCTTAAAAATATTCACTGACTTGGCATCTACAGCCTTCCGAAGCAAAGAATTCCACAATGTTTTCCTCATCTCCTTCCTAAAAGAAGGTCCTTTAATTCTGTGGCTGACTTCTAGTCCTAGACTCTCCTACTAGTTGAAACATCCTCTTCATATCCTCTCTACCCAAGCTTTTTACTATTCTGTATGTTTCAATGAGGTCCCCCCCCACAAAGTGCTAGAGGAATTCAGCAGGTCAGGCAGCATCTGCGGAGGCAAGGAACAAATGACAATTATGGTCAGGCCTTTTTCTTCAGACTGATGAGTCTGCATCGGTCTGATGGAGTGTGTAGGAAAGAACTGCAGATGCTGGTTTAAATCGAAGGTAGACACAAAATGCTGGAGTAACTCAGTGGGACAGGCAGCATATTCATCAGTCTGAAGAAGGGTCTCGACTCGAAAAGATACCCATTCCTTCTCTCCAGAGATGCTGCCTGTCCTGCTGAGTTACTCCGGCATTTTGTCTCTACCTTCGACCTGAAGGATACTGACCTGAAACACAATCAAACCAATCCCTCCACAGACTCTGCCTGATTCACCGAGTTCCTCCAGCACTTTGTTTTTAACTGAAGGTTCCAGCAAAAGACTTTGAATGTAACTTGACATATTCAAACATTTACAATATTTATCAACTTAAGCAGGCAATTAAAAATGTATTAAGAATCTTAAAAACAATCTAAAACGGTAAAAAAAACCCTTAAAATACTAAGTGACAATTAAATTACAATACAATTACAAATACAATTAAATTATCAACTCAGAAAATCTAACTTACCTCAAACTTATTGGAGCTGTTTCTCCTCATTGAAGTGGATGAACTTCCTGAACACATGCCTGGAATAACTGGCAAGGTTTCAGTGAGTAAACTTCCCAGAGAAACTACTGGGAAACAGAAGGAATTTGGCCCTTGCCATTGGACTGCACAAGGAATGGGAGTGATGAGGACCGCACAGGAAGCCCATGCAAGTGGCTCTTTATGGTCTATTTATTACACTAGAGAGAGAGAGAGGCCATTTGGCCCCTTTGGGTGCGTGGCAGCTCCCAGGTGAGCAATTCCATCAGTTCCATTCATCCACTTACTTCCCCACAAATATTCTCTCACTATCCGATCTCCCTTTAATTCTATTGCCACTTACTTTGGGAATTTAAAAAAAAAACATAAACTGAAGTTAGAGGTAAGATAAATTTAAATAAGTTAAAGTTGAGGATGAGTTAAAGAGTGGACATTTAAAAAAAAAAAAAAAAAAAAATTCAAAATAGACTTTATTCGAGAGATAAATATATACAGTACATGATCCATACAAAACTCCATTCGACATTCTCGGAGGCTATACATACATTCAATAGTTTCCCCAATTCACAATCTTACCCCACACCCTTGCCACTCATGTGGCCCACTGGTGTGGAATCCCTTCCCTTGTTTTGAGGGGTGTCTCCACCACACCCTGCCCCCCATGTCCAGCAGTGGAAGGAACTTAGACTGTGGTTGTCCCCCACCGAGCCTTGGCGTTGGCTGCATCGAGCTTCAGTGCGTCCCTCAGCACGTACTCCTGCAGTCTGCAGCGGGCCAGTCGGCAACATTCCCCGACGGACATCTCGCTCCGCTGGGTGGTCAACAACGCTCGGGCAGATCAAAGAGCGTCCATTGATGACCTTCCAGCGGCACTCGATGTCAGTCTATGAATGTGTCCCTGGGAAGAGTCCGTAAATCACAGAGTCCTCAGCTTGCAGACAACACCCAAGGTCAGGATTGAACCTGTGTCGCTGAAGCTGTGAGGCAGCAGCACCAACTGCTGCCTCGTTGTTGGGTTAGTTTGGGCCTACTTGCAAAAGGCTGTATGATTCACTGCAGCCACGTCAGGTCGCAGCAGCTTCCACATTCTCAGCACTTTACTGGATTAAAGAGTCCTGAATTCTTTATGCATAAATTAAAGACTCTTTTACATTTATAACTCCTGGTAATTTCCAGGCCCGCCACCCACTCAATCGTCCTCAAAGTTAAAAAAAAAAAGTTTAGATTACTTTTCAGTCAACTCTTTCATGTACTGCATGCAAGTCTGCTCATTCTTTCAAATTGGTATATCTCAGTTCTGATATTGCCCATACAAATATGTTTGCCTTGCCTAATATATGACTGAATGTGTAGGAAGTGATCTCTCATTTCCATATTTCTGTGTCTCCCTCTCCCCTGACTCTCCATCTGAAGAAGGGTCTCGACCCGAAACATCACCCATTCCTTCTATCCAGAGATGCTGCCTTTTCCGCTGAGTTTCTCCATCATTTTGTGTCTATAATATGACTGAAACCAAAGATCATGGAGCGGATATGATCTTTGACTGAAACTGTGTCCAACCCTCAAAAAATTCAACTAAGTTTTAAACTTGCAAAGCTATTAGTTAAAAAAAGACACAAAGTGCTGGGTAACCTTAGTGGGTCAAGCAGCATCTCTGGAGATCAGGATTCTATTATTGAGCTGGTAAGGGATGAGCCCATTTTGGAGGCTACTGAACACTGAGACGAGTAAGATAGACACAAAATGCAGGAGTAACTCGGTCGGACAGGCAGCATCTCTGGAGAGAAGGAATGGGTGACGTTTCGGGTGGAGACCCTTCTTCGGACTGAGAGTCGGGGGGGAGGGAAACAAAATGGAGGGTGAAAACTAGAGATCAAAGGCGACTAAATCAAGGAAAATATAGAATATATCATTGTTAGCTTGGGGAAGTTGACAATGAGGCATACAAAGTAAAATTTAATCAGGAGGACAGTCAAACTGGTTGGAGAACTAGGATGGGGGAGGGATGGAGAGAGCGTTAAAGTAAGGGTTACTTGAAGTTAGAGAAGTCAATGTACATACTGCTTGCTTGTAAGCTGTCCAAGCGAAATATGAGGTGCTGTTCCTCCAATTTGCGTTGGGCCTCACTCCGACAGTGGAGGAGGCCCAGGACAGAAAGGTCAGTGTGGGAATGGGAAAGGGAGTTAAAGCGTTTAGCAACTGGGAGACTAGGTAGGTCGAGGCAGACTGAGTAACACAGTTAAGCAGGGAGCTTGGATGTAGAGCACATTATGATTGGGACAGAATTGGGTCCAGATCTATTGGAGTAGGGGCACGACTGTTCTGTAGGTGTGAGCACTTGTTGCCACTGTGCTGCCGCTCACGAGCTGTGTTTTACTTCATTCTTTAGGGGACGTTTGAGCCTTTGGTGGAATTTCCTGCTTCACGTGAAGAACTGAATCACCATCGGGTGGCATCTGAAACTGCTCGCTCTGAGCTGGCTGCCTTGCAGGTCAAATACAAGAGCAGTCAGGCTGAGGTAATCAGAAACACAAGGGAGAGTTTTTTTCTGCCTGATGTTCATATAAAGTTAAATGATTAAACATTAATCGCTTTGTTACTCTGTAAAATAAAGCATTTCACAAGCAATGAAGATAGACACAAAAAGCTGGAGTAACTCAGCGGGTCAGACAGCATCACTGGGGAAAAGGAATAGGTGATGTTTTGGGTCGAGACCCTTCTTTGCGACCCGAAACGTCACCTATTCCTTTCTCCAGAAATGCTGTCTGATCCGCTGAGTTACTCCAGCTTTTTGTGTCTATCTTCGGTTTAAACCAGCATCTGCAGTTCATTTCCTACACATTTCATAAGCAATGCTCACTTTAATTCAAAAAGTTCCTTTATTGTTTTCCCCTCTTTTCCTCCTCTCTGTGAATTTTATGACCACTTGTCCATTGTAAATCCCCTCATCAGGACATGAATAAATCATCTCTCGTTACATACAATAGTTAATTTCATGGTGTATTGCGGGAAAAAACTGTCTCAAATTCTTTTAATGATCTGCTTTTCCAAATTACTTTTACCAATTTGATTTACATTAACAATAAAATCCCTCATGTTATTTCACTAAATTTGTCACAATTTCCTTATGTTTCGATTAAAGCACAGGCCAATAGTATTGTGCCTTTCAAGGATCCATGAACCACCCACATTATTGTCTCTGATCTCCATTCACACTCATTCCTCCAGACAAGTTCATTTACCACTGCTGGTGTTATGCAGCCTTCTTGTTGCAGAGCTCTCTCTCACTCCTTTAAAACTCTGAGCTTTTAAAATATCAAGTCCCATGGAGTGTGGTGTTGCAAGCAGTGGACTTAATGTAATCATGTTTCCGTCACGGTCACTAGTTTGAAATTTGAGCAGCTCTTCAAGAGCCTATGACTGCCCTTCATCTTCTGCTGTGTGAAATGTTGATGTTCTGATAGTCTCGTGTCTCAGGACAAATACCACCCATTATTCTGCCTGAGAGCAATTTTTCCCCCTGTCTGTTGCCTGACCTAGTCTACTGACCTCATCAATCTCTGGATCCATCTCACGTCGAGCATAATTGGGAAGATTGGAAAGTCACGATTAATTTTATGTGACATCTTTACATTTAATTAGATTTCCAGAGAACCAACTGGTTTAAACATGATCTTGGCTGGCATAGAATGGCTGTCTTTACTTTGGCTATCGTTTTAAATCAAAACAGATCATTAACTCCTTGTCAATCTGGGTGTTGACAAATCTTCCCTCCAGCTTACAGATACTTGCATGAGTCTTGCGTCCCGAGAGGGCTACATCCAGGAACTGAAGGCAGAGATTGAAAGCTACAAGGCAGACAACACAAGACAGGCATCTCTAATTGTTTGCTTGAGGGGAAGGCTCCTGGAATCCGAGGAAGAGGCCGGAGCACTTCTCACATCAAAGACTCGAGCAGAATTAACTCTGCAAGGTTTGCAGAATGAGAACAGGGATCTCCAGCAGAGGAATACAGAGTTGGAGAAGAAACTCAGGTTAGTACCTTGGATCATTAAAACAAAGGACACCACTCCCTGCCTATACATAGAACATAGAACAATACAGCACAAGAACAGGCCTTTTGGCACATAATGCCTGTGCCGAACATGATGTCAAGACCAATTCTTATCTGCCGGCTCATAAAATCATAAGAGATAGGAGTAGAATTAGGCCATTCGGCCCATCAAGTCTACTCCGCCATTCAATCATGGCTGATCTATCTCGCCCTCCTAACCACATTCTCCTGCCTTCTCCCCATAGTACACCCATACTAACCAAAAATCTATCTATCTCTGCCTTAAATATATCAACTGACTTTGCCTCCACAGCCTTCCGTGGCAAAGAATTCCACAGATTCACCACCCCCTGACTAAATTAATTCCTCCTCATTTCCTTCCAAATAGAATATCCTTTAATTCTGATGATACGACCTCTAGTCCTAGACTCTCCCACTAGTGGAAACATCCTCTCCACATCCACTCTATCCAAACCTTTCACTATTCTGTACATAATCCATATCCTTGCATTCCCTGGTACACAAAAATGCTGGAGAAACTCAGAGGGTGCAGCAGCATCTATGGAGCGAAGGAAATAGGCAACGTTTTTGAGCTGTGCCACTCAGTATTCTAATTACGGGTCTGTGAAGGAGAGAGACAGGGAACATGGTTCTTTGAAAAAAAAGATTTATTTTAAAGAAACCAAACTGATCATTGCGAAGTCAAATAGAAGGGAGGGAGGAAAGAGCAAGAGAGAGAGAGAGAGAGAGAGAGAAAGTGGGGAAATAAGATGAGTGTGAATAGAGATGTCATTAGAAACGGGAATAGTCCCCGAGGATTGGTGTACTGCGCATGTTGTTCCATTGTTTAAAAAGGGTTCTAAGAGTAAACCTAGCAATTATAGACCTGTTAGTTTGACTTCAGTGGTGGGCAAATTAATGGAAAAGATACTTAGAGGCAATATATATAAGCATCTAGATAAACAGGGTCTGATTAGGAACAGTCAACATGGATTTGTGCCTGGAAGGTCATGTTTGACTAATCTTCTTGAATTTTTTGAAGAGGTTACTAGGGAAATTGACGAGGGTAAAGCAGTGGATGTTGTCTATATGGACTTCAGTAAGGCCTTTGACAAGGTTCCTCATGGAAGGTTGGTTAAGAAGGTTCAACTGTTGGGTATAAATGCAGGAATAGCAAGATGGATTCAACAGTGGCTGAATGGGAGAAGCCAGAGGGTAATGGTGGATGGCTGTTTATCGGGTTGGAGGCAGGTGACTAGTGGGGTGCCTCAGGGATCTGTGTTGGGTCCTTTGTTGTTTGTCATGTACATCAATGATCTGGATGAAGGTGTGGTAAATTGGATTAGTAAGTATGCAGATGATACCAAGATAGGGGGTGTTGTGGATAATGAAGAGGATTTCCAAAGTCTACAGAGTGATTTAGGCCATTTGGAAAAATGGGCTGAAAGATGGCAGATGGAGTTTAATGCTGATAAATGTGAGGTGCTACACCTTGGCAGGACAAATCAAAATAGGACGTACATGGTAAATGGTAGGGAATTGAAGAATACAGTTGAACAGAGGGATCTGGGTATAACCGTGCATAGTTCCTTGAAGGTGGAATCTCATATAGATAGGGTGGTAAAGAAAGCTTTTGGTATGCTAGCCTTTATAAATCAGAGCATTGAGTATAGAAGCTGGGATGTAATGTTAAAATTGTACAAGGCATTGGTGAGACCAAATCTGGAGTATGGTGTACAATTTTGGTCGCCCAATTATAGGAAGGATGTCAACAAAATAGAGAGAGTACAGAGAAGATTTACTAGAATGTTGCCTGGGTTTCAACAACTAAGTTACAGAGATAGGTTGAATAAGTTAGGTCTTTATTCTCTGGAGCGCAGAAGGTTAAGGGGGGACCTGATAGAGGTCTTTAAAATGATGAGAGGGATAGACAGAGTTGATGTGGACAAGCTTTTCCCTTTGAGAATAGGGAAGATTCAAACAAGAGGACATGACTTCAGAATTAAGGGACAGAAGTTTAGGGGTAATATGAGGGGGATCTTCTTTACGCAGAGAGTGGTGGCGGTGTGGAATGAGCTCCCAGTGGAAGTGGTGGAGGCAGGTTCATTGGTATCATTTAAAAATAAATTGGATAGGCATATGGATGAGAAGGGAATGGAGTGTTATGGTACGAATGCAGGCAGGTGGGACTAAGGGGAAAAAAAAAAATTTTGTTCGGCATGGACTTGTAGGGCCGAGATGGCCTGTTTCCGTGCTGTAATTGTTATATGGTTATATATGGTTATATAAAAGCATAGTCATACGACACAGATACAGTTTGTACCAAGCTACCATTTACACCAATCCTACATGGAACCGTTTTTTATTCTCATCTTCTTCTCTCGGATCATAACTCACACACACACACACATACACAATTTACAGTGGCCAATTAACTTTTGAACCCTCACAATGTTTGGGGTGAGGATGGAAGATTGAGCACCCAGGTTAACCCCAAGCTGTCACAGGGAGAACATGTCAATTGTGCACAAAGAATCAAACGTGGGTCACTGGAGATCTGAGGTTGCAGCACGAATAGCTATGACACTGTGTAATGCCCCTGTCCCACTTAGGAGACCTGAACGGAAACCTCTGGGGACTTTGAGCCCCACCCAAGGTTTCCGTGCTGTTCCCGGAGGTTTTTGTCAGTCTCCCTACCTGCTTCCACTACCTGCAACCTCCGGGAACCGCACGGAAACCTTGGGTGGGGCGCAAAGTTTCCAGAGGTTTCCGTTCAGGTTTCCTAAGTGGGACAGGGGCATTACTCTATATTTGCAATTGAAGCTTTAAAACTCACACCTCGCATGAGGTGAATGAAGAGGGGTTAGTGGGGAACGGGGTTGAGTAGAATATTGATAAGGAAAGGGGGAAGCTAAAGTGACGTGGGTGAACATTAATGGGAATGATACGAAGGGAATAGTTGGCGTCCAAGTGAGATGATAGAAGATACGATGCACCAAGGTTTAGAAGTAGCAGCAAGCATAAAAGTAAGTGAAACAATTGAGGACAATGTTAGCTCCGAATTCATCACTGCCTGCCCTGCCCTGCCATGGCAGGCTATCCAGCACCAGCCGCCAGATAAGCAAGAAGTGGAAGAAAGTAGCAGAAGAAGAAAAGGGAAGAATTAAAAGATAGAAATGCAGGAGGAATATTGAACGAAGAAGAAGATGGGAAGAGAGAATGAAAGAGGAGGGCAAAGAAAGGAAGAATGTGACCATATTGTTTGTTATAAAGAGAAAATAATGAATGTTTTGAGGGTGTATGCGAAATAGATTGCACGTGATCATATTGTCATATTCAATCAATAAGAGCTGGAGGAACTCAGCAGATCACAGACAGCGTCTGTGGAAACGGACAAAGGACATTTTGGATTGGGACCCTTCTTCAGGAATTTTAACCTGAATTAGTATTATATATCATGCTAGCATAATTATATTTAGATGGCTAAAGAATTAATTTTAATCATGAAGACATTAACATTCCAGCTTTTCTTGTGTCTTTCCTGACAAGAAAACTACTGACAGAGCAGGACGAAGTCCAGCAACAGGACCACAGGAGATTGAAACAGTATGATGAGTTTCTGATCAAGCTCACCCATGCCGTTAATATGGATTGTGGAGGAGCAGATCTGGATTTCCTTGTGTCACAGGTATCTCAATAGCATTTCAATTCAAGGAACCAATATCTCTATTAATAGTTAGTCAAACTCTCTCAGGAGTCACAATTCGAATTGTCTGATCTTAAAGAGGTGTACGAAATCATGAGAGGAATAGATCGGCTAGACCAGCGTTTCTCAACCTTTTTATTTTTATTTTTAATTTTTTTAATAAATTTTATTTTTATTAGCGGTACAGTAAATCACATTAATACATCGCATATATCTTATTACATTATGTTGTAACACTTAATTTTTGGAGCTTTAAAAAAGATTTCATAAAAAAGTAAGGAAAGTTCAAGAATGAAGGTGCAGGCAAAAGAGAAAACCCCTTAGGGAAGGAATTTAAAGAAAGGAAATAAGACCCTAGAAAGAAAGAAAAAAAAAAAAAAAGAAGAAAGGAAAATCAATCGCTGTATTGTAACACAAAACTCCGCAAAAAAGGATATACCAACCGTGTTTTTATTAAAAATTTATTTTATACCCCCCCATTTTTTTTATTTTTAACTTATTATTGCACCTTACGGTAATATTCCATAAACTACCACGTCTTTTGGAACATCTGCTTTGCCTGCTAGGATAGTCTGATCTCTTCCAAGTGTAGTGTTTCGAACATGTGTGAAATCCACATTTTTGTTGTTGGTATTGGAGTATTTTTCCAAAATTTCTCAACCTTTTGACCCTTGCGGAATCCTTGAAATAATGTTCATGTCTCAGGGAACCCCTACATAAAAATTATATATATCCTTATTACTCTGTTTCTTTCTCTTTCATAAACGTAAAGTTCTTAAGGCAAACATAATATATTTTTCTGCTAACTGGTTTAAGCTAAATATAACGTGTGTTTTTCTCAAGTTTATTGAGAATGCAAAAAAAAACTGAAATTAAACTGCTTGTTCAAAACTGAAGCAAATAAAGGCAAACAGAACTAACCTTGGAGGAAAAAGAGAGAGGGAGAGAGAGAAAGAGAGAAAACAACACACATAAACTTTTCATAAACTAACAAAAACATAGATGAATACATTTTTGATAAACTAACAAAAATAAACATAAACATACTTAATTTTTTTTAAATTCATATAGCATCCCTAAATGATGGGTAAAAATGACTAAATAACGTGGGTGAATGAGGGACTGTACCTGCACGCCACGAGTCCCTGCATGCATCTGTACTCGAGTGAGTCACATGATGATACACAAATCTTTCACGTACAGCTCCTGTCCACTGACCATCAATCAATCAGCCTTTATTGTCATCTTGCAAGCGACAGTTGTACAGTGCAAACTGAAACGACGTTTCCCAGGGAATACCGGAGCACCGCACATGAAATTTAAAACGTTTCACACATAATAACACTAAAAAGAATCCAGTCCCTGATGGAACAGTATAAATAGTTAAAAGCAGGTAAAACAACAACGTTAAAATACAGTAAAATCAATCATAAAAATGTCTGAGGCAGCTGATTTGAGTGGCCAGTGCCAGTTATTAAAGTGGCCAGTGCCAGCCGCAGAATCAAGTGACTGTGGTTTCAGGTTTAGCAGCCTCACAGCCTGTGGCAGGAAGCTGTTTAGCAGTCTTGTAGTCCGGGCTTTGATGCTGTGATATCTCTTGCCTGATGGCAGGAGATCCAGGTGTATGTGGAGGGGGTGCAGTTTGTCCTTAGCAATTCTCTGAGCTTTTTTCAGACGACGGCTCTGGAACAGTTCTTGTACGCCAATGATCCTCTCTGCTCCCCTCACTACCCTCTGCAGAGCCTTCCTGTCCGAGCAGTTGCAGGTGGAGTACCACGTATTTATGCAGTACGTGAGTCCAGACTCCACCGTACCCCTGTAGAAAGTCCTGAGGATGTTGGTGGGGAGTGAGGCCTGTTTGAGTTTCCTCAGGAAGTGCAGTCGCTGATGGGCCCGTTTGACGGTCCCAGTGGTGTTCCTGGACCAGGTGAGGCTGTCTGTAATTTGCACACCGAGGAACTTTATGCTCTCCACTCTCTCCACTGCAGTGCCACTGATGTTGAGGGGTGTATGCTTTGGCTGCGCCCTCCTGAAGTCGACAACCATCTCCTTTGTTTTGTCGACATTTAATTCTAGATTATTTTTGCCGCTCCAGCCCACTAGTTGTTTTACTTCCTCCCTGTACATTGATTCGTCATCTCTGCTGATGAGTCCCATCACTGTTGTGTCATCCGCAAATTTTATGATCTTATTGTCCCTGAATCTGGCAGCACAGTCATGTGTGAGCAATGTGAACAACAGCAGGCTGAGCACACAGCCTTGAGGGGAGCCGGTGCTCAGCTCATTAATGGTTGTTTCACACTGGCGCAGTATAGACATCGCTAAATATGATGTTGCTAAATAGACGTCGTTAAATATGTCGTACATGTATAATAAAATTACGAATATGAGATTAAACACATAAATGACTCACAATCGCATTTACATATGATTAGCCTACTTATCACTATATCTCTCGGAACCCCTAGTGACCCCGCAGAGCCCTAGCGCTCCGGGGAACCCCAGTTGAGAAATGCTGGGGTAGACAAACATAGTCTCTTGCCCAGAGTAGGGGAATCGAGAACAAGAGGACAGACTGTAGGCTTAAGACGAAGGGGAAAGATTTAATAGGAACCTAAGGGGTAACTTTTTCACACAGAGGGGGATGGGTGTATGGAATGAGCTGCCGGAGGTGGTAGTTGAGGCAGTTCGTATTGCAACTTTTAAGAAACACTTGGACAGGTACATGGATAGGACAGGTTTAGAGGATATGGGCCAAATGCAGACGGGTGGGTCTAGTGTAGATGGGACATGTTGGTCAGTGTGGGCAAGTTGGGCCAAAGGGTCTGTTTCCACACTGTATGACTCTGACTCCAAGGGATTAAAAAATAACAACTGAATAATGTAGCAGTGTAAACAAATCAAGAGTCTTAACTTGTTACCCTTTAACAAGTGATGCAAGATTATTTTAGAAGTTTAACGATTCTTCACAAGCCAGGCCTAATGGACAGTCAAAGGCCAAGAACAAACATTTGGAACAATATCATTGAAAGCACAGTTTTTCATTCTAAACATAGAAAATCCTGCAATATACAGCATATGTGGCAAGACAAAAAGTTATCACTTGGTATTTGATGATGTTTTTTAAGAAGGGCAGAGACTGGGGAAATGGGGGTGGGGTGTTAAGAACAAATAAGCTGCTGCTAAAAGAGGACATATTAGGATTGTGGGTTATAAATGGATAGTATTAAGAAAGAGTGGGGCTCATGAGAAGGCGTAAATGGGAATAGAATTACACTATTACTAAAACTCTCATCTTGTCCTCTTCCGGTTTGCATTGTTTTTAAATTTGCGCAAAAACGGTACCCTATATTGCTAGGATTTTTTGGCCACCTTACTCACCGTTCTCCTCTGCTCCAAGCGCACCAAGTTTTGTTCCGATTGGTGAAATATTAGAAAAGTTGTTGATCTGTTATTCACCGGGACGGCGACGCCCCCGCCCGCTGTCAATCACTGGTGCCGAGTATAAAGCTGAAGGGGCGAAGTGTGGGCTGTGTTCGCGGGCGTCTGGGACGGAAGCCGCTGAGTGAGTCCGGAGCCTGGTCTGGAGCCGGTGAGTGCGGTCGGAGCCGGGGGCCGGGAACCAGTGAGCTCACACCCCCCGCTCCCCTACACCCCCCCCTCACCCCCCTACACCCCCCCCCTCCCCTACACCCCCCCCTCCCCTACACCCCCCCCTCCCCTACACCCCCCCTCCCCTACACCCCCCCTCCCCTACACCCCCCTCCCCTCCCTACCCCCCCCTCCCCCTACAACACCCCCCCCTCCCCTACACCCCCCTCCCCTCCATACCCCCCCCTCCCCTACCCCCCCCCCCCCTCCCCACCCCCCCCCTCCCCTCCACCCCCCCTCCCCTACATCCCCCCTCCCCTCCACCCCTCCTCCCCTCCACCCCCCCTCCCCTCCACCCCCCCTCCCCTCCACCCCCCTCCCCTCCACCCCCTCTCTCCCCTCCACCCCCCCCTCCCCTCCCCACCCCCCCTCCCCTCCACCCCCCCCCCCCCCCCCCCCCCCCTCCCCTCCACCCCCCCTCCCCTCCATCCCCCCTCCCCTACACCCCCCCTCCCCTCCACCCCCCCTCCCCTCCACCCCTCCTCCCCCCCCATCCCCCCTCCCCTCCACCCCCCCTCTCCCCTCCCCCCCCCCCCCCCTCCCCCCCCCCCCCCCCTCCCCCCCCCCCCCCTCCACCCCCCCCCCCCCCCCCCCCCCCCCCCCCTCCCCCCCCCCCCCCCTCCCCCCCCCCCCCCCCCCCCCCCCCCCCCCCCCCCCCCCCCCCCCTCCCCTCCCCCCCCCCCCCCCCCCCCCCCCCCCTCCCCTCCCCCCCCTCCCCTCCCCCCCCCCCCCCTCCCCCCCCCCCTCCCCCCCCCCCCCTCCCCTCTCCCCCCCTCCCCCCCCCCACCCCCTCCCCCCTCCCCCCCCCCTCTCCCCCCTCCCCTACCCCCCCCCCCCCCTACCCCCCTCCCCTACACCCCCTCCCCTCCACCCCCCCTCCCCCACCCCCCCTCCCCTCCCTCCCCCCCCTCCCCTCCACCCCCCCTCCCCTCCACCCCCTCCCCCCCTCCCCCCCTCCCCCACCCTCCTCCCCTCCACCCCCCCTCCCCTCCATCCCTCCTCCCCTCCACCCCTCCACCCCCCCTCCCCTCCACCCCCCCTCCCCTCCCCCCCCCCCCCTCCCCTCCACCCCCCTCCCCTCCACCCCCCCTCCCCTACCTCCCACCCCCCCTCCCCTACACCCCCCTCCCCTACACCCCCCCCCCTCCCCTACACCCCCCTCCCCCCTCCATCCCCCCTCCCCTACACCCCCCTCCCCTACACCTCCCCTCCCCCCCCCCCCCCTCCCCTCCACCCCCCTCCCCTACACCCCCCCCCCTCCCCTACACCCCCCCCCTCCCCTCCATCCCCCCCTCCCCTACACCCCCCTCCCCTACACCCCCCTCCCCCCCCACCCCCCTCCCCTCCCCCCCCCACCCCCCTCCCCCCCCACCCCCCCTCCCCTCCACCCCCCCCCCCTTACACCCCCCTCCCCTACACCTCCCCTCCCCTCCACTCCCCTCCCCTACACCCCCCCTCCCCTCCATCCCCCTCCCCTCCTCCCCCCTCCCCTACACCCCCCTCCCCTACACCCCCCTCCCCTACACCTCCCCTCCCCTCCCCCCCCCTCCCCCCCCCCCCCCCCCCCCCACCCCCCCCCCCCCCACCCCCCCCTCCCCTCCATCCCCCCCCCTCCCCTACACCCCCCCCTCCCCTACACCCCCCTCCCCTCCACCCCCCCTCCCCTCCATCCCCCCTCCCCTACACCCCCCTCCCCTACACCCCCCTCCCCTACACCCCCCCCCTCCCCTACACCCCCCTCCCCTACACCCCCCCCTCCCCTACACACCCCCCTCCCCTCCACCCCCCTCCCCTCCCTCCCCCCCTCCCCTCCACCCCCCCTCCCCTCCTCCCCCCCCTCCCCTCCCCCCCCTCCCCTACACCCCCCTCCCCTACACCTCCCCTCCCCTACACCCCCCTCCCCTCCCCCCCACCCCCCCTCCCCTACACACTCCCCTCCCTACACCCCCCTCCCCTACACCCCCCCCCCCTACAACCCCCCCCTCCCCTCCCCCCTCCCCTACACCCCCCCCCCCCTCCCCCCCCCCCTCCCCTACCCCCCCCCTCCCCCTCCATCCCTCCTCCCCTCCACCCCCCTCCCCTCCACCCCCCCTCCCCTCCACCCCTCCTCCCCTCCCCCCCCCCTCCCCTACAACCCCCCCCTCCCCTCCATCCCCCCCCCTCCCCCCCCCCTCCCCTCCACCCCTCAAACCCCTCCAGACCCCCCCCCCTCCCCTATGGACCCCCCTCCCCTACACCCCTAAGGCAGCAGCTCTCCACTGCACCACCGTGTCACCAGTTCAATTACTGAAATTGCCTCCCTATGGTGGACAATGCATTGTTATCCCTAATGGTTAATTTACATCAAAAGATGGTACTTAGGAACAGTATGAATATTGATTGAGAATGTTATTACAGAGACGTGGGGAAATAATAGGTGGTTTGTTTCGTCAGGCTCTTGTTTTGAGAAGAGGAAGAAAGTGCAGCGTTTCTGTACATTGTTCTCCAGTGGTCCTTGTCCGTAACTGTGATACAATAAAAACGGGAAGCCTACTGTTTTCTTATTTTCCTTATTTTTTAAAAAAAGTGAAAACAAAATTTATCGACCAAGTGAAAGGAAGTTAGCCTAACATTTGTGGTGGGAAAATTAATGGGAGAGAAGGCGAGGGAGAAAATAAATCAGCGTTTAGAAAGGCGCAGCTAAATCAAGGATAGTCAGAATGATAGCATCAATTTTCAAGGGATGTCTAGCTGTTGAATTTATTGAGGAAATAACTAGGTTTGATCCAGATGGTGTGTTTGACATGGATTATAACAGGACTTATGACAAAGTCCCACATTGCCGATTGATCAGAGAAGTGAAATCCCATGAGCTCCAAAGGGAAGTGGCAAGCTGATTCAAAATTAGCTTAGTGGTAGGAAGCATGGGATGATGGATGATGTTTCAGAAACTGAAAACTGGTTTTAGTTTAGTTTAGTTTAGGGGTACAGCGCGGAAACAGGCCAACCGAGTCAGAGCCAACCAGCAATCCCGGTACACACACTAGGGACAATTTACAATTCTACCAAGCTAATTAGCCTACAAACCTGTACGTCTTTGCTGTTGTCGAACGCTACATCACAGAAACAGGTCCCTCGGCTCACCGAGTCCATGCCGACCATCGATCAGCCGTTCACACTAGCTCCATGTTATCCCACTCTCTTATCCACTCCCGACACACTAGGGTTTCAATTTTACAGAGGGCCAATTAATCTCCAAACCTGCATGGCTTTGGGACGTGGGAGGAAACCAGAGCGCCCGGAGGAAAACAACGTGGTCACAGGGAGAATGTGAAAATTCCACACAGAGAGATAGCACCCAAGGTCAGGACCGAACACGGGCCTCTGGCGCTGTGACACAGTGGCTCTACCAGCTTTGCCACTATGCCACCTTTTGGATTGCTCATGGATTAGTGCTGGTTCCCTTGCTCCTTGTGATATGCATCGATGACTTAATCATGTATGTAAGAGTGGAAGCCATAACTAAGAAAATGGCCCAGGATGCAGAAATTAGCCACGTCATAGAAACATAGAAACATAGAAATTAGGTGCAGGAGTAGGCCATTCGGCCCTTCGAGCCTGCACCGCCATTCAATATGATCATGGCTGATCATCCAACTCAGTATCCCGTACCTGCCTTCCCTCCATACCCCCTGATCCCCTTAGCCACAAGGGCCACATCTAACTCCCTCTTAAATATAGCCAATGAACTGGCCTCAACTACCCTCTGTGGCAGAGAGTTCCAGAGATTCACCACTCTCTGCGTGAAAAAAGTTCTTCTCATCTCGGTTTTAAAGGATTTCCCCTTTGGATTTCCTCATTGGATTCATCAGATAGACAAATGTACAGCAAATGTGATTCAACTCAGAAGAATGTGAATTGAAAGATTTGATGAAAGCAATTGTCAAGGGAATGCTTTACAGATGATAGGATTCCAAGACCTGTGGGGAAATAGAGCCCCACAGGTAACCCGCACCCCCTCTGCCCCTTTCTCTCTTCTTATATCCACCCTCATCCTCTCACACACACCTTTTTTTCCTCCACTCTCACTCCATCTGCCCATCATCCACACATACCTCACAATCGATCCCCTTACCACCCCTCCTTGATTTTCACACCTCATCTCCCCATGTTCTGCTATTCCCTCTTATTCAGGTCCACTCTTTACTTTCTTTTCCCATTAGAATCCAGAATCTGCAGCCTTTTGTCCTCCACTTGTCTCCAACTCCTCCCTCCCACACCCAGTTATCTCCCATTTAACCTCCATCACATGTATCCACCTATCACTTGCTAGCTCTTGCCTCATTTCCCCCATCCCTCTTCCTCCCCCCTCTCTCCCACCTTGTCATGCTGGCTATTTCCCCTATAATCTTTCAGTCCATGTAAAAGATCTCGATCCAGAATGTCAACTGTCCATTTCCATTAGTAGAAGATGCCTGGCCATCCAGCAACCCTCCTTTCCTCTTTCCATGAGAAGACACTGGTTAACCTTCTTTCCTTTGGAACAGAAGAAACTGAGGGACAGATTTAATTGAGGAATATAACATTTTGAGGGTCCCGGGTTGGAAGAACCATTTTTCTCTCCACACTTAAGTCAATAAATGATGGACATGATTCTAAGGTAAATGGTAAAGAGGTCGCTATGGAATTGGAGAAAGCATTTCCCTGCCAGAGGTTGGTAAGGGGGCCTTCAATTTGATACCTGTTAAGGAGATAGAGGCAGTGATTTACTGCATGTGTAGATATTGCTAGGATGCACACATTAACTTACAGGGTTATGGACTGAGATCTGGAAAGTGGAATACTATCTGCATAATTGTTTTTTGGCTGGACTGAACAAGTAACCCAAATGGCCTTGAGACCTGTAAATCTCCAACGTTCAGGCTAAATCCCAAAGATTGATCAAACGATAAGATACTGTGCTTCAAGCCTATTTTTAAATTCATTAGAGCTGTGCAACTCGCTGGTAACAGGGAGGTCGCAGTGGGAATGTGACGGAAGTTGACGGACACTCCAGGATCGACTTGGCACATACAATGGATTTGTTCGACAAAGCAGTTACCTAAAATAAAGGAGAAAACATTGCAAGAAATGCACTAAATGTGGAGGTACAATTAAATGGCAGTGGTAAGCTAGGAGGAGGGTTCAGCAACTCTTGAGAGCGGGCAGTTAAAAATATAATTGTGACATCTCTTGCCCTTGCATGGGAAGATGCCACGGGAAGGGATGAGGATGAGGATGAGGAGATAGGAGTTGGGGGGGGGATTGAAGTAGTGTCACAAAATGCCAAAAGTAATGGGGATGGAAGATTTATTTGGTATTTGATATCACCCTGGAAGTGGCTTCATTGGCAAATGATGATCCTTTCAGGGATAGATAGATTCTTGATTAGTACAGGCGTCAGAGGTTACGGGAGGAGAAGGCAGGAGAATGGGGTTAGGAGGGAACGGGGACAGTTACCAAGGTTCATCATATTCCGTTTGGGGAGTCTGCACCCCGGGGGCATGAACATCGAATTCTCCCAATTTTGTTAGTCCTTGCTGTCTCCTCCCCTTCCTTAGCCCCCCTGCTGTCTCCTCCCATCCCCCAGCCTTCTGGCTACTCCTCCTTTTCCCTTTCTTGTCCCCCACACCACCCCCGCCCCCGATCAGTCTGAAGAAGGGTTTCGGCCCGAAACGTTGCCTATCTCCTTTGCTCCATAGATGCTGCTGCACCCGCTGAGTTTCTCCAGCTTTTTTGTGTAACCTTCGAAGGTGGAGGGCAGTTCACTAAACCTCAGCAGCACCACCCTGTCACAGGGTTTAATGGCAGAGTAATGCCCCTGTCCCACTTAGCAAACCTGAACGGTAACCTCTGGAGACTTTGCGCCCCACCCAAGGTTTCCATGCGGTTCCCAGATGTTGCAGGTGGTTGCCGGAGGTTGCAGGTAGTGAAAGCAGGTAGGGAGACTGACAAAAACCTCCAGGAACCGCACGGAAACCTTGGGTGGGGCGCAAAGTATTCAAAGTTTTCCGTTCAGAAACCTTTATTGAATTTAAGGAGGGGATTCCAGAACCTGTAACCTAGGCAGCTGAAGTTTGGCCACATTGGATTAGTTAAAATCCCATAACCTATAGGACAAGCTTGGTTAAACACATAAGGTAATGGTATTGATATGTTGTTATTGTTACGTGCACAGAGGCATGTTAAAATCTATGTTTTGTGTGCTATCTAGGCAAATCACACCATAGGTGAGTCCATCAGGTCATGCAAAAGATAAAATAAACATAATGCAGAATATAGAGTACAGCTACAGAGAAAGTGCAGCGGCTGCAATGAGGTAGACTGGAAGATTAGGAATTCATCCTCAGCATCTGACAAGTCTATTCAAGAGTCTGATAACAGTGTGGAAGAAGCTGTTCTTGAATCTAGTGGCATGTGCTTTCAGGCATCTGTAACTAATACCTGAAGGGAGAGGGGAGAAGAGAAAGTGACCATGGTGTAAATGGTCCTTGATTTTACTTCGGAGTCACGTGAGTGACTACGTGAAGAACCCACCCAGCGCGCAGGCGCGGCATTTACGTCAGCAGTGCAACAGCGGCAGCAGCTGGAGCCAGGCTCTCCAGCTGCAGCATAAAGACAAGACCTCAGGTAAGTGCCTTTTTTGTTACAGAGTCGCTCCAGGGAAATAATGGCCTCTAGGAAGCAACCAGCCAGGAGGACTGCCTGCCCTACTCCACCCGAGGACGGGTCCATAGCGGGACGGCAGCCTCTCGCAGCGGAGGAGCTTTTTCAACGCTCCCGCTCACCCGACACCGAGCCGCCCCCAGTGCTGCAGATCTCAACGCCCCGCACAGGGAGGAAGGCGACAAACCGACCGGCCGGTGTCCTCCGATGATTCGGAGGAACGGGAACACTCTCCCCCACCGAAAAGGGGAGACGCTCGGATAAGCTGCATGAGGCAGCTCCTCGAGCGTATGATTAATGAGGAGATGCGGCATCTCCCAGGAGGACGGGCTTTGGCCTCCTCCTCTCCACACCCTTCTGTACCCTCTATATTCGAGGGCAGTAAGGGAGGCCAGGACTGGGCTGGCCTATCCCAAGGGCAGGCGGAGGATATCGTCAGCATGCCGGGCGTGCCGGAAGAAGAGCTACTGGGTGTAGTGGGCCGATATGCGGCACCACCAACAACTGGGATGGTGTTGCCACCCAGAATGGCGGCAACTATAAACAGGCTGTCCAACAACCCGCTGCAGGACAAGGCTGTCCAGCAGGCCCTTGACAACTACATCGCGCCCGAAAATTGCGAGGCGCTGAGGGTCAAGACGGTAAATGGGCAGATCTGGAACCAGCTGGGGCAGCACATAAGGGCTCAGGAGGTCAAAATGCAGCGAGTCCTGAAGCTCCACTCAGCAGCCGTCACCGCCTTTGCTCGGTCCGTTGGGGATGAAGACCTGACCATACCCCAGCAGGATGCCCTCGCACTGATGTGCAGCACCACGTATGAGCTAAACAACCTACGGCGGGACAACATCAGGCCTGCCCTCAACCCAACATATGCCGGCCTCTGTAAAGCTCCAGCCCCCGAACGACAGGCGCTGCTATTTGGTGCGGATCTGGCCAAAAGGCTCAAGGAGTTGGAAGAGGCGGCAAAACCAGTAGGCCTCATGAGGGCAGGGCCAGGACCGAGCAGGGCGAAGACACCCAGTTGGCCGCACGCCTCGGCAGCCACCAGCAGATACCGAGCTGGTGAAAGCCTGGTGACCGCCTCCCACTACCCCCAGTGCTCTTTTTTAGAGCGGGGCCCAGGGCGGAGCCGTGGGAAGATGCGCCGCCCCACCACAGCACCAACACGGACAACCTTGGGCCAGACCCACCGGAAACGACCCCACAAGTGAACATGGAGGTAGGTGGGTCTGGTTCGTCCTGTCAACATACACAGACAAAGGGTGTAGTATTAACAGGGGGACGTTTGAGGTTCTTCAAGCATGTTTGGTGCTCCCTTACTAACAATCAGTTTATACTCAACAGTATTAGTGGATACAAGATTGAATTCAAACCAGGCGTAGAACCGCCAGTTCAGCACATGCCCCAAAGGGTGTTCCTTCCCTCGGCAGTTGAGAAGGTAGAAGGACAAGCTGAACTTGATCGGCTCGTGGCTAAAGGCATCATAGAAATGACCACACACGAGCCGCAAGAATTTGTATCAAATATTTTTCTCAAAACCAAAAAAGATGGTGGATGTCGCATTATTATTGATCTGACATCACTCAATCAGTCTGTTGAGTATCAACATTTCAAAATGGAGACATTTGTCACTGCCAGACAACTGATCTCCAAGGGATACTACATGGCAAGCATAGATATCAAAGATGCTTACTATTTGGTACCCATTCATAAAGATTACTTTAAATATCTGAAATTTATCTGGAGGGGCCAGCTATGGCAGTACCGAGCTTTGCCCAATGGTTTAACGACAGCTCCCAGACTATTTACGAAAATTCTTAAAGTGGCCATGAAGAAATTGAGAGAACTAAAACATTTAGTAGTGGCCTATCTGGACGATGTTCTCATATTAGGAAGAACACGGGAACAAGCTGTCGCAGGAGTGTTAGCCACTAAACAACTCCTTGAAACTTTGGGTTTTATCCTCCACCCAGATAAATCAATATTGGAGCCTACTACTAACATGGATTACTTAGGCTTCACTATTGACACGATTCACATGACTGTCACTCTGCCCAGAAACAAAACAGTTTCACTCATTGAAGCTTGTAGCCATTTAATTGCCACACCGCAACCTAGAATACGGCATGTAGCCAGAGTTATTGGCTCTATAGTAGCAGCATTTCCGGCTGCCCAACATGGGCCCTTGCATTATCAAAATCTACAAAGAGCAAGGACTCATGCATTACGCCTTCATAGGGGGCATTATGATCGCAAAATGGATTTACCCGCTGAAGCCAAATCAGAACTTCAGTGGTGGGTTGACAATATTTGGCACAGTCACAGTCCTATCACCGTAACTAATCCTAACATAACCATTGCAACGGATGCCAGTGCTTTAGGCTGGGGAGCTACTAACTCCAAAGACAGCACAGGTGGCAGATGGACTAACTCAGAGGCATCGCTACTACAATCACTGGGCATTAACTTTTTGGAAATGCTCGCCGCCTTTTATGGGCTAAAAGCATATGCATCTGGTATGCGACACGTGCATGTTAGAATTATGATCGACAACACTACGGCAGTATCTTATATCCAGCACATGGGTGGCATTAAATCAGTATCATGCGACAAATTAACTGCTATAATCTGGCAATGGTGTGTCGAGAGACATATTTGGCTATCAGCTGCCTATTTACCAGGCAAGCTAAATTTAGTGGCGGACACCAGGTCACGAAAATTCAACGACAACATCGAATGGATGTTGGACCCAAAATCATTTGCTAAAATTATCAAGCAATATGGTACGCCAGATATAGATTTGTTTGCGTCTAGGTTAAATCACCAACTACCCATGTATGTGGCTTGGGAACCAGACCCAGAGGCAGCAGCGGTAGATGCCTTCACGCTGGACTGGGGAAATTTCTTTTTCTATGCTTTCCCTCCCTTCTGCCTCATCAGTCGGGTACTCCAGAAAATTCAGGCAGACTCAGCCTCTGGCATTCTGGTCGTGCCCGACTGGCCTACCCAACCATGGTTCCCAATGTTCCACGACATGGTGGTAGAGACACCAATGGTCCTTCAACACCACCCCCAATTATTGACTCACCCGGTAACTGGCATTAGCCATCCATGCCACCAAAAATTGAAACTCCTGGTTTCCAGATTTTGAACAGGCCTTACCGGGGATTGGGGTTATCATCAGACAGAACAATCACCACCATGTCGGCATCCCTGCGAGTTTCCACCAAGAAACAGTACCTGACCTTCATCAGGAAATGGGAACAGTACTGTCTGGACGCAGGGACATCCTACACGACGACTTCGATCTCGGATGTGCTGGAGTTCCTGGCCCACCTGCACCATGATCTCAAGATGAGCTACAGTGCCATCAATACGGCTCGGAGCGCACTGTCCGCATACCTCATGCCGATAGAACAGCATAGTGTGGGATCCCACCCTCTAGTCATCAGACTCCTTAAGGGGATCTTTAATACCAAACCCCCTACACCTAGATACACTCACATGTGGGATGTGAGTGTAGTTCTCACACACCTTCGAGGTTGGCCTCCGGTGGGATCCCTGAGCCTGGAACAGGCCACTTACAAAACCCTCATGCTCATGGCGCTTGTCTCAGCTCAAAGGGTTCAGTCGCTCCATCAGCTTAATCTGAACTACATGGTGACCACCCCAGATACCATTACTTTCACCATGCCGGGGTTGGTAAAACAAAGTAGACCAGGTACATCAAACTCCCCGTTGATCTTCCGGGCTTACCCTCCAGAACCTAGGCTGTGTGTGGTGACCCACCTTCATCATTATCTAGACACAACCCAAATGCTAAGAGGGAGAGAGAAAGCCTTATGGGTTAGCCACAGAAAGCCTTTTGGACGGGTAACCAGCCAAACATTATCCAGATGGTTGAAACAGGTCCTCAGCATGGCAGGGATTAACACAAATGTTTTTAAATCCCATTCAACCAGGGCAGCGTCCACCTCAGCGGCGGATAGGATGCAGGTTCCCCTCGACCACATCCTCAGAGCAGCGGGATGGTCAAGGGAATCGACATTCCAACGATTTTACAACAAACCGCTGATGGAACAGGACGTCTTTGCGGATACCGTTTTAAAAACCGCAAAGTTATGATTTAAAGCCCATGGGAGCTATTTTGTTTTTTGTTATAGTTAATAAATATTTCTTTTATAACTAAACAAACTTGTTGGTCTCTAGCTACCACTTCCTCCCTCGATGATCTTTCGGCAGTGAGTGATATAACTGTTACACGGTTTGAAATCACAGACCTTTGAAGTCTTCACGTAGTCACTCACGTGACTCCGAAGTAAAATAGTAAGATTAAACGAGTACTTACCAGTACGAAGTTTGATCTGTATTTTATGAGGAGTTACGATGAGGGATTACGTGCCCTCCGCTCCCACCCTCATTATATAGATCAAATTCGGACTAATGTCTCGTTGGTCTTCACTATCTTTACTTCAACTAGTGTCTATCTGTGATTCCACACCGCTGCTTGGAAGTATGCCGCGCCTGCGCGCTGGGTGGGTTCTTCACGTAATCCCTCATCGTAACTCCTCATAAAATACAGATCAAACTTCGTACTGGTAAGTACTCGTTTAATCTTACTATTATGTAGGATGTTTTCCCTGTGCAGATGGTGACAGGTTATTGAGTGATGGCAAGAGCTGTGGTCACAAATCTGATAGGATGCTGTCTATTCTTTATGTACAAACTAGTAAGTCATTGGAGACTATCCTTGTTCTTCTGAGAAAGAAGAGTTGTTGGTGTGCTTTCTTGGCCGAAGTTTTTTTCCAACAATAAATTTTAACAACATTTTAGTTTTTAGTTTAGTTTTAGTTTTAGAGGTATGGTGTTGAACTTGGCCCACTGAGTCTGCTCCAACCAGCAATCACCCTACCCTACCTAATTAACCTACAAATTTGGAAAATTATTGGCCAACTTTTGAAAAAGTACAAAGCCTGAAGAAGGGTCTCGACCCGAAATGTCACCCATTTCTCCCCCCCAGAGATGCTGCCTGTCCCGCTGAGTTACTCAAGCATTTTGTGTCTATCTTCAGTGCATCTACAGTTCCTTCCTACACATCTATGAAGAAAACTGGTATTGGGCTCACAAAGTACTCTTCATTATACAATGTTGTTTCATTCAGGTTGTCCAATTATTCATATTTTTTTAACACTAATTGGTTTATTTAAATTATTGACCAACTTTTAACACTCTCAGAAGTCGATGATTCCTCACCAAATTGAAAATGGGCGACCTTGGTACACAATTCTTTCTCTGATGGCCTAAGCCCTGACAAGTCATCTCAGGCCAACAACGTAGAGGTCAGGCATAGGATAACATGTGTGAAGAGGACTGTGACCATATTAGGGGATGTATCACCATCTGGGATAAGTCACTCTACCTTTGTTTTAAAGTTTCCTTTATCTTGCTTGCCAGGTTTTTGTCTCTCAATTGATATTTTTTTCTGGGGTCAGCGTGTTCCAGTCTTCCTCGGATATCTTGGCAGACTCCCCTTTCCCACTTACAAGCCTTGCACTGGATCTGTTGCAATCCTGGCTCAAATGAGGTAACTCAGTCCAGATCATAGGAACGCAGGAAATGCTAGATGAGAGAAGGCCAAAAATTCCATCTAATTCACCTTCTCCCATCCACGTAGTTGCCTAATATGGACATCATGTTTACAAGGCTTGATTTCCCCCAAACATATAAAACTCGGAGCTCAAAACTTTGGAAATAAGGGCGTCCCAAGTCATCAAATCGTCCGACAAATCTTATAGAGGTGTATAAAATCATGAGAGGAATAGATCAGGTAGATGCACAGAGTCTCTTGCCCAGATTAGGTGAATTGAGGACCAGAGGACATAGGTTTAGGGTGAAAGGGAATAGATTTAACAGGTAACTTTTTCACACAAAGGGCGCCGGATGTATGGAACAATCTGCTGTAGAAGGTAGTTGAGGCAAGGACTATCCCAACGTTTACAAAACAGCTAGAGAGGTACATGGATAGGAGGGATAATGGCCAACCGCGGCCAGATGGGACTAGTGTAGCTGGGACATGTTGGCCGGTGTGGGCAAATTGGGCCAAAGGGCCTGTTTCCACGCTGTATCGCTCTATGACTCTAAATATTATACTTTACCACATGTTAAGCTTCAAATTACCCAAATATTTAATGCCAAATCGTCACTTCCAATTTTGTTTGTGACCATTTAATTTTTGGGATCAGAGCGTCACTGCAAAGGCCATCCCTTATCCCATGAGCTATTCCCAAAGGCTATCCCTTATTCCCTTCTCAGGCCATTTAAGAGCCAACCACGTTGGTAGCTTAGAAGTCATGTATAAGCAGATAGGGCAAGGATGATAGATTTCCTCCCCTGAAGAACATTAATGAACCAGAAGGGTTTGTAATGACAATCCTTTAATTCTGGAGTCGTTATTATTAATGAAAACTAAATCCCATTTTATTCATTTTAGTTAAATTTTCCAACGATCAGGGTGGGATTTAAGCTTGGATCTCTGGACTGCTGATCACTGAAATGCATGTGTTCCTAGAGTGGTTGACTAAATCAAAGCAAGGATAGTGTTTCCCCTGACCATAGTGTTTGGAACTAGGATGACGGAGTCTCAAAATAAACGGTTTGCCCATCAGGGCATAAGTGAAAAGACATTTCTTCACATGAGGGTGTGAATTTTCGGAATATCCTAACCAAGAGAGTGGCGGAGGCTCAATTTCTGAGAATATTCAAGACAACAACCAACAGATTTTTGGTGTCCAGGGAATCAAGAGGTATGGGATTTGTGCAGGAAAGTGGCCCTGAGATTGAGAATTAGGTTTTAGCGTAAGGGACTGTCTAACTATTTCTGCTCCTATTTCTTTAGTTCTATCACCAACTAGAGAGCGGTTCTGAGCTACCATCTACCTCATTCAAGACCCCCGGACTATCTTTCTTTGGACTTTATCTTGCACTAACCGTTATTCCCTTTATCCTGTATCTGTACACTCTGGACGGCTTGATTGTAATCATGTGTAGCCTTTCCACTGACTGGATAACACACGACAAAAAAGCTTTTCACTGTACTTCGATACACGTGACAATCAACTAAACTTAAGTAAACTAGTCGGAGAAAGTTCAAGGGACAGAGGAAGGAATCTTAACCCTAACAAAAGCCTTCCTTTGTGATAGAACATTTGACGACCACCCCAAAACCACCCCTAACCATCTCCCCAATTTTACAATCACTTCCGGCCTTGCCTCCTTACAGATGGTCATTCTGACTCCCCCCTTCCCTCCAACACCCCTCCCTTTCTCTGTTGCCACTGACTACTCCAAAGAGCCTGTGCAAGGCATCTGCTGCTGCTTCTCCAGTCCAGCAACCACCTGGAAACAGTGAAGAAAATAATTGTTAAAGAGGTTCTTCAGTTTAGTTTAGAGATACAGCGTGGAAACAGGCCCTTCAGCTCACCGAGTCCACACCGGCCAGTGGTCTCTACATTAGCACTATCCTACACAAACTAGGGTCAATTTACAATTTTACCTAGTCAATTAACCTACAGAACAGGACGTCTTCAGAGTGTTGGAGGAAACCGGAGCACTCGGAGAAAACTCATGCAGGTCACGGGGAGAATGTACAAACTCCGTACAGATAGCACCCGTAGTCAGGATCGAACCCGGATCCCTGGCGCTGCGAGGCAGCAACTTTATGGCTGCGCCGCCTCCCACAGCGCTGGATTTCCAGTTTTCTCCCACGGCAGTCACACTCCCACGTCTCCATCCCTATCTGGCTGTAAATAAGAGGGCCAGGGAGACCGCATCGTCGGTTAGTGGGAGGCAGGAGCTTCAGTCGAGATGCATAGCATTACTACATGTTGCACAACCACAGGCAGAGGTGTACAGCGTGTGCTTCGGACTCTCCCACCACCAGTCCTTGTAAGATAATTCATCAAAACCCCAGTGACCGCAGTTAATTCCATGTTCAGCCTGCATCTACATTTTAGCTGATTTCAAAAAAAACCCCGACCAGCTAAAAGTAAAATGTGCCTGCTGTATATTTTCTAAAACCATATCGTGTATTTCAGTCTGATTTCTTAAAACTATTTGTTTGAAATTTCAAATGCATTACAGAGTTAGTATTTTTTCTTCCCCCCCCGCTTAGATCGGAGAGTTTTACCAGGGAAGCAGCAGGAAAAGTTCCCAGATTACGAACCTTGAGGAGGCCATTAGTGCCCATGACATGGAGTCGAAGGCAAGCCGAGAAACTATCATGAGACTCGTGTCTGAGCTGGGGAGGGAGCAGAAAGCTGTGGCCTCTTACGCACAGGAATTGGAGACCCTTCGTAAGGTAGGCAGAAGCTTATCTTGATTCTGATGAATTAGCCTGGATAATAGCATGGGTAAAAGAAACATGAGAAGTCCTCCCCCATGTGCGGTCGTGGACAGAGCACTTTATACATACCTGTACATCTGTACTCTTATATGCTCTGCCCAAGTCGGCAAGGCATTGCAGAAAGCTGTGGATGCAGCTCGATCAATCACACAAGTCAGCCTCCTCTCCATCGACTCCACCTACACTGCACGTTGCCTTGGGAAAGCAGCCAACATAATCAGGGCCCATTGAACACGGATCATTCCCTCTTCTCCCCTTTCTTGTCCAGCAGAAGATACAAAAGCCTGATCCCGCCAGATTCAGGTGCAGCCTCTACCTGCTGTCATCGTACCACTGAATAGAACCTACCATGAGCTAAGGGTGTGTAGTCCTGATCTTCCAAGCTACCTCATTGGAAGACTTGCATTTTTTAAACATTCACTTTCTCTGTAACCGTAATGCTGTATTGCTGTAATACTATATTCTGCACTCTGGTTATTTTCCCCTTTGCGTTACCTGTTGTACTTGTGAAGAGCTTGATTGTACTCATGCACAGTGGGAATTTGACTGGAAAGCAGGCAAACAAACCTTTTCACTACATCTTGGTACATGTGACAATAATAAATCGATATAAAGACAGCATAGAAAACGCAGGACATGGAAAACAGAGAAAAATAAGTGCAGTAGTAGGCCATTCGGCTCTTCGGACCAGCACCGCCATTCAATATGATCATGGCTGATCATCTAAAATCCATACCCCATTCCTGCTTTTCTACCACCATATCCCTTAATTCCTTTAGCCCTAAGAGCTAGATCTAAATCTCTCTTGAAAACATCCAGTAAATTGGTCTACACTGCCTTCTGTGGCAGAGAACTCCACAGATTCACAACTCTGGGTAAAGAAATGTTTCCTCATCTCAGTCCTAAATGGCCTAACCCTTATTCTTAAACTGTGACCCCTGGTTTTGGACTCCCCCAACATCGGGAACAATTTTCCTGCATCTAGCCTGTCCAATCCTTTAAGAATGTTATATGTTTCTATAAGATTCCCTCTCATCCTTCTAAATTCCAGTGATCACAAGCCCAGTCAACCCATTCTTTTATCATATGTTGGTCTCGCCATCCCGGGAATTAACCTGGTGAACCTATGCTGCACTCCCTCAATAGCAATAATGTCCTTCCTCAGATTAGGAGACCTAAATTGCACACAATACTCCAGGTGTGGTCGCACCAGGGCCCTGTACAACTGCAGTAGGACCTCTTTGCTTCTAAACTCAAATCCTCTCGCAATGAAGGCCAACATGCCATTATCTTCACTGCCTGCTGTATCTGCATGCTTACTTTCAGTTACTGATGTACAAGCACGTCCAGGTCTCGTTGCACCTATTCTGACACGATTCCGATAATAATCTACTTTCCTGTTCTTGCCACCAAAGTGGATAACCTCACATTTATCCACAATATATTGCGTCTGCCATGCTTCTGTCCACTCACCCAACCTATCCAAGTCACCCTGCAGCCTCATATTACCCTCATTGCAGCTCACACTGCCACCCAGCTTTGTGTCATCTGCAAATCCGTGACATTTAATTCCTTCGTCTAAATCGTTAATATATATTATAAATAACTGTGGTCCCAGCACCCCACTAGTCACTGGCTGCCATTCTGAAAAGGACCCGTTAATTCCTACTCTTTGCTTCCTGTCTGCCAACCAGTTCTCTATCAATGTCAATACCCTACCCCCAATACCATGTGCTCTAATTTTACACACTAATCTCTTGTGTGGGACCTTGTCAAAGGCTTTTTGAAAGTCCAGATCCACCACATCAACTGACCCTCACTTATCTGTTATACTTGTTACATCCTCATAACATTCCAGAAGATTAACCAAGCATGATTTCTCCTTTATAAATCCATGCTGACTTTGACCGATCCTGTCACTGCTTTCCAAATGTGCTGCTATAACATCTTTAACAATCGACTCAAGCATCTTCCCCACCACCGATGTAAGGCTAACTGGCCTATAATCTCCCGTTTTCTCTCTCCCTCCTTTCTTCAAAAATGAGGTTACATTGGCTACCTTCCAGTCCACAGGAACTGATCCAGAATCGAGAGAACATTGGAAAATGATCACCAATGCATCCAAGATTTCTAGGGCCACCTCACTGAGTACTCTGGGATGCAGACCATGAGGCCCAGGGGATTTATCTGCCTTCAGTCCCAACAGTTTACGAACACCATTTCCTGACTAATGTGGATTCCCTTCAGTTCCGCCCTCCCACTAGATCCTCGGTCCCTGAGTATTTCTGGGAGATTGTTTGTGTCTTCCTTAGTGAATGAACCAAAGTACTCATTTAACTGTTCTACCATTTCTTTGTTTTCCATTATAAATTCACCTGTCTCTGATTGTAAGGGACCTAAATTTGTCTTAACTAATTTTTTCCTTTTTACATATCTAAAGAAGCTTTTAGTGGAAGTTTTTATATTCCCGACAAGCTTTCTTTCATGCTCTTTCCCCCCCCCCCCTTGTAATTAACCCCTTTGTCCTCCTCTGTTGTGTTCTAAATTTCTCCCAGTCCTCCGGTTTGCTGCTTCCTCTGGCCAATTTATTTGCCTTGTCCTTGGATTTGACACTATTGTTTACTTCCCTCATTAGCCACGGTTGAGCTGTATTCCCCGTTTTATTTTATCAGCCAGATAGGGATGAACAATTTTTGGAGTTCATCCATGCGGTCTTTAAATCTTTGCCATTGCATCTTCACCATCAACCCTTTAAGTATAATTTGCCAGTCTATCCTAGCCAATTCACCTTCAAAGTCTCCTTTCGGTTAGTTCAGGACCCTAGTCTCTGAATTAACTGTGACTTTCCATCCTAATGCAGAATTCCACTATATTATGGTCACCGTTGCCCAAGGGGCTTTGCACAACAAGATCGCTAACTAACCCTTCCTCATTACACAAATACCCAGTCTAAAATGGCCTGTCCTCCAGTTGATTCTCCTACATATTGGTTTAAAAACCATCCCGTATACATTCCAGGAAATCTTCCTCTTCAGCACTGCTACCAATTTGGTTGGCCCAATCTATATGTCACTAAAGTCACCGATGATAACTGCTGTACCTTTGTTACACGCATCCCTAATTTCCTGCTTGATGCCATCCCCAACCCTATTGCTGCTTGGTGGTCTTCATACAACTCCGACAAGCGTTTTGTGCCCTTGGCTATTTCGCAGTTCTACCCATACCAATTCTACAGCTTTTAAGCTGATGTCTCTCCTTGCTGTTGCATTAATCTCCTCTTTAACCAGCAATGCCACCCCACTTCTTCTTCCTTTCTGTCTACCCTTCCTAAATATCGAATACCCCTGCATGTTTAGCTCCCAGTCTTGGTCACCCTGGAGCCATGTCTCCGTAATTCCAACTATATCATATTCCTTAACTACTATCTGCACATTCAATTCATCCACCTTATTACGAACGCTCCTGGCATTAAGGCACAAAGCTTCCAGGTGTGTTTTTCTTATCTCCCTTCTACCTTTCCCTCCTTTTACAGTATGCCCCGCTGTCTCCTTGCATTGGTTCCCTACCCCCTGTGCTGTTAGTTTAAACGTGACCTTTCCAACACTCTCTTTCCCGTTAACTGCACGCATACGCTTCCACGTTGTTGACTCCACCCTCCCCCACTGTTTAGTTTAAACCCACCCATGTAGCACTCGCAAACCTGCCTGCCAGAATGTCGTCCCCCTCCAATTAAGGTGCAACTCGTCCCCTTTGTGCAGGTCACCCCTGCCCCAGAAGAGATCCCAGTGATCTAGAAATCTAAATCCTTGCCCCCTGCACCAACTCCTCAGCCACACATTCAGATCCCCTATCTCCCTGCTCCTTCCCTCACTAGCACGAGGTACCGGAAGCAACCTAGAGATAACCACCCTAGAAGTCCTGCTTTTCAGCCTCCTACCCAGTTCTCTGCACGCGTTGCAGAAACTCCTTCCTCTTCTTATCCACGTCATTTGTGCCTACATGCACAACTACCTGGCTGCACTCCTTCCCTCACGAGAATGTTCTTAAGTCGGTCTGAGGACCGGAGATCAGGGTTGAACCTGGGGTCATAGAAACATAGAAATAGAAAATAGGTGCAGGAGTAGGCCATTCAGCCCTTTGAGCCTGCACCGTCATAAATATGAACATGGCTGATCATCCAACTCAGTATCCCATACCTGCCTTCTCTCCATACCCCCTGATACCTTTAGCCACAAGGGCATCATCTAACTCCCTCTTAAATATAGCCAATGAACTGGACGCAACTACGTTATGTGGCAGAGAATTCCACAGATTTACCACTCCCTGTGTAAAAAATGATTTTCTCATCTCGGTCCTAACAGACTTCCCTCTTATCCTTAAACTGTGACCCCTTGTTCTGGACTTCCCCAACTTTGGGAACAATCTTCCTGCATCTAGCCTGTCCAACCCCTTAAGAATGTTGTAAGTTTCTACAAGATCCCCCCTCAATCTCCCTGTAACTGTGAGGCAGCAGTTGGATTTGCTGCATTGCCACGTAGTGAGCTGTGGCGATTGCTATTAATATATTTATTTCTGATTATTTTCTCTCAGGAAATAGAGAACACCAGGAATGATAGGCAGCTCGTTGAAAGAGGAAACAGGATCTTGCAGGACAGGCTGGATGCAAAACACCGAGCTTGCGAATCTTCGAAGCTAGAGTTAATACGGTGGGAGCAACGTTGCAAGGAGCTGGATGGAGGCCTGCTGACTAGTGTGTCGGATGCCAAAGCAGTTAAAGGCCATTTGGATGCATTCAAACATCAGCTGGCCTCTCTGCTCAACAAAGCAAATGTAGTCGTTCAGCCCACTGAAGAAGCGATCCGGGAAAGAATCTGTCAACTTTGTGACAGCGAAGAAAACATGAGGATGGTAAGTAACTTCTGCCCACGGCAGAGAATGGTCGAAGGGTTAACAACCGTAAAAGAAAGCCATATTCTGATACAAGGTAGAAAGAAATTGCCTTTGGAAGTTGTGTGGCTGAGTGTTTGATGGTGGTAACCCAGTGCTGTAAACCCAGCTTACCTCGATCTATCTCCTCTGAAGACCAGATTCCAGGCTTGTTTCTTCCACTGAGTAACTGCTGGTCAGTCACATACTCTCAGTAATATGCATCCAAAGTCCTGGCACCTGTTATTTAAACTGCCCCTCTCTCCTCTTCTCATTTGACTCCCAATAGGAAAAGGGGAGATGCAACGAGACCTGGGTGTCATTGTACACCAGTCATTGAAAGTAGGCATGCAGGTGCAGCAGGCAGTGAAGAAAGCGAATGGTATGTTAGCATTCATTGTAAAAGGATTTGAGTATAGGAGCAGGGAGGTTCTATTGCAGTTTTACAGGGTCTTGGTGAGACCACACCTGGAGTATTGCGTACAGTTTTGACCTCCTAATCTGAGGAAAGACATTCTTGCCATAGAGGGAGTACAGAGAAGGTTCACCAGACTGATTCCTGGGATGGCAGGACTTTCATATGAAGAAAGACTGGATAGACTCGGCTTGTACTCACTAGAATTTAGAAGATTGAGGGGGGATCTTATAGAAACTTACAAAATTCTTAAGGGGTTGGACAGGCTAGATGCAGGAAGATTGTTCCCGATGTTTAAGAGGGAACTGCAGATGCTGGAGAATCGAAGGTTATACAGAAAAGCTGGAGAAACTCAGCGGGTGCAGCAGCATCTATGGAGCGAAGGAAATAGGCAACGTTTCGGGCCGAAACCCTTCTTCAGATTGTTCCCGATGTTGGGGAAGTCCAGAACAAGGGGTCACAGTTTAAGGATAAGGGGGAAATCTTTTAGGACCAAGATGAGAAAAACATTTTTCACACAGAGAGTGGTGAATCTCTGGAATTCTCTGCCACAGAAGGTAGTTGAGGCCAGTTCATTGGCTATATTTAAGAGGGAGTTAGATGTGGCCCTTGTGGCTAAAGGGATCAGGGGGTATGGAGAGAAAGCAGGTACAGGATACTGAGTTGGATGATCAGCCATGATTATATTGAATGGCGGTGCAGGCTCGAAGGGCCGAATGGCCTACTCTTGCACCTATTTTCTATGTTTCTATGTTTCTAATACATCAATGTCTCAAATTTAGTGTTCTTGTCTAATCTAAAAAATGATGAATGCTGGACATATTCAGTAGTCTTAGCAGCATGCGTAGAGAAAGACACAGAATTAAGTTTAGGTTTATTAGGTTTAGGTTTATTATTGTCACAACGCAGTGAATACCACCATGCCATTGTAAAGATGCCAATCCCAACCAAGGAACAGGTGTGAGTGGAGGACCTGGAAGTCCCTCAATATTTGTACTGGGATGGGCTGATGCAAGACCAATATGAGCAAATGGGGCTAAGCAGATGCGGCAGACACAGAATGTTAATGTTGAACATCAGTACAATCCATGCCACTCCTACTAAGATGCCCACTTCTTGGTGAACAATGCTGCCTGAAAGGTCTAGTGTGGTGGCAAACGAGAAGGCTGTCCACTGTGCAAGAGCCTGGCCGAACATTTGAAACAGATGATGGACGCAAAAGAAGATTATTGTCACATCTACTGAGGTACAACGGCACAGTGGCGCAGCGGTAAAGTTGCTACCTTACAGTGCCAGATACCCGGGTTCGATCCTGACTACGGGTGCTGTCTGTACGGAGTTTGTATGTCCTCCCTCTGACCGCGTGGGTTTCCCCCAGGTGCTCCGGTTTCCACCCACATTCCACAGACGTACAGATTTGTAGGTTAATTGGCTTCTGTAAATTGTCCCTGGTGTGTAGGATAGAACTAGGGCCTGTTTCAGCATTGTATCTCTAACCTAAGCTTTGTTTAGCATACTATCCAAACAGAATGAATGTTTTCAGTTGATGACCTGAATGGAGAACATTTAGAAACATAATATTTTTATAGTTGTAGAGAAGGGTGAAGAGAAGATTGCAGACAATTTACAGAAGACAATTCACCTACAAACCTGCATGTCTTTGGAATGTGGGAGGAAACCAGAGCACTCGGAAAAAAGCCAACCGGTCACGGGGAAAACGTGCAGACTCCATCAAGACAGCACCCTTCGTCAAACCCGGATCTCTGGTGCTGCAAGGCATCAACTCTATCACAGTGCCACAGGGGAATCAAAATCAATGTTTCATGCCATTGACCGTTCCTCAATAGTGGCCAGTTCTGATGCAAACTGGAAAGGTTGGTTATCTGAAATTATTGAAACCCATGTTGACCGTAATGTGGCAGATGGGAAGATGAGGTGCTGTTCCTTGGGTTTATGTGGAGCATCATTGTAACATTGTGGAGGTCACAGACAGAGTTGGGATGGAGGATTAAAATGACAGGAAGCTCAGGATCACCCTCTGGCACTGAAAGAAAGTGTTCAGTAAAGCTTTGGTTTAAACTCAAGCTACATTATCATCGAGAGTTGTCAGCACAAGATGTTAATGGATCAGCAATGGTGACGTTATTAAACTCTGATTATTAATAACCCATTATCTGTTATTTGCACTGTAATCAGTCTATTTATTCATGTGTGTATATATTTATACAATAGTATATGGACACACTGATCTGTTTTGTAGTAAATGCCTACTATGATCTGTTGTGCTGAAGCAAAGCAAGAATTTAATTGTCCTATCAGGGACACATGACAGTAAACTCACTTGAACAACGGTCGTCAGCCCAGCCCAGCTTAATTCATTGTACAGACAGATCCCATTTTGGCATCCTAATATTTCTTCAACTATTCTATAGTTTTATTTATATGTTCCTATAACGTCACCACTGATGAGTACGTTTTCTAGCTGTGCAAATTTTGTATTTCTGCACTGATGTCTTTTCTTTTGCAGTCTTTTTCTTTTCACTGTGTTGTAGAGTTTATGTGTAATTTATATATAAATTATGTATGATTTATGTTTTTCGAGTGCAGTCTTCTGTGTGCAGGTTTATGTGCTGGTGATGCTGGTACATGCAAGATTTTTCTTGTACCTGTACCCTATGGAACGTGTGTATATGGCATTAAGATAGACACAAAGTGCTGGAGTAACTCAGCAGGTCAGGCAGCATTCCTGGAGAAGAAGGGTGGGTGTTTAAGAAGGAACTGCAGATGCTGGAAAATCGAAGGTTCACAAAAATGCTGGAGAAACTCAGCGGGTGCAGCAGCATCTATGGAGCGAAGGAAATAAGCAACGAAAAAGGATGGGTAATGTTTCGGGCAGGGACCTTTCTTCAGACCCTCTTTGAAGGTTCGCTTCCTCTGTCCGACGGAAGTTCTGCAACCATCACCCAGTGGCGGGGACGAGAAGGAGTCCAGCCAAAAACTAATCGAACACGAGTTGTGTGCACTAGACGTGTTTATTCTCTCCAATACAGCTCCCTACTCCTCCAAGGTCACGGGCTTGCCCTGCCTTAAATACCAACTCAGATACCAACCCCGTGACTAAAGCCTCGCACACCAAGACGCCGTCCTCCAGAGCCGATGGTTCGTTGTGCCCTTGGCTTGCCACCAGGTGCCGCCACAACCCGCCCTTTTTCTCCACAGATGCTGCCTGACCCACAGAGTTGCTCAAACATGAAAAGGTAGGAAACATGTTCCCGATGTTGGGGGTGTCCAGAACCAGGGACCACAGCTTAAGAATAAGGAGTAAGCTGTGGCGGTCCCTGGGGGGTAGGCCACTCCTTGGATCACCCCCCTCGACGATTGAGGGACAGGGGCGTTGGTCTGCCAGGGGTTTACCGGTCGACTCCCGAGGGGTAGAGATAAGGTGGCGGTGTGTGTTCTTAAACTGTGGGAATTAAAAAGCTTCTTTTGAATCCGCCTGGCGTCCGGTCTTTTCCTGACCTTGACCAGGCCACTACACTGGTGACCCCGACTTCGTTCATCACGCGTCGTGATGGATAATAACGCTGTTGCGCTGAAGCTCCCAACTCTATGGACTGAAGAACCTGAAACCTGGTTCCAGCAGGCAGAGGCCCAGTTTGCTGTGCGAGGTATCACGCAGGATGAGACTAAGTACTTTTACGTGGTTGGCTCGCTTGACCAACTGACAGCGAGGCGGGTTAAGCCTTTCCTCAGGACCGTGTTAAATTTGCCCTCAACGAACCGGATGGAGGTGGTGTACTCGGACATATACGCCAACTGCCTCTGCTGCCGGGCAGACCACGGGTCTGATACCTTTGCGAACGCGAAGGTTAGCGGCTTGTGGTCCGTGAATGCAGTAAATGGTCTCCCCTCCAGAAAATAGCGGAAATGGTGTACGGCGAGATATAGGGCAAGGAGCTCACGGTCGAAGGCGCTGTAACGACGCTGTGGCCCACTGAGATGCCTGCTGAAGAAGGCAAGTGGCCGCCAGCAACCCTCAATGAGCTGCTCTATCACTGCCCCAACCGCAATCTCCGAAGCATCCACCGTCAGGGCGGTCGTGGCATCCTCTCGTGGGTGGACGAGCATTGTGGCCTCAGCCAGTGCCTGCTTAGCCCTCTCAAAATGCCGCTGTTGCTAGACTTCATGGAAAATCGACCTCCCTGCGATGACCACAATCAGGGGAAAAGTGGAAAGAGGGATTGCAGATTTCCGCTTCCTGGGAAGCGGTGATAGAAAGTGACCATTCCCACGAATTCCTGCAGGCCCCTAACTGTGGTCGGACGGGGGAACCTGCGAATAGCGTCCACCCTGGTCGGCAGAGGCACCACCCCTTGTTCAGTCACGCGGTGGCCGAGGAAGTTGATAGCCGTCACCCCGAAACAGCACTTGGACGCGTTTATAGTTAAACCGAAATCGCTGAGGCGCTGGTAGCACTGCCCCGTAAGCGAGGGCGACCTCTGTCTAGGGTACCTCCTCCTTTGGTTACTTCGTACCCCGCACTTGTTGATCAGGCGCCTGTTCCGGGTCCGAGCGTAGTGTGCACCCGGTCTGGCCACGTGTAGACTACAAAACAGTTTCGTACCCCGGGTACTTATAAAAGCACCTGTGGCGGCCCTGGGGGGTAGGCCAGGGCTTGGATCATCCCCCTAAGACGATTGAGGGACGGGGGCGTTGGTCTGCCAGGGGGTTTACCGGTCGACTCCCGAGTGGTAGAGATATGAGTGTCGGTGTGTGTTCTTGAACTGTGGGAATTAAAAAGCTTCTTTTGAATCCGCCTGGCGCCCCGGTCTTTTCCTGACCTTAACCAGGCCACTACAAAGCCATTTAGAACGGAGACGAGGAAACACTTTTTCTCACAGAGAGTTGTGAGTCTGTGGAATTCTCTGCCTCAGAGGGCGGTGGAGGCCGGTTCTCTGGATACTTTCAAGAGAGAGCTAGATAGGGTTCTTTAAAAATAGCGGAGTCAGGGGATATAGGGAGAAGGCAGGAACGGGGTACTGATTGGGGATGATCAGCCATGATCACATTGAATGGTGGTGCTGGCTTGAAGGGCCGAATGGCCTACTCCTGCACCTATTGTCTATTGTGTCTATCTTTGGTATAAGCCAACAGCATCTACAGTTGTTTGTTTCTACATACGACAAAAACGCAACTTGACTTGACATTCACTGAGGGCAGGACACTGATCAGCAGTAACACAGTGGAAGGAACAAAACTGGAGACTGATTTTCAGAGCAGATAAATCAAGGTAAGATGGTGTGGATGGGTTTGCAGTGCTGGGCTATCGCCAACAAACACTCAAACATACAACTCTCTGGATGTAACGCAAGGGTCAAGGGGCTGAGGAAAGGATATGTTCTCAATGGTTCCTTTGGAAAAAAGATGCAACATCCCCATTGACTCATGGAATCCCCGGCCCAATTCCCCGCAAAATGGAGAGGCAGCATTTGGAACTGGACTGTCTCAGCCAACTCCTGTTACCGTGTCCTGATGGTGATTATATCTGCACCTTAGCTGTGATACAGGGGTGGGAGATTGCAATCTTCCCCTGGTCAACCCTGCTTCGACAAATGCAATCAACCTGGCGTGCACAATCAAATAAGATCAGATAGAACAAGTTGTCTTACAACTTTAGGCTGTGCACGCCATACACAAGGAGAAGAAGAAGGTGTGATAGATATAAACCACGGACACAGAGCACAGGATACCGATGTTCATAATGTCAAAGTTGCTTTGTCCGTGTGAATACATGTTGATATCACTCCGATAATTGCCTTGCGTGCATCTGTACTGTTACTGCAATGAGAGCTGAACATCCTGCGGCGAAATGTTGTCACGTTCTAGCAGGTTTTGTTCTTTTTACACTCAATATTCGTTGTACACCAAGTCATTCCACTAGGATAATTAAAGATAGCTGATCTCACCCTTTGATAGTCTTTTGAAACCCCTCCAGTTTGCTCTTACTTACGGAGAGCTCAGTGCTTTCAGCATCAATCTTAATGTGGATTAACTGGCTACTGACGGGTTTTGCATTTTCCCCCGCTGCCAATTATGAAAATACTTTGCTACTCGAAACTGAATCTTACTTGAAATTCGTCATCGGATGAAGCTTATCTGAGTGTCACCCTGGCCCGGTGTCAGCAAAGTAGAGCCTCGGGAGATACTGGCACCTTATGCAAAGTGTGATAGCTAAAGCTAAGTGGCGATGATGCTAAGAAGCAGCAATGAGCAGGGAGGTGGCAGCAACATCTCAGGCAGATTTACATCTCCATGGCAGCAGTAGTTGAAGGGCAATTATCAGGGACCACCTAATGCCTCGAGTAAAATGTTCCTCTACAGTGCTGAGCACCTGGTTTGGTGTAGCTTAGTTTAGTTATGAGATGCAGCGCAGAAACAGGCCCTTCGGCCCATCGAGACCGCGCCGACCAGCTAAACCTTGCGCATTAACATCTCCCTGCACACCCTCGGGACAATTTTACATTTATACATTTACACCAAGCCAATAAACCTACAAACCTGTGCATCTTTGGAGTGTGGGAGGAAACCGAATATCTCGGGGAAAACCCACCCAGGTCACGGGGAGAACGTACAAACTCTGTACAGACAGCGCCCATAGTCAGGATCGAACCCAGGTCTCTGGCTCCCCTCCAGTGCTTTATAACGCTGCAGATGTGGAGAGTGACAGAACACTGCCACTGCCTCTGGGTCAGCTGTGTAGTGCTTCCGTGAACAATGCAATACTTCAGCTCCAAGAGCACTCTTGGACTTTACCCAGTTGGTATTGTAGATTTGGGCAGGAGCTCTGTATGAGTGATATTTCCACGGTAGCCAGTCCAGGCAGCTTGCAGAATACTCTGGGGATAACTGTGGGGCCAAAGTTTGTACCTGTAAAACTTTTGGGCCAAGGTTTCAATCATTTGTATTCAGGGGATTGACAAATCAATGTGTTGATTTGTCACAATAGGTTCCCCACAAAATGAGTATGAAAGAGATTTAGTGCAAAGGTCAGAGTCATTCAACACGGAAACAGGCCATTTGGCCCAACTTGCCCATGCTGACCTAGATGCCCCATGTACACTAGTCCCACCTGCCCATGTTTGCCCATACCCCTCTAAAGCTGTGGTATCCATGTACATGTCCATGGATATCCCAGGAAGGTGTAGCATTATAAAAACGAATTTTGATGCCTATCTATCAAACTCAGTCCTGAGGGGATCTCACATAATGTGTATAGTTAGCACAACCTGGGGGCTAAAGAGCCAACTGTCAATCACTAACCGCAGTGGCGCAGCGGTATAGCTGCTGCCTTACAGCGCCAGAGACCCGGGTTAAATCCGGACTAGGGGTGCTGTCCGTACAGAGTTTGTACGTTGTCCCTGTGACCACAGGTTTTCTCCAGTTGCACCAGTTTCCTCTCACACTCCAAAGACGTATTAATTGATTAGTAGGATTGGATGTTACAATTCCAAAGGTTTTTTTCATTTGGTATTCTTGGGGATACAATTTTTGCTACCAATGACATTTGTTGTACCTTCTTGGGGTGTTTCGGATCACAAGACGCCCTCAGTGGTGATGTTTGCAGCCAATCAGAGGCAACGTTTCGGGCCGAAACCCATCTTCTGATCGGGGGCGGGGGTTGGAATTTAGGAATTGGAGGAACAGCACCTCATATTCCGTTTGGGGAGTCTCTGGGGGCATGAACGTCACAATTTTGTTAGTCCTTGTGTCTCCTTCGTCAGCTGCTGTCTTCCCATCACCAGCCTTCGGGCTCCCTCTTTTTTCCTTTCTTGAGCCCATGCCCACCGCTGAAGGGTTTCAGACCGAAACATTGCCTTTTTCCTTCGCTCCATAGATGCTGCTGCACCCGCTGAGTTTCTCCAGCATTTTTGTGTAACCTTCGATTCTCCAGCATCTGCAGTTCCTTCTTAAACACTGGGTGTGTGCCTGATGGTTAGCCTCTAGATGGTCACATGGCAGCTCAGACAGCATCTTTATGTAGGTTAATTGGCTTCGGTAAAATTGTAAATTGTCCCTATTGTGTAGGATAGTTCTAACATATCGCTGGTCAGCGCGGATTCGGTGGGTCGAAGTATCTGCTTCCGCGCTGTATCTCTAAAGTCTGAAGTCACTCAGCTAGAAATTGGGCCCCATAACAACATTGAATCAAAGTAAATAATGTTGCCAAGTAGAGAAGAGGAAACAGTGTAGAAATGACTCTGTTCTAACACAGAAGCAACTGTTTGGCCCAACAAATCCATGCCAGCTTCTGGAAGAACAACCCCATTAGTCTCCAAACCTGATTATTTCCCTGTACTCCTCTCTCATACCTACCCATCCCCTTGGTTCTTTCTGCCACGTACCCAAGTTACCACGGGGTGATTTATACAGGACAATTACTTTAACAGCGCGCCTTTGGGATTTGTGAGGAAATTAGAACCTGCAGGGGAAACCCACACAATCATGGGGAGAACTTGCAAACTCCACACAAACAGTACCCAAAGTCAGCACCCAGATCCCTGGAACTCATAATAATATTTCTAGATATTTTACAGGATATCAGCCTAGATTTTGTGCACAAGCCCAGAAGTTGGCTTTTGGTCCATATCATCTTAATTCGGGCAAAAGACCTGCTACTAATCCATGATTGACACCAGGTAGTATTGGAAAACCCATATTATATCAATGTCCAGTCAGCGTTAGCCATGAATCAATGTTTCTTTAGGCATCTCCAGATTCGATACAGTGCGTTCAGTGTAGTGCTAAGGGAGAGGTGCATTGACAGAGCTGCCATCTTTCAAATTGATGCCTTTGTACATCGGTATAAAATGAACCTTGGCCTCTGCAGGTGGGTTCTCCCCAGTGTCTTCTTTACCATTTCATTACTACAAAAATTAGAAATAGAAATACTGCTTATAGTTTCTGTGCTGTTTGTGGAACCTATGTGCAGTGTTTTGCACACAGCTTGACTGCCACTTTGACGGCGCAGTGGTAGAGTTGCTGCCCTACAGCGCTTGCAGCACCAGCAACGCCGGTTCAATCCTGACTACAGGTGCTGGCTGTTTGTACAGGCACCCCGTGACCTCGTGGGTTTTCTCCGAGATCTTTGGTTTTCTCCCACACTCCAAAGACGTACGGGTTTGTAGGTTAATTGGCTTGAGTTTGCGTACTTGGTATAAGTGTGAATTGGCCCTAGTATGTTATGGTGTTAATGTGCGGGGATTGCAGGTCGGCGTGGACTCGGTGGGCCGAAGGGCCTGTTTCTGCACTGTATCTCTAAACTGAACTAAACTAAACTAATGGAGGATAGTGAGGTTGTGAATGACTATTGGGGGACTGGATCTACCCATGGAGTATTGATCCTATGACAAAGCAGTAGGAGATTCATCCACTAGGTAGCAGTGTTCATGTATTGTCCCACTGAGCTACTCCAGCATTTTGTGTCTATCTTTTTTTATTGTTAGTCAGACAGTCAGGGTTTCACTTATAACAAACATTTGACAAACCTGTCCCCAAACGGGGGGGGGGGGGGGGGGGGGGGGGGATCTACAGTCATCAATGTTCCTGCATTTAGAATCTACTTTAAGTGTTTAGTGCTGGAATTTGTAAAGATTGATTCAAATAGGCCCCGACCACGGGTGAACAAGAGGATGAAGACTGGACTCTGTTGCCTTCCCTCACAGTGGGAACCATTATGGGGGGACGTTTTTATGTTTTAGGTTAAATTCTTCTTTAATGTGGTGTGTTAATGTGGTGCGTTACTTTTATATGTGGTGTCCTTTGCTGCAAATGGCAACTCAGAAATCCTTCTCTCCACCATTGTCATGGTTTTGGTATTTGTGACAATAAATGTCCTTTGATCCTGTTTTGTCCAACAGGTCATGATTGGACAGCGTCTCTGCTGTTCTGCCAAGGAGCCTGTAGAATTGCCTGAACCTTCTCCATGTCTCAACCCTCCAGGTTTTAACAGTAATTAACAAGTCCGCTGCGCCCTGAAAGTGGTAACACAGATAGACAGAGTGTGCTTGGCTTCATTGGTCGGGGAACGGAGTATCAAGGGCCTGTCCCACGAGCATGCGACTGCATGCGGCGAGCGGGACCAAACCGGAAGCGAGGGCCGCGTGGAGGAAGAGAGATCCCGTACGAGTTGACGTGAAGTTCGAGCGAAGTCCGCGGGAAGTTCGCGCGTGACGTATGGCGTCAAGACACTGCTTATGGCATCGAGATGTGGCGTACGCCCGTCGAGGCGCTGCGAGCCTCAATTTGGCCGTTGCCGCGCGGATTTTTGGACAGTGGTTTTACCGATGGATGCACAACTCCATGCTCCGGCGATCGAAGTGGGACCGGCCCCGCGAGGCCGTACAGCTCAAGTGACCACGTTAGGTCGCGCTTGCCGCATGCAGGCGCATGCTGGTGGGACAGGCCCTTAAGAAAAAGCCGTGTTGAAGCTTTAACGATGTGGAGCTTTGGACAGGCAGCATGCTCTAACGACAGTATAAGGAGAGACACAAAAAAGAAGTAACTGGGTGACATGGGTTCGGGTCGAGACCCTTCTTCAGACTTCAGACATAGAAACATAGAAATTATGTGCAGGAGTAGGCCATTCGGCCCTCCATTCAATATGATCATGGCTGATCATCCAACTCAGTATCCCGTACCTGCCTTCTCTCCATACCCCCTGATCCCCTTAGCCACAAGGGCCACATCTAACTCCCTCTTAAATATAGCCAATGAACTGGCCTCAACTACCCTCTGTGGCAGAGAGTTCCAGAGATTCACCACTCTCTGTGTGAAAAAAGTTCTTCTCATCTCGGTTTTAAAGGATTTCCCCGTTATCCTTAAGCTGTGACCCCTTGTCCTGGACTTCCCCAACATCGGGAACAATCTTCCTGCATCTAGCCTGTCCAACCCCTTAAGAATTTTGTAAGTTTCTATAAGATCCCCTCTCAATCTCCTAAATTCTAGAGAGTATAAACCAAGTCTATCCACGTCTCCACCCGAAGTGGCACCCAGCCTTTTGTGTCTATCTTTGGTTTAAACCAGCATCCGCAGTTCCTTCCTATACAACTATAAGGAGAAGGTACACAAAAATGCTGGCGAAACTCAGCGGGTGCAGCAACATCTATGGAGCGAAGGAAATAGGCAACGTTTCGGCCCGAAACGTTGCCTATTTCCTTCGCTCCATAGATGCTGCTGCACCCGCTGAGTTTCTCCAGCATTTTTGTGTACCTTCGATTTTCCAGCATCTGCAGTTCCTTCTTAAAAACTATAAGGAGATGTTGGGCAAACTTAGATTGGTTTCTCTGAAGTGTCAGGCGTGGATTAAGGGGAGACCTGATGGAAGAATGTAAAATTATGAGAAGCATTGATAGGGGACACAGTGAGAACCCTTTTTCCCAGCGTAGAAATGTTAAAAATTATAGGGGCAGAGATTTGAAGTGAGGTGGGGAGGGGGTGCAAAGTTGTGTAGAGCACAAAGGAGACGTGTGGGTCACAGAGGGTGGTGGGTGCCTGGAACTGCCAATAGTGGTGGTGAAGGCAAATATGCTAGTGATATTTAAGAAGCTTTTAATTAGGCACATGGATATCAGAGAATAGGGGGATCACGTGCAGGCAGAGATTAGTTTAACCTGGCATTGTGTAGGGCACAGATATTGTGGGCTGAATGGCCTGTTCCCACGCTGTACGGTTCTATGTTTTATGTAAATTATTGCATACAAATAAAGATGGACTGAATGCCATGCAATCATTGCTGCCCTCTAACTGTATATCACCTGGGGATAATTCTGCCTTTTGTGCAAATTAAAGTTAGGACTCCCTTGCAGCACATTTTAAAATGTAAGAACAGTCCCACACTGTTTGTCCTCAGGTCCACGTTCTCTTTACCTGCCATCTTTATCCTTCTTACTGACGCTACCTTTGATTCTATTTGCTTTGCGACTCTGTTCCTCTGCATTTCCAATTCTCTTTCCACCTTCGTAGAACATTTCTCAACATCGTGTTAGTTGATGAGGCAGCTTCTCTCCATAGATGCTGCCTCATTGAGTTACTCCAGCATTTTGTGTCTACCTTCCATTTTACCTTCTGCACCTGCAGTTCTTTCTTATACACCATGTTAGTTGACCTGGTATTGGTTTAACATTCCGAACCTCTCTGTCCCTGTTTCCTGGGTTCCATAGTTCTGCTGTCTATCATTGTGTAATGTTAGATCTTTATCTCTCTCTATCTTTGATGAAGTTGTTCTTGTGTGTCAATATTTTCACGCAGCGTACGGTGCTGCTAATCATTGATCTTCTCCCCATCACCATCCTTGGCAGCTCACACCAGATAACCCTGATTAATTGCTTAGTTAACAACAAACTGATGTGATGCTCTCTTTAATCAGTCTGAAGAAGGGTCTCGACCCGAAACGTCACCCATTCCTTCTCGCCAGAGATGCTGCCTGTCCTGCTGAGCTACACCAGCATTTTGTGTCTATCTTTGCTTTCCTTCCTACAAGAAGCAACAACCCATCTTATTTTACTCCCACCTCTATCTTGTCTGTAGCACCTGTAACCTGGAACATTAAGTTGCCAGTCCTGCCCCTCCCTTAGCCAGGTTTTGGTAACGGCTACAATGTCCCAGTCGCACATACCTATCCACGCCGTGAGTTAATCCACCGTACAAAGGGTCAGTTACTTCAGCTTTTTTTTATTGCCATGTATGCACAGCACAGTGACATTCTTTTGCACAACCACAAACGCACAGTCGCCACAATTTGGGTGCCATTAAAAGAAAATCCAGAAAACACAAACAGTACAAAGTGCAAAGACCAGTCCAGGTGTTGCAACTCCTTAAGCGCCTCCAAATCCAAGGTAAGCCCGACTCGAGGTCCCTCTCCGACCCGACTATCGTCTCAGTCCTGGGAGAGTGCCTCCTGCAGCCGACCTTGTCGCTGTAGGTTAAGGCATGTCCCTTACATGCCAGGCCTCTCGCATTGAAATAAATGGCACCTAATCCAACAGTGGGCGAGTGGGCAGATGCATGGCAGATGCAGTTTAATGTGGATAAATGTGAGGTTATCCACTTTGGTAGCAAAACCAGGAAGGCAGATTACTATCTCAATGGTGTCAAGTTGGGAAAAGGGGAAGTACTACGGGATCTGGGGGGTCTTTGTTCATCAGTCAATGAAAGTAAGCATGCAGGTGCAGCAGGCAGAGAAGAAAGCAAATGACATGTTGGCCTTTATAACAAGAGGAGTTGAGTATAGGAGCAAAGAGGTCCTTCTGCAGTTGTATAGGGCCCTAGTGAGACCACACCTGGAGTATTGTGTGCAGTTGTGGTCCCCTAATTTGAGGAAGGACATTTTTGCTATTGAAGGAGTGCAGCATAGGTTTACAAGGTAAATCCCCGGGATGGCGGGACTGTCATATGCTGGGCTTGTACACTCTGCAATTTAGAAGGATGAGAGGGAAACTTATTGGAACATATAAGATTATTAAGGGTTTGGACACGCCAGAGTCAGGAAACATGTTCCCGATGGTACACAAAAAAGCTGGAGAAACTCAGCGGGTGCAGCAGCATCTATGGAGCAAATGAAATAGGCACGCTGAGTTTCTCCAGCTTTTTTGTGTGCTGCTGCAGCCGCTGAGTTTCTCCAGCTTTTTTGTGAAGTGTTTTGGCCCGAAACATTGCCTATTTCCTTCGCTCCATAGATGCTGCTGCACCCGCTGAGTTTCTCCAGCTTTTTTGTGTACCTTCGATTTTCCAGCATCTGCAGTTCCTTCTTAAACAACATGTTCCCGATGTTGTGGGTGTCCAGAACCAGGGGCCACAGTTTAAGAATAAGATTTGAGGAAACACTTTTTCTCACAGGCAGTTGTGAGTCTGTGGAATTTTCTGCCTCAGAGGGCGGTGGAGGCTGGTTTGCTGGATGCTTTTAAGAGAGAGCTAGATAGGGCTCTTAACGATAGCGGAGTCAGGGTATATGGGAAGAAGGCAGGAACGGATACAGATTGGGGATGATCAGCCATGATCACATTGAATGGTGGTGCTGGCACGAAGGGCCGAATGGCCTCCTCCTGCACCTATTGTCTATTGACAGTCCTGCCTCGCTCCCTGCTGTGCTCCTGATTATCCTGACGACTGAACTTACTTTCATCACCTCCCGTATTGATCTCTATCCTTTTGAATAGGCAGTCTATGTGGCTGCTCACCTTAAATGACTCTATCCCTTCTGCTGCAAATCATGTAGACAACAAACTCTTCTAATATGTTGCATGTGCGCTCTCACCCTCCCCTATACACAACATTCCTTCAAGTGAATTATTATCATCAGACACATGTGAAGCAGGGAGCTTGCAAATGTACTGAGCTCATCAGATTGCACAAGAATCAGCAATCTGTTGCTAGCTCCTGATGGACACCACCGTGTTTTATTTTGTCCGGGGCAGGTGTGGCATCGTTAATCTCAGGCATCAGTGACTTAACCCATTGTGCACAAGAGTATACCATGGATTAATTAACTGGGTATAATGGGTGTCCAAGTGTATAATCCCTGGGAAGGGATCTGATGGGCCTGGATAGAGTGGATGTAAAGAGGACGCATCCACTAGTGGGAGAGTCCAGGAGCAGAGGCCATAACCTCAGAATATAAGGACGTACCTTCAGAAAGGATGCGAGGGGGAATTTCTTTAGTCGGAGGGTGGTGAATCTATGGAATTCATTCCTACAGACACCTGTGGGGGCCAAGTCAATGGACATTTTTAAGGTGGAGATTGATAGATTCTTGATTAGTGTCATAGGTTATGGGGAGAAGGCAAGAGAATGAGGTTGAGCGTAAGAGAGATCAGCCGCGATTGAATGGCGGAGATGATGGGTCCAATGGCCTAATTCTGGTCCTAGAACTTAGGAACATGACTTTAACAGTAATCAGTTTCTCTTCCCACAGATGCTCCCTGACCTGCTTGCAATGTTTTCTGTTTTATATGTCACAGGAGAGCAGTGGTCGCACTCGTGAGTCAACCTGTAGGTTCTGTTTTTCCTGCAGGAGACAGTGATCCTGTTCCCACTGATATTGATGGTGGATGTCCAGACACACACTCCCTAGGCCCCAATCATAAAACCATGTCCACAAAATCAATCCAACACCAGTAAATGATCAAGTAAATGAGCGAGGGACAGTTGCCATAACTCCAACGGCACCAGCTTGTTTAGTTTGGTTAAGTATAGAGATACAGCACAGAAACAGGCCATTCGGCCCACTGAGTCCGTGCTGACCAGCGATCCCAGCACATTAACACTATTCTACACACACCAGGGACAATTTACACTTATACCAAACAAATTAACCTACAAACCTAACATAGACACAAAATCAGTCTAAAGAAGGGTCTCGACCCGAAGTGTCACCCATTCCTTCTCTCCAGAGATGCTGCCTGTCCCGCTGTGTTACTCCAGCATTTTGTGTCTATCTTTGATGTAAATCAGCATCTGCAGTTCTTTCGTACACAACCTACAAACCTGTACGTCTTTGGAGTGTGGGAGGAAACTGAATATCTCAGAGAAAATAAATCTGGTCCAAATTAAAAGACATTCTTTTGGAAGGAGATGAGGAGAAATTTATTTAGTCAGAGGGTGGTGAATCTGGGGAATTATTTGCCACAGAAGGCTATGGAGGCTAAGTCAGTGGATATTTTTAAGGCAGAGATAGATAGATTCTTGATTAGTACAGGTGTCAGAGGTTATGGGGAGAAGGCAGGAGAATGGGTTTAGGAGGAAGAGATAGATCAGCCATGATTGAATGTCGGAGTAGCCTTGATGGGCCGAATGGCCTAATTCTACACCTATTCCTTTATGACCTTATGAAAACTCACTCGGTCATGGGGAGAACATACAAACTGGGTACAGAGAGCAACCGTAGTCGGGATCAAGCCAGGTCTCTTAACGCTGCAAGTGCTGCAAGGCAGCAACTCTCCGCTGGAACTCTATCGCTTGTGCTGGAAGTTATTCCCAGATTATCATTTTATTAAATCTTTACTGCTGATCTGGTATCAGCAGCCTTGAGGGGTTCACTGAAAGGAAAACAAACCACATTATTTTGTGACAATGATGCAATGTTTGGAGAGGGCTGAGATTGTTTATTCAGTACTTTGCATGTGGGAGTGCCCCAGATGTGGGTTGTTATCTGGTCAGGCCCCCAGTTTAGGCAGACAGCGCTTAAGTGCTCATAAAAACCATTAAAACATTCCACAGCAACGTTTTTTTTTAAAGAAAAGGGGAAAAAAACTGCAGTACAATAATATAAACCTTAAATTAAAGTTGAAATGGTGGAAATACACATTGTGTTGTGAGGCACATTTTTTTGGATGTGTATTCTTGGTCAGAACTCAAGGCTGAAAGTTGCATACGAACTGCTGCTGATGAAATGGAGAAAGCACATCGGGTGCTGTCTGTGTGGAGTTTGCACGTTCACCCCGTGACTGTGAGTTTCCTCCACGTGCTCCAGTTTCACAAGATCATAAGACTCGGGCGCAGAATTAAGCCATTTGGCCCATGGAGTCTGCTCAGCCATTCAATCATGGCTGACCTATCTTTCCCTCCCACCCCCATTCTCCTGCCTTGTCACCATAACCCCTGACACCCGTACTAATCAAGAATCTATCAATCTCCTCTTTAAACACACCCAATGATTTAGCCTCCACAGCCGATGTGGTGTGGGTTTGTAGGTTAATTGGCCACTGTAGAATTGCCCCTAGTATGTAGGGAGTCAATGGGAAAGTGGGATAATGTAGAACTTAAATGTAGACACAAAATGCTGGAGTAACTCAGCGGGACAGGCAGCATCTCTGGAGAGACGGAATAGGTGACGTTTCGGGTTGAAACCTGCTTCAGACAATGTAGAACTTATTTTTAAAACGGAGATTGATAGGCTCTTGATTAGTAAGGGCGTCAAAGGTCATGGGGAGAAGGTAGGAGAATGGGGTACAAAGGGAAAATTGGATCAGCCCTGATTGAATGGCGGAATAGATTCGATGGGCCGAATAGCCTAATACTGCTCCTTTGTCTTATGAACCTATAATGTGATCTGTGGTCAGTATGGACTCGTTGGCCGAAATGCCTGTTTCCATGCTGTATCTCCAAATTAAACAATGCCAGGCAGGTGAGGAGGGAATCCGCAGACCCATCAATGAGAGGGAGCCAGTGTATATTGAGTCTTCAATTTTGTTCTTTATTTCTGAAATAGTGGTTCACTATTAGCTATCGGTCTAATGACAAGTACACACCTGAACCATTAACCTGAACCTTTTCTTTTTACTGACTGCGGCAGACCACAGCTCGCCTTAGTGGAAGTGTGTATTGTCCATAGCAGGGTGTAGTGCAGTTTCACACCAATACTACTGGGCTTGAAGGGTAAAATAAGGAGAGCCTGCCTACATTTGGCTTGTATTTCTGGTTTTATCTAATCCATTTCACTGCACTTTTATCTTCTGTCATTTATTTTGGTCTTTAAAGCCAAGACCCCTTTTAAGTGTTTTTGATTCCAAAATAGCATTATCAAAATGAACTGGGGAAAAATAAAAGTTAAATAAAAATCTTGTCCTCGTGTTTCAGCAAAGCAGGCCGGCCCCTTAGTTGCAGAGGCTTGAAGCATAACAGTGAACGCATTGTGTTCCCTCTCCAGGGGTACCCAGGCACTGATGGATTGGAGTAGGAAGGAGCTGCAGATGCTGGTTTAAACCGAAATTAGACCCAAAAAAGCTGGAGCAACTCAGCGGGTCAGGCAGCATCTCCGGAGAAAAGGGATAGGTAGCCTTTCGGGGCCGAGATCCCTTCTGGTATTGGTTTATTATTGTCAGGCATACTGAGGTGCAGTGAAAGGTTTTTGTTTGCATGCCAGCCAATTAATTCAGATAACACTATCCACAAATGCAATCGAGACATACTCGTATAACAGATGGAGCAAAGAGCAAAAAAATACCAGAGTGCAGAATGTAACCTTCTGAGAGGGGTGATTAGTTGGGATGGCCAATGAAGAACAGCTCATGCAAGAGGCAGGCTCCATATTGTACCGGGTCCATCAAGGTCCTCCACGGTCAGAGTCAGATGCTCCTGGCAATAGGTTGCCAGAAAGGTATCTGTTATGCCCCTGTCCCACTTGGGAAACCTGAACGGAAACCTCTGGAGACCTTGCGCCCCCACCCAAGGTTTCCATGAGGTTCCCGGAGGTTCCGGTCACTCTCCCTAATGGTGGAAAGTGGTTTCCGCGTAGTCAAGGCTTCTTCTATGTTCCTGCGATTATTTCAAAAAAACAAAACCGGCCTCGGCTAAAAATAGGTTGCCGTTTGGGTCGAAGCTCATGGAGAGTGACCGGAACCTCCGGGAACCGCCGGGAACCTCATGGAAACCTTGGGTGTGGCGCAAGGTCTCCAGAGGTTTCCGTTCAGGTTTCCTAAGTGGGACAGGGGCATAAGGAGTCCATCATTACCTGCACTTTGGGAGATGTAGATAGATGCCCGGCCTTGCTTTACCTGCACCCACGGGCTGAAGGAAAAGTGGATGATGGCTCCATTTCCAGTTTGGAATCTGGGTGCGACTTTGTATTGTAGCATTGAGCAGTAATCTGCAAGACTGAGATAACCAGCAACAGTCCTGGACTAATCTTCAGTTCATATGAAGCTGCCCCAAAAGGGCTGTGGTCACAAAGATTTATTAGGTAGTTTAAGAATAATCACGACCTTGCTCAACAAGGACAAAGCAATCAATTAATGTCAACAGTATAATAGTGTGTTGTGTGAGTCTAAGTGCCTGTGATGCTGCTGCAAGCAAGATGTTGCATTTGAGAATATTATTATTTCTGTAAATTTTATTTACAGAAATATATTAAAGTCATAGGATGCAGTTTGATTTGTTGTAACTTTAAAAAGCATGGATTCACAGAACGTACTGTAAGATTAGTGGAACCCAGTGGCTTTGTGAGTGAATAACAAACCGTTGTATTTCTGACTGAGATTGAAATGCAGATGAATTTTACATGTTACAATACTGTCAAGTCAAATCAGGTTTAATGTCATATAGAGTGATACAGAGTGGAAACAGGCCCTTCGGCCCAACTTGCCCACACCGGCCGACATGTCCCAGCTACACTAGTCCCACCCTTAAATGGCGGATGGCAGGAGAATTGGGGGGGGGGGGGGGGGGGGGGGGGGGGGGGGATAGAGAAGTGACGAGCAGCTAAGAGATAGTAGTTTGCAGGGAAATAAGTATGGAGAATGAGATTGATGGGACTGCTCTGGCAGTAATTGTAGCTTCAATGGTTCGAGTAGCTTTTTAGTTCTAGTTTAGTGTCGTTTATTGTCATGTGTCCTGAGGTGAAGTGAAAAGCTTTCTGTTGCCTACTATCCAGTCAGAGGAAAGGCTATACGTTTGTGGTAGGTAAATGTGGGAAGAAGTAAATTCCAATTGAATGGAGAGCCAAGGGGCTCCTGTGCCTGATGATCTTAAGCTCCACGTTTCCATTTGATATGGATTAGAAAGAGGTTGGTATGGGAGATGAGCCTGGATACCACGCACAGACATGACCACAGGTGACCCCAGTGTCACGAAACGGGGTTGCGTTCCAAGAAAACGATCAATATCCTCATTTTTTACAATGTGAAGCCACATCATCAGCGTTGTAAAAAAAATATTTATTTATCTTTTACCCCCATATAAATTTCTTATTACGTATCCCTGAAGTTTTGGTGGTGAGTTGTGCATTCTGCAAGGCATTCTGCAAGGGGGTATGGAGAGAAGGCAGGTACAGGATACTGAGTTGGATGATCAGCCATGATCATATTGAATGGCGGTGCAGGCTCGAAGGGCCGAATGGCCTACTCTTGCACCTATTTTCGATGTTTCTATGTTTCTCTGAACGTATCAGGCAGCATCTCTGAAGAACATGGGTAGGTGACGTTTTTGGTTGGGACCTTCCTTCAGTATGACGAAGGGTCCCAACCCGAAACATCACCGTTCCATGTTGTCCAGAGATGCTGCCTGACCCGCTGAGTTACTTCAGCACTTTGTGATATTTTGCGTAAACCCGCATCTGCAGTTCTTTGTATCTAAATTCTATACCTGGCGTGGGAAACATGACAATAATTACTTTGCTTTATTATATCTCACTATTTCAAATTGAATGATTGAGCATCTCCATAGTTCCCTAAGTTGATTTCAATACAAATTTAGAGCAGGGATCAGCCACTTGAGCCTTCTCCACCATTTAGTAAGACCACGGCTGTTCTGACTGAAACTCCAGCTCAATATTTCTGACTCCCTGAAGATAGACACAAAAATGCTGGAGTAAATGCTGGAGCATCTCTCGATAGAAAGAATGTGTGATGTTTTGGGTCGAGACCCTTCTTCAGCCTGAGAGTCAGGGGAGAGGGAGATATGGAGATATGGAAGGGTAAGATGTGAAAAGGAGACATCAAAGGGGACAAAGATAAGGAAATTGTCAGCTTAGGGATTGTGACAATGAAGCATTCAATGGGAAGATTTAACCAGGCAGACAGTCAGACTGGCTGGAGAACTAGGATGGGGGAGGGATAGAGAGAGAGGGGGAAAGCAAGGGTAACTTGAAGTTGGAGAAGTCGATATTCATACCGCTGGGTTGTAAGCAGCTTACAACCATTGGAACGTCACCCATGCCTTCTATCCAGAGTTGCTGCCTGTCCCGCTAGGAATCAAGAGATATGGGGAAAACGCAGGAACGGGGTACTGATTTTAGATGATCAGCAATGATCATATTGAATGGTGGTGCTGGCTCGATGGGCCGAATGGCCTACTCCTGCACCTATTTTACTATGTTTCTATGTAAACCAGCATCTGCTTTAATGTTAACATGCTCTTGTCGTCCTTGCCAGACCGTGTCGCAGCTGGAAGAGAACGGGAGCAAGCTGACAGTGCAGCTGGAGAGGCAGGTGGACCTGCACCAAGCGGCAGTGCAGCGCTCCACCAAGGCCGAGCAAAGGCTGTCGGAGCTGCAGGACCGAGTGCAGTATCTGGAGGGACGCCTGCTGGATGGGGACGTGTTTCGTGATGCTCTGAGCCAGGACAAACAGAAAGTAAGGGGTGGACTCAGATCAACGTTATTTACTGCAGTGGTTCAGCATCAAAACGGCTGGCGTAACGTTAAATTATAAGGTTTACATCTTGTCCTGTTCGATGTGAACAAACAATTCAAAACATATTTTACTTCTTAAAAATGTTATCTGTAACCTGTTCTCATATTTCAATGTAGACAAAAGACAATAGGTGCAGGAGTAGGCCATTTGGCCCTTCGAGCCGGCACCGCCATTCAATGTGATCATGGCTGATCATCCGCAATCAGTACCCCGTTCCTGCCTTCTCCCTATATCCCCTGACTCCGCTATTTTTAAAAGCCCTATCTAGCTCCCTCTGGAAAGCATCCAGAGAACCTGCCTCCACCGCCCTCTGAGGCAGAGAATTCCACAGACTCACCACTCTCTGTGAGAAAAAGTGTTTCATCATCTCTGTTCTAAATGGCTTACTTCTTATTCTTAAACTGTTTCCTTATGACATAGAAGGAGGCCATTGAAGTTAGATAAATGCTGGCTCATTAGGTCTTATTTTCCCGTTAATTTTCCTTGTGACTTATTCTACCTCCATTCTCATCAATTCCCGCAGATTCTATCACTCACCCCTACACATACGAGGCAGTTTACCACAGCCAATTAACCTACTAACCTGCTCGCCACTGACTCCACCTATACCTCACGCTGCCTCCTCCGCAAGGCCACCAGAATAATCAAGGACTAGTCTCAACCACTCTCTCTTCTCCCCTCTCCCATCAGGCAGGTGCAGAAATGCGAAAACACACACATCCAGATGCAGCGACAATTTCTTCCCAGTTGTTATCAGCCAGTTGAACGGTCTTTTCATCAGCTAGATTGTGGTCCTGACCTCCCATCTACCTCTTTGGAGACCTTTGATCTATCTTTAATAGGACTTTGTTAGATATTCCACTGAATATTGTAATATTTATGAACAGCTTGATGCATTCATGTATAGTCTATTCTTTGACTGGATATCACACAAACAAAGGGTTTTCACTTTACCTCGGAACATCTGACATTGATAAACTAAACTAAACAAGAAATGGTGGCACAGCTAGTAGAGCCGTGACACAGATCTGGTTCAATTCTGAATTCTGATGCTGACTGTGTGGAGTTTGCATGTTCTCCCTTTCCTCTTGCTGTTCTATTTTTCTCCCACATCCCAAAGGCATGCAAGTTGGCCAACTGGAAATTGGCCTTTGTGTGTAGCGAGCGGCAGAATCTGGGGAGAGTTGATGAGAAGGTGGGGAGAAGCTAATGGAATGGGATGACGTAAGATTAGTGTAAATCTGTGGTTGATGAGTGGCGGGACTTGGCGGGTGTCATGGTATGTTCTGTTCTACATGTCTCCAAGACTCAATGAAACAACAGGAAAGCCATGCGTTTCACATGGGGAATGGGAAAACCCACAGATACTGCAGCACCTGTAGTCTAGCCTGTAGCTTGTAGTCAGACTTGAACATAGTTCGCTGGAGCTGTGAGGCAGCAGCTCTACCAGTTGTGCCATTGTGCCACCTTTCATGTTAGAACCTTCTTCTTCTTCTTCTTCTTCTTCTTGCGTGTGGCGTGCACAGCCTAAAGTTGTAGGACAACTTGTTCTATTTGATCTTCCGTTTGTGCACGTCGAGTTGATTGCATTAGTCGAAACAGGGCGGACCACGTGGAGGTTGCAATCTTCCACCCCAGCAGTATACACAGTGTTCCACAACAGTTTGTGCCTTGCAAGATGCCATAGATCCAGTCCACTGGTTACTGCAAAACAGTTTGTGCAGTGCTTTACTTAATGAACGATATGCCCAAATATTCCCCCATTGTTCAACTGCTCGCAGCCCTTATCCTGTTCCTGCTGCTCTCAGAGGCTACTTTTGCTCTGAATGAAGAAACTCCGTGGCCACAGGCAGGAGGAGTTTTCTCATGTATATATTGATGCTTGACCAGTGGAGCCATTTCCTATTGATGATGTCCAACAAGAAGGGTGCTACCTTTACTAGATGGCCAGGACCCAGAAATAAAACAAGCCTTATTCTCACCTAGATGGCCAGACTAGATTAGATTAGATGACCTAGACTATGAACTCATGGAAGTGGAAAAGATGCTAGATAGGAGACTGTGTTGTGGATAATTCATCATTCAATATTATGATGGCTTGGTGGTGAGGTGGTAGAGTGGCTGCCTTACAGTGCCAGCGACCAGGGTTCGATCCTGACTACAGATGCTTGTCTGTACAGAGTTTGTGCGTTCTCCCCATGACCTGCGTGGGTTTTCTCTGGGTGCTCCAGTTTTCTCTCTCACTCCAAAGCCAAACAGGTTTGTGGGTTAATTGGCTTTGGTAAAAACTGAAAATTGTCTCTAGTGTGTGTCGGATAGTGTTAGTGTTTGGGGATCGCTGGTCAGAGCAGACTTGGTGGCCCGAAGGCCCTGTTTCCATGCTGTACCTCCAAACTATACTAAACTAAACTGTGCTAAAAATATTTCTGATGCCATTTGGGTGTCCTTGTTGAATCATGCACCCTGAATTAATTCAGAGATGGCGTATCTTAGCACATTAGGTGGTTAAATTGGTTTGCAAGAACATTATAATGTGTACAAAGAGATTTAAAAAAATATTATCTGCTTTCTCTTAAGTATCTGAAGTTTCTGGAGCAAATAGCAGAGAAAATGAAGCTGCATCAGATGACGTCAGAGATTGGGTTCGATATGCAACTCGACGCGATTCTTGCCCGAGCCGATCAGCTGGTCAAAATGGAGAGTGAAGCCATTGTTGAAAACAAGACTCTAACATACAACCTGAGAAGGAAGGTAGATTCATCTGAGATATGTGATTATTGGCTCTTTCAACGTAATCTTATTTTTATTCTCCAATTAACTGCAAAGCATGGGAAATAGAAACATAGAAATTAGGTGCAGGAGTAGGCCATTCGGCCCTTCGAGCCTGCACCGCCATTCAATCTGATCATGGCTGATCATCTAACTCAGTATCCCGTACCTGCCTTCTCTCCATACCCCCTGATCCCCTTAGCCACAAGGGCCACATCTAACTCCCTCTTAAATATAGCCAATGAACTGGCCTCTACTACCCACTGTGTCAGAGAGTTCCAGAGATTCACCACTCTCTGTGTGAAAAAAGTTCTTCTCATCTCAGTTTTAAAGGATTTCCCCCTTATGACCACAAGCTGTGACCCCTTGTCCTGGACTTCCCCAACATCGGGAACAATCTCCCTGCATCTAGCGGAAATGGAGCGTGGTTCGATATATCAAAGGTAGGCCAATCATCTCAATGATCACGACCCTTCCCAAGTCCAACTCTATCGTGGACTTTCTTCCCAAATCATTTTCCTTCACAGGACCTTTGGGCCGAGCCTGGAATCCACACTTCCCATGTGGTAGTGGTGAGCAACTCCTTTCCCACATGTGTGGAGCCAGGCAGGGGGACAGATTTTGTGACCTCGATCATACCTTTTGGTTCCTGGGTGCTGCAGTGTATAGTCTGTCATGGAGACCACAACATTGTTGGTAACATTGAATGCCACTAAATGAATGTATAATACCCGCTGCCTGGATACTGTTCATTAACTAGTAAGGTGCAGTGTGTATTGAACCTTGAGAAGATTGGAGATGGACACAAAAAGCCGGAGTAACTCAGCGGAACAGGCAGCATCTCTGGAGAGAAGGAATGGGTGACGTTTCGGGTCTCGACCTGAAACATCACCCATTCCTACTCTCCAGAGATGCTGCCTGTCCCGCTGAGTTACTCCGGCTTTTTGTGTCTATCTTCGATTTAAACCGGCATCTGCAGTTGCTTCCTACACATTGAGAAGACTGGAATCCCTTCTGATTGCCCTTCTGACTGATGGCTGTGGAGGCCAAGTCATCGGATAATTTTAAGATGGGGATTGACAGATTCTTGATTACTAATGACCCTGTTCCACTTAGGAAACCTGAACGGAAACCTCTTGATACTTTGCGCCCCACCCAAGGTTTCTGTGCGGTTCCTGGAGGTTTTTGTCAGTCTCCCTACCTGCTTCCACTACCTGCAACCACCTGCAACCTCCGGGAACCGCATGGAAACCTTGGGTGGCGCACAAAGTCTCCAGAGGTTTCCGTTCAGGTTTCCTAAGTGGGACAGGGGCATTAGGGTGTTGGGGATTATTGGGAGAAGGCAGTAGAATGGGGGTTGAGAGAGAAAGACAGAGCAGCCATGTTTGAATGGCGGAGTAGACCCAAAGGGCCGAATGGCCTAATTCTACTCCTGGAACTTGTGAATGTATAAATCACCCAGGTCAAGGCATGACCAGCTGTTACAAAAGCCTTGAGTCCCTGGTATTCCATTCACTGTGCACTTGAAAACCTCTCCAGTCTAAAGAAACCTTGTGCTACTGGAGAATAAATTATTTAAAAAAATCTTTCAATAGAAATGAATCAGAGGCAGGGTGTGTGGTCCTTCTCTGCTATTAAATGCCAGATTCGCTGTACGGGGGATGGTGTTAGCTGCATTGTTGAATTGGCAGGGCTGGCACCACCTTAATCTTGCCCCCGAGGGACCTCTGACCTGCCAGTCGTGCATTCTTCCGGCAAACAGGATGCACTGGCATCTTCTGCAATACGTTGGTTGGAGCGACTCTCGTGGTAAATGTGCACATGTGCAGCACGCTGCAATTTTCACACTAATGTGCGGATCCCAAACGCTGGTGCTGTGCTGACAGACTCGGCAGACTTTTTGTGGCCATCTCTTACAAACAACAGCGCAGCGCTCAGGCCCATATGAAGCTTTCCAAAAAGGGGGGTGGCATGACAGGATTACAAAAAATTTAACGTGAAATAGTGTGTGTGTTGCGCACATCACAAGCGCGAAGCGTGAAGTTCCTCGATACCAGGGTCCAGGGCCCGCTTAAGGGCTCTGGAAGCTCAGGGGTTTTAGATGCTCTCTGATGCATTCTGAGCCTTATTTTGGAGCATTTTTGCACCAAATTTATGACCAATATTTCAGAAATTAACAGGAATCTGAGGTAGCTTTTTCACACAAAGGGTGCTGGTTGTATGTTTATATACAAGCTGCCAGAGGAGGTAGTTAAGGCTGGGACTATCCTAATGTTTAAGAGACATTTGGACACGTACATGGATAGGACAGGTTTAGATGGATATGGGCCAAACACGTGTGAGTGGGACTAGTTTAGATGGGACATGTTGGTCGGTGTGGGCAAGTTGGGTTTCCACACTGCATCATTCTATGACTAAAAAGTTAAGAAGAAAAATGCATGTAGATAAGTAGAGCAGATTTGAAAGGGGAGTGAAATGTAAAGGCAGAGAGAGGTTGATGGGTGGAAAGGAACATAGGAAAGGAGGGGAGAGAGTGGGCCCTTGACGCACCGCCCCCCCCTTCCCCCTCCGATCTTGAAATGGAAATGTTACATCTGTATATAATGATCCCACTATGGAATTCATATTTTTCAGTATTGATTTATTTCGGGTCAAGACTCTTCTTCAGTAAAAGACAAAGACAGTTCCAATGTGTCGTGATATTACGGTTTGATGTATTGCCTTTTGCAGGAAGGAACAAGCTTTCATAGCTGTTGCCGTCTGTCCAGGGGATGTGGAAATATAATAGCTCTAGGAAAACCTACCAGAATTAATTCCTTTTGCAATTTCTAACTAATGGGGATAATGCGGGGGTGGCGTCCTGCGGGGGTCAGCGGGGTTCCCTCGGGTTGGCCCTGGCCCCATCTGGGCCCTCTCTGGTCTGACCCCCGTCCCTTCCCCTCTCTCTGTGGGACCCAGTGGGGGTGGCGTGGGCCCCCTCCCACATCCACCCCCCCTCTGGCGTTGGGGGGGTGGCGTGGGCCCAGCGGGGGTGGGGGGCCCGAAGATGAAGGTGGGCCCAGTGGGGGGGGCCCAGTGGGGGTGGCGTGGGCCCTGCGGGGGTGGCGTGGGCCCCGCGGGGGGGGCGTGGGCCCAGGGGGGGTGGCGTGGGCCCAGCTGGGGGTGGGGCATGGGCCCCGGGGGTGGTGGGGGTGGGGGGTGGCGTGGGCCCCCAGCTGGGAGCGGGGGTGGCGGGCCCAGGGGGGGTGGTGTGGGCCCAGCGGGGGTGGTGTGGGCCCACACCCTGGGATTTATTCTTACTCTGGGGAAACAAGGGGGGTGCGGTCGCACCCAACGCATCCCCCCCTTCGGACGGCTATGGCGGTCCCTCGATGCTGCACCGCAAGTCTCATCCTGGATTAAGAGCTGTGGTCTTCTGGAGTGGATCTTCAACCCACAACCACCTGACTCCAGCTATAATGCCACCACCGAGCCAGGCAGACATCTAAAAGACTGAATGTGTAGGAAGGAACTGCAGAGACTGGTTTATACCGAAGATAGACACAAAAATGCTAGAGTAGCTCCGTGGGTCAGGCAGCATCTATGGAGAAAAGGAATAGGTAACGTTTTGGATCGGAAGAAGGGTTCTAACCCAGAATGTCGCCTATTCCTTTTCTCCAGAGATACTGCCAGGCCCGCTGAGTTACTCCAGCATTTTGTGTCTGGAAGACCGAAGAAGTGAGAGGAGAATGGTGGCGCAGTAGTAGATTTGCTACAAGAGACCATTTTTCTATCCTGACTACGGGTGCTGTCTATACGGAGTTTGTACGTTCTCTCCGTGACCTGCGTGGGTTTTCTCTGGGAGGTCTGGTTTCCTCCCACACTCCAAAGACGTACAGGTTGGTTGGCTAATTGGCTGGATATAATTGTAAATTGCCCTGGTGTGTGTAGGATAGTGCTAGTGTGCCGGGATCGCGGGACGGTACGAACTCGGTGGGCCGAAGGGCCTGTTTCCGTGCTGTATCTCTAAATTAAACTAAACTGAAAAGACAAATTATTTTCACTCTTCCAGCTTAAAGCACAGAAAGAGAGGTTGGAGAGCAAAGAGCTGCACATGGACCTGCTGAGGAAAAAAGTTACCCAGCTGGATGTGGAGAAACAGACCCAAACTGCACTGGCAGTGGAGAGGGATGAAGCTAACTTTACTATGAGGAAACTGCAGAAAAAAGTGGAACGACTTGAGAAGGAGCTGCAGTCAGCACACTGCTACAGCATGGACCTGCGAGCAAAGCTGTCTGACACTCATGAGCTCAAGGTAATTCTGAGAATGCTAACCCTGCTACTATCAACCCATGTACCAATGTTCAGGTTCTGGGGTTACTGCCTCACAGTCTTTCACACTCAATGTTACTGTTGGTGGGCAAGGTATTGGAAGAAAGGCCCAACGATTCAACAAAATGGGATCGCTCTGAGGGCCAGCATGGACTTGATGTGTGAAAAGGCCTCTTACTGTATCATAAGAAAATACAAACTAAAGTGATCCTTTACTCTGAAGTTATTCACAAAATGCTGGAATAACTCAGTGGGACAGGTGGCGTTTTGGGTTGATACCCTTTAGACGGAGAGTCGGGGGAGAGGGAAACTAGAGATATGGAAGGGTAAGATGTGAAGAAGACAGATTAAAGCAGGCCGATGATCAAGGAAATGTAGGTAGACACAAAAGTTACTCAGCGGGAAAGGCAGCATCTCTGGAGAGAAGGAATGGGTGATGTCTGAAGAAGGGCCTCGACCCGAAACGTCACCCATTCCTTTTTTCCAGAGTTGCTGCCTGTCCCGCTGAGTTACTCCAGCATTTTGTGTCTACCTTTGATTTAAACCAGCATCTGCAGTTCTTTCCTGCATCAAGGAAATGTAGAATGGTTCATTGTCGGCTGAGGGGAAGGTGACAACGAGGCATACAAACAGTAAAAATAATCAGGAGGACGGTGAAACTAGACTGAGAACTAGGGTGGGGGTGGGACAGGGACGGAACAAGAGGGGAAGCAAGGGTTACCTGAAGTTAGAGAAGTCAATATTTATACCGCTGGGTTGTAAGCCGCCCAAACGAAATATGAGGTGCTGTTCCTCCAATTTGCATTGGGCCTCACTCTGACAGTGGAGGAGGCCCAGGGCAGGAAGGTCAGAATGGGAGAGGGAGTTAAAGTGTTTAGCAAACAGTAGATCGCGTAGGCCTAAGCGGAATTCAACACTAATCAATGTTACTTTTTACTCAGAACAGCAAGCCAAGTAATATTATGAATTTCAGTGGAGTTGCCTTTGAAAACAAAATATAGATTGGAGAAGTATTGTTGAGCTTAATACATCTCATGATCTCTTTAAGTGCAGCTCCACTTTGGCCCAACCCTTTGGTTTGTATTTGTTGTTTAAATCAAGTGGGCACAGTGACAAGAAAGCAAAGTTATTCCTGCCACTGGTGTTTCTTTTACATGCTTCAGAACCACATAGAATATTCCAGACGTGGAATATTCACCTCGACAGATGAAGGCAAGCATCCCATAGGCCTTCTTCACCTCTCTATCCACCTGTTCCGACACCGTCGGAGATCTACGGACTATATTCCAAAATCCCTCTGTTACGCAATACTCCGGAAGTGGCGGCGCTGCCCTGGCAGCAGCGGCTCGCCTGCAGTCCGTTGGTTTTTACTTTTTTGTATTGTTTTTTTTCGTTTTTGTCTAACTAGTTTTTACTGTGTATGTGGGGAGGGGGGGTGGGGGGTCCGAGCCTTGACCTTCGGGGGGACCTTTTTGGTGCCACGGGGTTATGGGGACTCGTCCTGGGCTCGCTCCCGGAGCCGGGATGGAAGCTCCCGTGCAGGAGAATGGGGGTTAGGAGGGTGATATACATCAGCCATGATTGAATGGGTGGGGAATCAGAGTAGATTTGATGGGCCGAATGGTCTAATTCTTCTACTACTCCTTATGACGTGCAGGGGGGAGTCTGGGAAGCTGGCGAGTTCAGTCCCAAAGACCGGAGAGTCGAGGGAAAGGGAGAGTGCCAATTTCCTCATGGCTTCATAAACATAAAATCCACAAAGTAACATCTGCTGATCATAGCTTATGGCCTAATTCTGCTCCTATCACCTTTCAAAATGCATCAATTTACACTGGTCCGGATTAAATTCCACCTGCCATTGCTTTGTGCAACTTTCAATCTTTTCAATGCTTTGCTGATAAAGTCTGAAGAAGGGTTTCGGCCCGAAACGTTGCCCATCTCCTTCGCTCCATAGATGCTGCTGCACCCGCTGAGTTTCTCCACCATTTTTGTGTACCTGCTGATACAGGCACCTTGTGTTCCACACAGAGGGTATGTTCTTGAAAGCAGCGCGAGTCACAAAAACGTGTAAATTAAACATCTATGCGGTGTAAATTTGAGCGCGCTATTTAAAAAATACGTCAATCAGGCTATAGTATTAAATGAACAAGCGTGTTATTCTAAAAATTGCATAAATCCAACACGCTGTGTATTTCAGACGGCAACGTTTAAAAAGTGAACACGAACAGGCAGGAGATGAAGGGGTTGGGACCAAGTGCAGGCAGATGGGATTAGATTAAATTGGCATCATGGTCAGAAGAGACATGATAGGCAGGAGGGCATGTTCCTGTGCTGCACTGCTTAATGTTCATTGTTGCAGCCGATGTTAATCGTCCTCACTGCAATGCTTCAACTTTTTGTGTCATCTGCAAATTTACTAATTAATCTTCATAATCCTACCCCCTATGAATGAAATACTTGTCCTTCCTGGTGCTGAATTTTTTGTAAAGTGTGCTCCGTCTCACTCAGCAGTAACTGATTCCTTCTCCGATGTGTCTGCAGATTAAAACGCTGGAGCAAAACAAAACCATCGGGGATCTGAATAAATCTGTGAAGAAGCTGGAGAAATTAAAACATGAGGCCACAGCAAAGCTCGGCAACACCAAGTCCGAGCTGAGTTTCACTGAGTTTGAGGCAAGGGAGGAAAAAGACCGAGCCCGGAACATATTGGAGGCTGTTAGCAGTGAGCTTAAGACTCTAAAACAAACCCTGGAAGAATTGGCCCAAAGGGAGAGACAGGTTGGTAATATTCATTCTTGTCCTGGTCATGTTGAAGAGTGGCGAGGTCAAGGGGTGAAACGTTGACCGTATCGGGCAGTACTGAGTAAACTCTTCTAATGCAACAGATAGTTATGTGTAAGGATAAGACTGGTACTCGGGTGAAAGTGCCAAACTGGGGCCTCTTTAGTCAGAGGGTGGTGATTCTGTGGAATTCATTGCCACAGACGGCTGTGGAGGCCAAGTCATCGGACATTTTTAAGGCGGAGATTGACAGATTCTTGAATAGTAAGGATGTCAGGGGTTATGGGGAGAAGGCAGGAGAATGGGGTTGTGCTGGAAAGATGGATCAGCCATGATTGAATGGTGGAGTTAACTTGATGGGCCAAATGGCCAGATTCTGCTCCTGCAACATGAATTTACGGGGGGTGGAGGCTACTTAAGGGGCTGTCCCACTTGGGCGACCTAATTGGCGAGTTTAGAAGAGTTTAGGAGAGTTTGAATGTTGAAGACCTCCTTCGACAATGTAGAAGACCTCCTTCGACTATGTTGAAGACTAGCTTCGACTGGGTATGACTAACTTCGGGAAAATTGGACACCGAATAGTGGAGAGTGAAGACGACCTCCTTTGATTTCCTTTGACCTCCTTTCGACCTCCCTTCAATTATGATGAAGACTATCTATGACTACCTTTGACTACCTGTGACTACCCTTGATTACTTACGACTAAATTGCCGACCTACTACGACTAAACCTACGAGTAAAAAAAGTATCTATTTTTTTTCAATGGTGACCTTTTTTTACTCGCGGGCATTTTTCAACGTTGAAAAATACGCTGCGACCTAGCTGAGGCCTCGAGTACACGGGGACTACTCTCGAGCATGAAGGAGAGTTACAAAGACCTCCGACGACCTCGTGTCGACCATGCTGCGAGTACGAGTTGAGGGCAAACTCGCCAGAACTCGCAGATTAGGTCGCCCAAGTAGAACAGCTCCGTTATAACACCATAAGACAGGAACTGGAGAAAGTAGATTGACAGTGACTCTTTGAGGGTAAATCCATATTGGCATGAAAATTGGTGGAGTAGTAGATAGCCAGATAAATTCTCAAATAATACAGCAGGATATAGATCATAGTCATAGAGTGGAAACAGGCCCTTTGGCCCAACTTGCCCACACCAACCAACACACACCCCGTCTACACTATCCCATCTGTCTGCCTTTGGCCCATATCCCTCTAAACCTATTCTGTCCATTTATCTGTCTAAATGTTTCATAAATGTTGTGATAGTATATACGTCAACTACCTCCTCCGGCAGTTCGTTCCATACACCCACTACCCTTTGTTTAAAAATAGGTTGCCTCTCAGGTTCCTATTAAAACTTTTCCCCCTCGACTTAAATGGCTTCTGGTTCTTGATTCCCTGCTCTGGGTAAAATACTCTGTGCAATTACGGTATCCATTCCTCTCATTTGGAGATCAGTTGGAAATTTGGGCAGACAAATGGCAGATGGAGTTTAATCTGGACATGTTTGAGGTGTTGCATTTTGCATGTTCAATTGGAAGTAAAGGACAAGGTAAAGCAAATACGGAATCCTTAGCAGCATTAATTTACGATGGGATCTTGGCGTGCATGGCTCCCTGAAAGTGGTAGCAAAAGTGGATAGGGTGTCAAAGAAGGAGTGTGGCATGCGTGCCTTCATCGGTTGGAGGTGTTGAATATAAAAGTTTGCAGGTCATGTTTAACAGAATGCTGCCTGGATCAGAGGGTATTAGCTGTAAGGAAAAGTTGGATTGTGTTCTCTGGATCTTTGCAGACTGAGAGGTGACATGAGTAAAATATATGAAAGAATGAGGCATCATTTGGATAGTTAAGGCCCTGTCCCACTTAGACCATTTTTTTCGGCGACTAATGGTGACTGCTGCAAAATTTTCAACATGTTGAAAATTTTATGGTGACAGTGGCGACAATTTTTGCTGTTGTAGGTTGACGTAGGTGTTGCCGTAGGTGAAGTCCATTAAAACTCATCCCTGGCAGTCGCCTAAAGAGTCGCCTAAGTGGGACAGGCCCATTAGGAGTTTTTCCCCCAGGGTTAAAATGTCAAAGACAAGAGCGCTTAGGGCTAAGGTGAGAGGGATGTGGCTGAAAGAAGGTTTTTATACAGATAGTTTTAGGAACCTGGAAAGTGTGTTGCCAGGGGTGGTGGTGTGAACAGATAAGACGGCAATGTTGACAGGAGCATTTAGACAGACACGTGGGCAGTGGGAATAGAGGGATGTGGACCATCTGCAGGCAAGTAAGATTAATTTAGATTGGCATCACGTTCGGTGGGATGAAGGGCCTGATACTGTGCTGTACTGTTCTATATTCTATCTGGGTTTAAATGGTGCTCAGTTTCAGCACTCTCGCTTCTGAGTGAGGCAGCGTGATTTTCAAGATTCAAGATTCAATTTAATTGCCACATGTACCAATTAAGGTACAGTGAAATGTGAGTTGCCATACAGCCAAACTAAGTAAAAAACAAAAATACACACAGCACATAAAATAAAGTTGAACCTAAACATCCACCACAGTGGAATCCACATCCCTCACTGTGATGGAAGGCAATAATATTCAGTCATCTTCCTCCTGCTTCCTCCGGGGCCTTTGAACGGGGCCGTTGCTGACAGTCCGCTATCCAAGCCCTCTCATCGGGATGATTGAAACTCCGGCATCGGGACGGGTTGGAACACTCCGCGGCATGGAGCTCCCGGGTCGGCTGCTTCTTACCAGAGACCGCTGCTTCACAGTGTTAAAGTCCACAGGCCCCGCGATCGGAGACCTGGACATCTGGGCAACATAGTGTCACTGCTTGTAGAACTACTGCCTCATAGCTTCAGTGACCTGGGTTCTCTCATGACCTCCAGAGCCGTCTGAGTGAAGTTTGCATCTTTTCCCTTTGACCCTTTGTGACCAAAAGACAAAGTTAGCAGAACGAGGCCATTTGGCCCACCAAGTCTACTCCGCCATTCAATCATGGCTGATCTATCTTTCCCTCTCAACCCCATTCTCCCACCTTCTCCCAATAACATTTGACACCTTTACTAATCAAGTAAGGCCCAGGTGCTCCAGATATGTGGGCTGGCAGATTAATTGGCCACTATAAATTCCATCCAGTGTATGGAAACGTGGTAGAACTCGATGAGAATATGGGACTGATATAATACGATCAGTGTGTTTGATTGTCAGTGCATGTTTAGTAGGGTGAAGGGTTTGATTCCGCAATGTGTGACTTCATAACCATTATGCAAACTGACATTGAAGGGGAACTGTATCAAAGTTGCTGAGAAGTCTGAAATAGGTTGGAAGGCAGGAGATTAAATGACAACCACATTGAAGGTGCAAGCCTAATAGAGAATGGCAATGACACAAGAAAAAAAACATTGCCCGAGTCAATGGAATTAAAAGTAGGATCAGCAGAATCAATACCGACAGGTGCTATGCAGAAACAGATGTGGGTTGTGATCAGACATTCTTGAGGTGTGAGATGTCTAAACAATGGATGAAGTGCAGTTCCTCAGGCTCATGTTGGATCATGTTCGGACGTCAGAATGGATATGGGATATTTGTGGTTATGCTTCCAGAGTGAATGGAGATATTCTGCAGGGGTAAATCTTTGGATCATTGAAAGGGGAATGGGAGATGCTTTTGGTGGATCACTCTGGAGATGGTGGACTTGGTGGCCTTGAACGAGGACTGCAAGGAATAGGCAGGTGTGAAGAAATGAGAGGGAGATACTCGCTCAGGGTTAAGCATATTAGGAGTCCCAGTGGAAGATGCATTGGGAGCACTGGTACAGAAGGTGGCATTGGAGTGCAGTTTGCTTCTTTGCCCTGTGACCATTTGTGACCATAAAAGAGAGCAGAATGAAGCCATTTGGCCCATCAAGTCTACTCTGCCATTCAATCATGGCTGATCTAGGTCAGGAACGGACGCAACAGAGAAAAATTGGGAGAATGGATTTGAACCCTTACCAAAATGGCATGAGGGGAAGAGTGGCCACGTTAGCTGAGAGAATCAGTAGGCTCCCAGCGGATATTGGTCTTGAGTATGCCCCCAGAGATAGAGGTATCAGAAGAGTTGGGGAACATGTCAAATTAATGGAAGAATGCACACTGAAAAAGTTGCTTCAAGCCCGTTATAGATTTACTGTTCCGCTTGCCCAGAAGAGGGAGTGTTTTACTGCAAGATCTTTGGCCTTTGTTACTGTGGAGCTGGCTACTCTATAGGTGTGCCTCGTTCAACTTACTTTGCACCTAATAAAAGGGATCCACAGCGTGATTCCGTAGAATTGGCGGGAATTGTGAGAGATTTTCTGAGCCTGAGGCAGAACGGGGAGACCTATGGCCAGCCACTGGAAGGAGTGAATAATGAGGGTGGTCAGCCTAAAGTTGTAGATCGAGGGTAGACATCCAGGTCAGGACAGCATCGGTTACTGGGTGGATGGCCATGAGGCCCCCAGGGAAAAGCCTCAGTGGGCAGTCATAGATGCAATCAGGTTATGGGATCAGCAGGCAAGAGGTTGGAGGAGGTGAATGAGGACAATCGCCAGCTGAACGAACAAACTGGCCAAGATAGGTCTTTATTCTTTGGAGCATAGAAGGTTAAGGGTGGACTTGATAGAGGTCTTTAAAGTTATGAGAGGGATAGGCAGAGTTGATGTGGATAAGCTTTTTCCATTGTGAGTAGGGAAGATTCAAACAAGAGGACATGATTTGAGAATTAAGGGACAGAAGTTTAGGGGTAACATGAGGGGGAACTTCTTTAGAGTATGGTAGCTGTGTGGAATGAGCTTCCAGTGGAAGTGGTGGAGGCAGGTTCGATTTTATCATTTAAAAATAAATTGGATAGGTATATGGACGGGAAAGGAATGGAGGGTTATGGTCTGAGTGCAGGTAGATGGGACTAGGGGAGAGTAAGTGTGGTCGGCACGGACTTGTCGGGCCGAGATGGCCTGTTTCCGTTCTGTATTGTTGATATGTCTATATGGGTACTATGGTATGAGGCCACCAGGTGTCCGCTTTAGGGCCGGGGCTACTTCCGGGCTGATTAAAAAGTACTTATATGGGTTACAATGGGGTAGGCATTGCACAGTGAACAGATTTTATGTACGATGGGGCTGAACGTGTCGTGCAAGCGGGAAAGTCAGGGTACAACCCGGAGTTGTATTCAAAGATAGTCTGAGGGGCACACCGATGACTGTAGATAGTAGTTCAGGACTTGCTCAGTAGTTTGCGGTAAGGATGTGAATTAAAAAAGATGCAGTAAAACCTCCTCTAGCCTGATCAACATCCTGAGAGAAACGGTCACCTATTACGAGGTAGATAGTAGTAGCACTGACTGCTTCTCTTGGCGGCATGCCATGGGTAATACATAACTGCCTGGCAAAACATTCCGGAAAAAAACTAGGTCCCCTGAGCAACATTTTTGTTTTTCAGCCTCAGCAGGTAACTTGGCCGCTGGCAGTGTGGTTAAAACGTGCGAAAGGATCTGCGGTTCCTTGTTCACTCTACAACTGGGCCTGGGCATTTTGTAGAATAACCATTCTGTACTCCCCCAAATTCTGAACTCCCCTAGTACAGATTAAAATGCATTAGTCGTGTAGTAAATGCTAAATAACTATTTAGCCCATACCGTGAGTGTTAATGCATGTAATCCCCTAGAAACACATAGAAATTAAAAATGCAGTAGTAGGCCATTCGGGCCCATCGAGCTGCACTCATGCCATTAATATGATCATGGCTGATCATCCAACTCAGTTATCCATGGCGTAGTTTCCCTTCCTTCTCTCCATCGCCTCCCATATGATCGGCCCTTGGCCACAAGGGCCACATCTAACTCCCTCTTCGGTTATATCAGCCCTTGAACTGGCCTCAACTACTCCTTTGTGGCTAAGAGAGTCCACCAGATCATCACACTCTCTGTGTGAAAAAAAAGTTCTCCTCATCTCAGTTTTACAAGCCTTTTCGCCTTATCCTTACACTTGTGACTCCCCTTTGATTTGCCACTCTTCCGCCACATCAGGGAACAATCTCCTCTGCATCTTCCTTGCCCGTTAAATTAAGTCAAATCGGAACGTGGCTCTTAAGAAGTTTGTAAGTTTCTGTGGCATAGAGATCCAGAGATTCACCAATCTCCACAAAATGAAAAAAGTATATTTGTGACAAGTCTCATCCAGTCTTTCTTCATTAGGCAGTTTGACATCCCAGGAATCCTTAGTCTGGTGAACCCTTGTCTGCACTGTGGCCCGGCCTCTATGGGCAATCGGGAACTCATCTTTGGAGACCATCTAAGCCTGTCCAACCCGGCAATACTTTAGGTAAGTTTGGTCTCTAAGACCCCTGTCTCAACAATCTCCAAATTCTAGAGCTCCTATAAACCAAGCGTCACTATCCTGCTTGCTATTCATAAGGACATACTCATTCTGACATCACCACTGGGAATCCATTCCTGTGCTGGTGCTAACCTTCTCTGCTGGTGTACCTATGGCAATAATGTCCTTCCTCAGATTTCCCCCTTTCCCAAAGATCACGCAGCCGTTGCAATACTCCAGGTGCTGCTTCGCTCCGGAACCCTGTGCCCCCAAGATGGAGTAAAACCTCCCTGATCCTATACTAAAATTTTGCATTGCTCTTGCTATGAAGCCAACATCACCATTCGCTTTCTTTACTGCCTTCTGTCACCTTGCATAATACATAACCTCCCTGGCTTAAATATATTCCAATGTTTAAACGGTGTACCTCACCCAGGTCTCATTTGCCCTCCCCCCTTTTCCCAATCGGCCACCTTTTAGATAATAAGCTGACATATTTTTTTCCCGTCATTTTGCCACCCAAAATGGATAAAACCACATGTATCCACATTTTAAAACTGAACTGCATTCTGCCAACATTTGCCCCACTCACCCAGGCCTATCCAAGTCACCTTGTAGGCTCCTAGCATCCCTCCTCACACCTCACCACTGCCCCCCAGCTTAGTGTCATCCGCAAACTGGGAGGAATTGCCTTCAATTCCCTCATCCAGATCATTAATATATTTTGTAAATAGCTGGGGTCCCAGCACTGAGCCTTGCGGTACCCCACTAGTCACTGCCTGCCATTGTGAAAAGGACCCGTTTACTCCTACTCTTTGCTTCCTGTTTGCCAGCCAGTTCTCTATCCACATCCAATACTGAACCCCCAAATGCCATGTGCTTTAAGTTGTATAACTAATCTCTTATGTGGGGACCTTGTCGAAAGCCTTCTGGAAGTCCAGTTTCCACACATCCACATCCACTGGTTCTCCCCTATCCACGCTACTAGTTATATCCGCGAAAAATTCTATAAGATTCGTCAGACATGATTTACCTTTCGTAAATCCATGCTGACTTTGTCCAATGATTTCACCACTTTCCAAATGTGCTGCTATCCCATCTTTAATAACTGACTCTAGCAGTTTGCCAACTACCGATGTTAGGCTAACTGGTCCGTAATTCCCCGTTTTCTCTCTCCCTCCCTTCTTAAAAAGTGGGGTTACGTTTGCTTCCCGGCCAATCCTCTGGAACTACTCCAGAATCTAAAGAGTTTTGAAAGATTATTACTAATGCATCCACTATTTCTGGAGCTACTTCCTTAAGTACTCTGGGATGCAGCCTATCTGGCCCTGGGGATTTATCGGCCTTTAATCCATTCAATTTACCCAACACCACTTCCCGGCTAACCTGGATTTCACTCAATTCCTCCACCTCCTTTGACCCGCGGGCCCCTGCTATTTCCGGCAGATCATTTATGTCTTCCTTAGTGAAGACGGAACCAAAGTAGTTATTCAATTGGTCCGCCATATCCTGGTTCCCCATGATCAACTCACCTGTTTCTGACTGCAAGGGACCTACATTTGTTTTAACTAATCTCTTTCTTTTCACATATCTATAAAAACTTTTGCAGTCAGTTTTTATGTTCCCTGCCAGTTTTCTTTCATAATCCACTTTTCCTTTCCTAATTAAGCCCTTCGTCCTCCTCTGCTGGTCTCTGAATTTCTCCCAGTCCTCCGGTATGCTGCTTTTTCTGGCTAGTTTGTACGCACCATCCTTTGCTTTGATACTATCCCTGATTTCCCTTGTTATCCATGGATGCACTACCTTCCCTGATTTATTCTTTTGCCAAACTGGGATGAACAATTTTTGTAGTTCATCCATGCAGTCTTTAAATGCCTTCCATTGCATATCCACCGTCAACCCTTTTAGAATTAATTGCCAGTCAATCTTGGCCAATTCACGTCATGTGCTTTAAGTTTGTATACTAATCTCTTATGTGGGACCTTGTCGAAAGCCTTCTGGAAGTCCAGATACACCCAGATACACACACATCACCACACCACATCGTATAATTGAGCATGTTTGTCTGAGCCATTTTGTGACAAGATGGTGCATGTATGACTCTGTGTGTGCGCATGCGTATGTGCACGTGTGTGTGCGCGCCCGTGTGTGCGCGTGCCTATGTGCGTGTTTGCGTGTGTTGTGTGTGTGTGTGTGAGTGCGTATGCTGGCCCGTGTGTGCCCGCAGCAGGTGTTCAGCTCTCCCGAAGGCCGTACCATCAGATGTGTGAACGAGTCTGAATGCACCTTGTCCTTTTCCATGTATCTGTGAAAGCTCAAGTACAAATGGGGAAAACTAAATCATTCAGAAAAGGTGCAAGATGCATAGAAAATAAAAGCTTGAGGTACATCAAGTGTTCCTTCAGGGATCTTTGTGTTCCTCAGTCACCGTCAGTTCTAAAGAGTGTGACAAGTTGAAGAATTGATCATATTTATTAATTAGAAAATACATTGCGCCTTTCACACCTTTTGGACACTGCTCTCACACGCTGACTCCTGCTGTAACTAATTATTGAGAGAGAGAGAGTGAGAGAGATAGAGAGAGAGAGGAGGGGGAACCATCTTGAAGTGAGTCTGACAATAGACAATAGGTGCAGGAGAAGGCCATCGGCCCTTCAAGCCAGCACCGCCATTCAATGTGATCATGGCTGATCATCGCCAATCAGTACTCCGTTCCTGCCTTCTCCCCATATCCCCTAACTCCGCTATTTTTAAGAGCCCTATCTAGCTCTCTCTTGAAAGCATCCAGAGAACCGGCCTCCACCACCCTCTGAGGCAGAGAATTCCACAGACTCACCACTCTCTGTGAGAAAAAGTGTTTCCTCATCTCCGTTCTAAATGGCTTACTCGTTATTCTTAAACTGTGGCCCCTGGTTCTGGACTCCCCCAACACCGGGAACATGTTTCCTGCCTCTAGCATGTCCAAACCCTTAACAATCTTATATGTTTCAATTAGATCTCCTCTCATCCTTCTAAACTCCAGTGTGTACAAGCACAGCCGCTCCATTCTCTCAGCATATGACAGTCCCACCTTCCCGGGAATTAACCTTGTAAACCTACGCTGCACTCTCCTAATAGCAAAAATGTTCTTCCTCAAATTAGGGGACCAAAACTGCACACAATACACCAGGTGTGGTCTCACTAGGGCTCTGTATGACTGCAGAAGGACCTCTTTGCTCCTATATTCGATTCCTCTTGTTATAAAAGGTTCTCTGATCAGCACTTTTGTACCAAATCTTGTTTCCCCACTCCATATATGAAATTGCTGCTTGTACTCCCCTCACATACCCCATCACCTCTTTTTTCTAAATCCCCACAGGTTGTGAAATCTAGACAGACATACTAAAGGGTCTGTCCCACTTTCCCGACCTGCTCATGAATTCTCCCGAGTTTCCCCCATAATTCAAAATCGGAAAATTATCGTATGAGTCCGTATGAGTCCGTAGATATATCGTAGCGGCTCGTTATGTCAGCCGTAGGTATTCGGGGCATCAGGTAAGTCGGGACGTTTTTTCCAGCATGACAAAAATGTCCACGAATAAAAAGATAGACGGGAGGAGAAAAATTGCAACATTTAATGACCCGAGTACCTACAGCAGACATAACTGGTGCTCCAACCTGCGGGAGCTGCAGACAGTAACATCATGAAGCTCGCTGTCTCTTGTTAGGGACTGACTTCTGGAACTCCAAGCCGCAGGAGTTTCAACCGCCCCGATGCAGGAGCTTAGACTGCCCCGACGAGGGAGCTCGATCGCCGGGTGCGGATGGTTCGACTCCCCCGACTGCGGGAGGAAAGGAAGAAAGAAGATAAGACTATATTGCCTTCCATCACAGTGGGGAATGTGGAGGAGTTGTGTGTCTTGTTGCTTTTTTGTTATGACTGTACGGCAAACCAAATTCCACGTATGTTGCAAAACGTACTGGGCTAATAAATTACTATTATTATTATGTAGGAGGGAACCGGGACACCCGATGAAAACCCACACGGTCACAGGGAGAATGTACAAATTCTGCACAGACAGCACCCATAGTCAGGATTGAACCTGGGTCTCTGGCGCTGTGAGGTAGCAGCTCTACTGTTGCGCCACTCCCTTCATCAATCTCACTTAAATAAACTGTGCTCATTGTTGTATTGCTATCCCTGCGGACTTGCTTAGCACACGTTTATTGCTGTATTTCACACACTGCCATAATGATCACACGTCTGAAGTATTTCATTGGCTGTGATGTGCTTTGGATCATCCAGAATCCGTGAAAAATTATACACAATACAATTCTTTCCCTGGAGTCGAAGGTCTGGATGTCTTTGAGACATTCCATTCTCATGTCATCTTTTTAACCTGTTGATTCCAATGGAAACTAATCCTATTTTTAATGGGCTATAAAAAGGAACTCTTAGAGTCATGTCGCATGGAATCCAGACCCTTCAGCCCAACTCATCTATGCTGACCAAGTTGCCCCATCTAAGCTAGTCCCATTTGCCCATGTTTAACCCATATCTCTCTAAACCTTTCCTGTCCTTGTACCTTTCTAAATGTGTTTTTAATGCTATTGTAGTATCTGCCTCAACTATCTCTCTGAGTCATAGAGCATGGAAACAGGCCCTTCGGCCCAACTTGCCCGCACCGACCAACATGTCCCATCTCGAATAGTCCCCCTACCTATGTTTGGCCCATATCCCTCTGAACCTGTCTAAATGTCAGAATGCTTTTCTGGCAGCTCATTCCATCCACACACCCCCCCCCCCCCCCCCCCCCCCCCCCCCCCGAGTGAAAAAAATCACCCTTCAGGTTCCTATTAAATCTGTTCCCTTTCACCTTAATCCTGGTTCTTGATCCCTCTGGGTAAAAGACTGTCTTTTAGACATTTTGAGTGCATGTGTGTGAGTGTGAAGCAGATAATCTATGTAACATTGCGCGCTTGTTGTTTCAGCTGGTGAATTTCAGGGACGTTGTCTCACGGATACTGGGCTTGAACGTTCATGCTCTTGCGCTTCCTGACTATGAGATAATAAAACGCCTTGAGATGCTTGCCCAAGCTCACCACTCTTCAGCAGTGACTGCACTGCACCTCGAGAACTCCATGGACAAGCTAAACCAAGGCTATGCAGCAGGACGCGAGGCCAGGCAAAGGTTGGCTGCCGGTCTGAACCACCCAGGCCCCATGCGAATGACACCAATGCCACCAAGGAGACTGAAGAGCGCCTCATCATGAGAAGCTTTCACCATCTGAGTTATCATCAACATTGGAATGGTAGTGTGCAGAGTCTGAATAGCAATCATAGTAATTATTTCAAAATATCGTCACCTCTCCGAAGTTCTTGGGATGGCCTGCTAGTCTGAGACAGACTGTGCTGACGTTGGTGGTATTCAGAAGGTTGTGAGTTCAAGTCCCACTCCTGAGACTTGAGCACACCATCTAGACCAGGGGTTCCCAACCTTTTTCGTCCCGGTTACCCATGGCAACTTTAATAGCACATTACAATGTTATTTTGCTTATTTATGAACAACTAATGATGAACAGATATATCAGAACCAAACACAGTCTGTCAATGAGAAAAAAAAATATGTACAAATCCAGAAACATTAAATTTACCCTCTGGGTCGGCGAAATTGACCCCCTGGGGTAGAGATGCAGGTGGGAGGCAGGTAAATTTACCCCAGGTTGGGAACCCTTGATCTAGACTGAAGCTCCCAGGTGCCGAACTCGGAGGTTGCTGAGGTGCTGGAGTTTCATTCTGTCTAACGAGATATTAAATTAATGCACAGTTTGCTCTCCACAAAGGACGTAGAGGTTGTCTGACATTCTTCTGAAGAACAGGAGGACTTTCCCGATCAATAACTATCCCTCGAGTAGATCAGTAGAACTGTTCACTTCTTTACTGTTTGCAAGCTGTTGCCATGTGGAAATTAGCTGCTGTCAGTAGTCAGTGAATGAGTGCCTTTCAAATGATTCCCTGTGAGGCACAAGATGCTCAAACGTGGCGTCTGAATTCACTTTCCTCCTTCCCTTTCTAAAGGGCCATCCCTCCTCTCCACAGCTCCATCCCCACGGAGATGTTGGCAAAGTCTGAGCAGGAAGGAGAAAGATTCAGATGGGAGATCACAGCAGAAGTGAACAAATTGTCCTCATCCTCAACAAATTCCCTTTTGACTCCTCTCACTTTATTTAACTTAAATGTGTGGTCATGGGCACTCGCATGGGCCCCAGCTGTGCCTGCCTCTTTGTTGGTTACGTCCAACGGTCCTTGTTCCAAAGGTACTCATTCTCCACTGCAACGATGACTGCATTGGGGCTGCCTCCTTGCAGAACTCGTCAATTTCATCACCTTTACCATCAACTTACACCGTTCCCTCAAATTCTCTTTGATTATCCCTGACACCTCTCTCTCTCCCCTTTCTTGACCTCTCTGTCTCAATCACAGGGACAGACTATAGACTGACTATAATCTGCTATAAACCCACTGACTCACACAGTTATCTAGACTGACCCTCCTCCCACCCTGCCTCTGGCGAAGACGCTATCCCCTATTCTCAAATTCTTTGTCTCCATTGCATCTATCCCCAAGGTAAGGGTGCCCCACTCTGGGATATTTGTCCTCTTTTGAAATTAACCATGGTTTCCGTCCTGCTGTCGTTGATGGATTTCTCACCCACGTCACCTCTGTGTCCGGCAGTTCTATTGTAGTTCCCTCTCCCCCCTGATGGAATACATCATTCTTTGGCATTTCTACCAATGCATCATTCTTTGACGTTTAGCCAATGTGATCCCACCACTAGTCACCTCTTCCCACCACATTGCTTTTCGCAGAGGCCATTCCCTCTACAACTCCTTGGCTCACTGATCCCTTCCCAACAAATCACCCCATCCACACTGACTAGGTACTTTCCCCCGGTACACCACATGAGTTGTCCCTACACCTCCTCTCTCAAATCCATCCTGTGACCCCAACAACCCTTCCAGGTGAGACATAGGTTCACTCTAACCCCATAAACTGCATTCAGTGCTCTCGATGTGGCCTCATTTACATTGGCGAGATCAAACATCGGCGATGGCTTCACCGAATACGCACCAACGCCTGCTTATTCCCTATCAGTCCTGGGCCTGCTCCATTGTACGGGTGAGGCCACATGTAAACTGGAGGAACAACTGTTCCTCACTAGGGTCTTCTCGACATCGTGCAGCTCCGCTCGCTCTTGCTCCCCCTTCCCCCAGTCGCAACAGGGCCTGAGACCCCCTAGTCTTCACTTTTCACCCCATCAGCCGTCGTTGACAGCACATAATTCTCCGACGTTTTCATCACCCCCCACGGGATCCCACCACTAGCCACATCTTCCCATCTCCGCCCCATTCCACTTTCCGCAGAGACCATTCCCACCGCAACTCCTGGGTTAACTAATCCCTTCACACCCAAACCACCCCTCCCCAGGTACTTTCCCTTGCAACCGCAGAAGATGCAACACCTTTCCCTATACCTCCTCCCTCAACTCCATCCAAGGACCGCAACAGTCTTTACAGGTGAGGCAGAGGTTCATTTGCACCCCCTCAACCTCATCTACTGAATCCGCTGTTTCAGGTGTGGACTCCTATTTATCGGTGAGACCAAGCGCAGGCTCGGCGATCATTTCGCTGAACACCTCCGCTCAGTCCTGCTAAACCTACCTGATTTCCTGGTTGCTAAACACTTTAACTCCCCTTCCCATTCCCACATTAACCTTTCTGTCCCGGGCCTCCTCCATTGTCAGTGTGAGGCCCAGTGCAAATTGGAGAAACAGCACCTCATATTTCACTTGTGCAGCTTACACCCCAGCGGCATGAACATTGACTTCTCTAAGTAACCTTTACTTTCCCCCTCTCTCCATCCCTCCCCCCTTCCAATTCTCCAACCAGTCTAACTGTCTCCCTGATTATATTTTATCTCGGTTTGCTTTGTTGTCATTTTCTCCTAGCTAACAATGATCTATTCTCCATTTTCCTTGAATTTCATCTCCTTTGATGTCTTGCTTTCACACGCTACCTTCCCTTATCTCTGTGTCTCCCACTCCCTTCACTTTCAGTCTGAAGAAGGGTCTTGACCCGAAAGTCACCCGTTCCTTCTCTCAGAGCTGCTACCTGTCCCGCTGAGTTACTCCAGCATTTTGTGTCTTATCTTCGGTATAAACCAGTATCTGCAGTTCCTTCCGACACATCTTCAAGGTAAAACTCACCTAGTGGATAAACCAGTTTCAATGGTAGGAGAGCATAATCTGACTCGGGTAAACTGGGTCATAGTTTGCCAGGCAAATCTGTAATTTAAAACAGATATGTTCCTACTGAAATTGAGGTATAAGGGAAATTGAAGACCGGATCACTAAAAATTATTGAGTGTTAAACAGAGCTATAAAAAAGGTATTATGGCAGATCAGGCAGTCAGGCAGATGGCAATTGAGAAAGGAAGTGGGTAAAAGAAGGAAATAAGGGAGTTCAGGAGAGTACGTGAGAAATGAGTGGCGAGAAGTATAATAGTGGGTCCAAAAATATTTTATCAGCATGTGACCAGTAAAAGCATAATAAAAAGAGAGGTTGATTATAACTCAAAAGGAAATCCCCCCATGGATGCAGAGTGAAGGACTGTTGCTGAGTATTTTAATTAGTTTTCACCAGAAGCGAAGATGTCCCTGGAGTCTAAGGAAAGGAAGGAGTAGCTGAAATATTTGGTGAGCTCAAATTGATGAAAAGTTACCAGAAAGAGGAGCTGCTCTTAAAGTGGAAAGGTCGCCTGCTGCAAATTGCTGAAGGAATTAAGGGAGGAAATAGCAGAGGCCATGGCCATAACCTTCAGATTCACGTTCACATTCCAAATATCTACAGTTACCGTTGAGGTGTTTGAAGACTGGTGAATGCCCATGTTGCAGACATGGTCACAAACAGGTGCAATATTAAATCCAGCAACCGCAGCCTGTTCAGTTTAACGTCCACGCTGGGGAAAGTTCTGTTGACAATAGGCAGGGCTAGAATTCCACTGTGACCACAAGGGCTTCCTCACAGATCCCAGTAGTAGGGCTGCAGGGGGGTGAGGAGAAGAAATATGAAGAACTGCAGGAAAGGTAATAGACTTCAAGGAGATGTAGGAGTGGGCAGATAGATGGCAGGTGAAATTAAATTCGTCAGGCAATACACGATTACAATCGAGCTCAGGAAAAAAGGCTGAGGTTGTGGATACAGTACAGGAACTTTACTGGGCAAAGTTCAGGGCTGCACGGTACTGCAACGGCATAGTTTCTGCCTTAAGGCCTCCATTCTCTGGTGCTCCGAGACCCGGGTTCGATCCTGACAATGGGCACTGTCTGTATGGAGTTTGTACGTTTTCCCAGTGACCGCGAGTTTTCTCTGCGTGCTCCGGTTTCCTCCCCACACTCCAAAGGTTTGGCTTTGGTAAAAAAAAATTGTAAATTGTCCCCAGTGTGTAGGATAGTGCTAGTGTACTGGTCGACACGGACACAGTGGGCCGATGGGCCTATTTCCGCTCTGTATTTCTAAACTAAAATCAACTAATCTAAATACAGTTGATCAGCTGACTGTAAACTTGCATCTCCTTATCCATTAGAGTGTATAGAGGTATCTGCAGCCAACTGGGAGGGATCCAAATGCAGCATCACGTCCCATGAAAATATTGTGCTCCCCAGCCAGAGATCAATAAATGGCAACCAAAGCCTTAAACGTAAAATGCACACCCTTGTGTTTAAATGTCACCTGGCCCGTTACCGCTCTTTATCGAGGTAATCACTAGCTCTGTAAGCCACCAATTCTCTCTCCATTCCCTCGCTGGTAAACTTTTGTGCACCCTTTCACCAACCCGTTGGTGTGGTCTCCTTTGCCTGAAATTCTCTCCCGACATCTCGCCACCATGTAGGCTCTCTGCCCTCTGGCTTCAGTTTCAATCCAGAGAATTAGGAACAGCATCTTCCCCTCTGTTATCACCCTTCTTAACGATCCCTCCAGAAGCTAGGCTACTGTCCAATTCACCTCTACCCTGTTGCAGACTTTGGACTTTGTGGAATTGATGCACTACAATGCGGAGAATTATTTTCTGCCCTTTACTTTACCTATTATACTTGAGTTTGACTCGATTGTATTTATGTACAGTATGATCTGATCTGATCCAATGGCGTGCAAAACACTACCTCAGTACACGTGACAACATCTAAAGCTAGGTGTATTCACTGAAGATATCTCGTGCTTCCCTTCTGTCTGCAACTCTGTCCTCTGCCCTCACATGACACTTGCCTCATCACCGGGTTAATGATTATCATTCGTACGGGTGTCAGTGGTTATGGGGGCGAAGGCAGGAGAATGAGGTTGAGATTGAAAGATAGATCAGCCACGATTGAATGGAAGAGGTAGACCTGGTGGACTGAATGGCCTAATTCTGCTCCTAGAACTTCTGAACACCGATGCCGGTGAGAAACTCACTGAAATAATGTTAGAAAAGAAGGAAAGAGAGAAGCTGTGACCTATGTGTCTCAAGTGCCACTGAGGAATTCCCACTAAACCGGGCAGACATTTAGACCTGCTTTACTATGGTGTTTGCAGCAGGAATGTCCAACATTCGTGTAGGCACGAACCTTTTAAAGTAACACCAAAATTGACATAGGGAATTGCATTGTTGTGGTATATATGTACTGTACTTCTGTGTAGGAACGAACTGCAGATGCTGGTTTAAACCGAAGATAGGCACAAAAAGCTAGACTAGTCTGAAGAAACGTCACCCATTCCTTCTCACCAGAGATGCTGCCTGTCCTGCTGAGTTACTCCAGCTTTTTGTGTCTATGCACTGTACTTCCAATTGGTTAAATTGATTAAAAGATACAGCATGGAAACAGGTCCTTTGGTCTCACCGTGTCCAAGCCGACCATCAATCTGCTGTTCACACTAGTTCCATGTCGCATCCACTTTCTGCACACTAGCGGCCAATTAACCTAGAAACCTGCACATCTTGATCTTTGGAATGTGGGAGGAAACAGGAACAACCGGAGGAAGCCCACGCGGTCATAGGGGAAATGTGCAAACTCCACAAAGACAGCACCTGAGGTCGGGATCGAACCCGGGTGCCTGGTGCTGTGAGGCTGCAGCTCCGACACTCGCTCTTGCTGAGTGTGCTCTCCCCACTGTGCTGCCCTTTCAAAAGAATTTGATAAAATGCTGCAGAATAAGTATGGAAGGTGCAAACAAGCAGTGCCAGTGTGGAGCAGTGCCGGCATTCTATCGGGGTGCAGCTTGGTTCAGCAACTAGTCTGCCCAAGAATGCAAGAAAGGCCGCACTCAGCGAATGCCCTCTTTGCACCATCTCCTCCCAACAACCCCTCTCACTAACCTTCTCCCCGGCTACCCCACCTCCCTCCTCTACTAACTAGTTAACCCACAACCATCCCCTGGCAATCCTCTCCCTCAAGATCTCCCCCAATTGAAAACTCCTCCATTGAATCCCCTCCATGGCGTTGGGAGATGGTGGAGAAGAGATCTCATCCAACACACCCGAGCCTTGGGTGCCATGCTCCGCAGAACATCAGTGGTCCATGGTTTGGTCTTCCTCGGTCGATAACTAGGGCTGCAACAAAGCACTCAGAAATCCCGAGGATCCCCCCCTTCTGAAAGCTGTGATATACATTACCAGTGATACTCTGTTAACTAGCAAATTAGGGTTTGGACTTGGAGAAATCGTTGAAAGAGTGTTACACAGAGTGGAAGGTGGTAGGCTAGTTAATGAAGTGTGTAAAGGAAACTGCACTCAGGAGCAAACCAGAGAGATTGATGATATGGTGATTATGATGATTATGGACCAAATAGTGGTTTGATCACAAGTTTACATTTTTATTTTAATTCTCCATGCATGGCCAGTACTTTTTCCCCTGGTTCCCTTACAAAATAGGCCCAGTAATTCACTTCAAGGATTGTGCTATCAGGCATGCCGAAACCCCATTGTTCTTTTTGAATGTTCCAAGGCGTAACTCAGAAATACACTGTGCCATTCATCTGAGTGTTTAGGCTAAGGAATCTCAACTTAGGACCGACTAGAGAGGGGGAGATGTAGCAAAATGTGGAGACGTTTCTTACGACTTGTGACGGTCTTGGACAGGTCGATAATCCGAGACGGGGAAAAGGTTTTGGAACAATAATATTAATAATGCTGTTTGCTTGAGGCAGGTTTAAACCTCTAATCTTGGACAGAAAATCAACGTTACATTCTAACCTCGATGGTGAAAAGGTCCCAATCTTCCTTTATAACTGTAGAAGTTTGGCAGAAACGCAAGGTAATAGCAGGAACTCTAATCTCTGGGGTGTATCTCACTTTATTTATTCCTGCAATCCAATATTACAGACTCAACAAGTAAAAGGTATCGGTAATTAAAGAGGCTTACTTACAGGAAAGCTTGTCAACTTAGTCTTCCCATAAAGATTTCATTTTGTGTTTGATGATTGATTTTATTCGCTTGATTGTGATAATTATACATTTATTTTCCGATTCCTTACATTCAGCACATTCCCGAAATCTGGATACAATTTACTCAACGTACTTAAAATAATAATCCCCTTCATTCATCATTAAAAAGAGATTTAAGGGACGGGGGCCTATATAACCTGGAGCAATTAAGGACCACAGTGGAGATGTCAGAGGTGGGGCAACATAACCCTGAGTCTCCAAGTGGGAGCCCATCGCAGGAGGTACATTCCTCTACAAAATAGCCACAAGCTGATGTTCGGTAACTATATATGCATATTATTTTATCCGTTTGTTGATTTGCAGAAGTGCTGCTTGTATGGCTGTGGGGACAGGACAGTGGAATTGTGTCTTATGCTGGAATAAATTTGCTGACTAACATCCGACTTTTGTTCGTAATATTTTCGAAGATAAACATTGCACCACGGCTGCACAGTGAATAAATAAATCATAAAATAAAGCAAACGAGATCCAAAGTTGTCAGGAACAACTGATTTAAAGAACCCCATCCATGCCGATCGGCAGTAATCCCAATTACTGTCACCTGTTTAGAACACAAAGGGCCAGAGTAACTCTGAGGGTCAGGCAGCATCTCTGAAGGACACGGATAGGCAATGTTTCAGGTCGACACCCACCCCAATGTCTCCCATCCATGTCCTCCAGAGATGCTGCCTGACCTGCTAAGTGACCTGATCACTTTGTGTCCGACGCAAGATTCCAGCATCTGCAGTTTCTTGTGTCACCATCACTTGGTTCAATGCTTACTATGCCTTGCTAATTCATGAGCCCATCCGATATTTCATTGTTAATGCCCCCGTCCCCCACTGAAACCTCTGGAGACTGCGCCCCACCCAAGGTATCCGTGCGGTTCCCGGAGGTTTTTGTCAGTCTCCCCACCTGCTTCCACTACTTGCAACCTCTGGCAACCACCTGCAACCTCCCGGAACTGCACGGAAACCTTGGGTGGGGCGCAAAGTCTCTAGAGGTTTCCGATCAGGTTTCCTAAGTGGGACAGGGGCATTAGAGTCCCCACCCCGCCAATTACGCAGGTGCACACCCACTCCACGCCTAAAACCTCCATCTTAACCTTTTGACTCAGGCAAAGGGGCTGCGTCGGTGGAAGTTGTTGATCTGCCAGCACAAAGTGGTTCTCTACTGATGGAAGGAGGCGAGCCATTTTCTTAAAAGGTTATCCTTGTCTCGGGGTCACGGATGTTCAGGCAAAGGGAAATTAGGTGTGAGTTCACCAGTTAATGGAGTAGAATTAGGCCATTCGGTCCATCAATTCCATTCCGTCATTCAATCATGGCTGCTCTCTGCCCCCTCATCCCATTTTCCTGCCATCTCCCCATGACACCCGTTCTAACCAAGAATTTGTCTATCTCTGTCTTAAAAATATCCACTAACTTGGCCTCCACTGCCCTCTGTGGCAATGCGTTCAACAGATTAACTACCCTCTGACTAAAGAAGTTCCTCTTCACTATCCTTTCTAAAAGAGCGCAATTTAATTCAGAGGCTATGACCTCTGGTCCTGGGCTCTCCCACCAGTGGAAACATCCACTCTATCTATGCCTTTCATTATTCTCTAAGTTGAAGGTACTGTGATGCTGCAGTTGTCTGGGATGGGATGAGCTGACTGGTCCCAGGTGCCATTGTTATTGGATGTGGTTCTCGACCAGCTCCCTGATGTTTAGAGACTTATCCCTATGGTTGTTAATTCTCTTGACCTGATTATAATCTAAACCACAGGATGTCTTGATTAATCTTCACTATATAGCCTTGACTATCAAGGATTACAAAGCAGAAGAAACATTAAAAACATCTAAATATAGAGTCAAACAGCCCTTTGGTTCACCATATCCACGGCAACAGTCAATAACCCATTCATCCTTATCCCATGTACTAACACTTGGTCTGTGGACTTCTATGCCTTGTCTAGTACCATCAATTACTTATGATAATTCCCAGTTCAGTATTTAGTTTAGTTTAGTGATACAGCGCGGAAACAGGCGCTTCGTCCCACTGAGTCCGCACCGACCAGCGATCCCCGCACATTAACACTATCCTTTTTTTTTTTTTTTTAAATATTTTTATTAGAAGTAGACATATTATAAAGTATAGTTACATATTATAGTAAAAAGACTTTTCATATACATCAGTCATACATTATTAAAATTTTCAATTGTCAATTACTTCTGCTTCCAGTGTTTTTATTTTTTATAGAAAGAGATAGAAAGAGAGGGTAGAAAGTTACAAATTAAAAAAAAACAGAAAAACGGAAGAGGTGGATTGGGTTACCTGTAATACGTCAATGGAGATAGGTTCGTAGAAAGTATAGCTTTTCATCTGATCCTGAGTTCAAGTTTCAGTTGGGTCATTAACACTATCCTACACACACTAGGGACAATTTACATTTATACCAAGCCAATTAACCTACACACCTGTACGTCTTTTCAGTATGGGAGAATGTACAAACTCCGTACAGACAGCACCCGTAGTCAGGATCGAACCGGGGTCTCCGGCGCTGTAAGGCAGCAACTGTACCGCTGCGCCACCGTGCTGCCCTAATCCAATTTCTGATCCAAAGATGCACTTTCAATAGATGCACAACAACAATGTAGCAATAAATGTAGCAAAGCTATTGTTTATCTTCTCTGAATCTAATGGCCCTGTCCCACTGTATGAGTTCATTCAAGAGCTCTCCCGACTTAAAAAAAAATCAAGCTCGTGGTAAGCAAGTAGAATGAACGTAGCGGGACGTCGGAGCTCGGGGACGTCTCTTAGCGGCTCGTAACGCTAACCCGGTTTCCCGAGTACCGTTTCCAGGTACTCGGGATACGGGGTAAGCACAGGAAGACTCGTGAAGATTTTTCAACATGTTGAAAATTGTCCACGAGAGCCCTGAGTACCGACGAGCGGCCATTACCGTAAATCTCCGAGTTCGAATCAGGCCAAACTCGGGAGAACTCTTTGAATGAACTCATACAGTGGGACAGGGCTTTAATAGGTAATTTTTTGAGAACTGCTTCATTTCTTGAGCCGCAGTGGTGACATCTGCTCAAAACTTCAGAGCTGCCCCAATAATGTTGGATTGTCAGAGGTCATATTTTAAATATGATATTAATCTCTCTCCCATCTGCCCTCTCAGTGGATGCAAAAGGTACCACAACATTTTATTCTGAAGGACAGGGTAATTCTTTCCAGTGCCCAATATAAATCCATAAGCCAGTGTCACGGAGTTAGATTATCTGGTCATTATCAAACAACTGTGTAGATTGTGTGAACTTGATCTGCACTAATTGGCTGTCATGTTTCTTGCACTGCGGCAGTGATTAGACTAAAGTCGTTAGCCGTTCACTAAATATTGCTTTGGAATGTCCCTGGTGGCATGAAATGGTTGTCTGACTATCTGCTCCAGTCCGAAGAAATACACAAAATGTTGGAGTAACTCAGTGGGTCAGGCAACATCCATGGAGAACATGGAGAGGTGACGTTTCAGGTCAGGATCCATCCCTTTGTGTGCAGAGAAGAAAAGGGTTTGTTTCAGGAGCTGCTGCAGTGACATCCGATCAAAATTTCAGAGCAGCTCCTATAGTGTTAGATTATCGGAGAAGTCATGCTTTAAATATGACATTAATTTCTCTGATTTGAAACATCACCAAAATGTTCGAGTAACTCTGCGGGACAGGCAGCATCTCTGGAGAGAAGGAACGGGTAACGTTTTGGGTCAAACAAATGTTACCCATTCCTTCTCTGCAGAGATGTTGCCTGTCCCGCTGAGTTACTCCAGCAATTTGTGTCTATCTTCGGTATAAACTAGCATCTGCAGTTCCTTCCTACACATATACATTTTCCCCAGGGATGCTGCCTGACCTGCTGATTTACTCCAGCACTTTGTGTCTTTCCTTAGTAAACCAGCATCTGCAGTTCCTTGTTTCTACATTTTGAGTACTCCAGTACTATGAGGTGTTGTGTCAAAATTCGAAGCTTTGCTGCTGTGATTTATTTTACCGTATACTATTATACCGGTTGCTCAACACTTTAACTCCCCCACCCATTCCCACACTGGCCTTTCTGTCCTGGGCCTCCTGCGTTGTCAGAATGAGGCCCAGAGTAAATTGGAGGAACAGCACCTCATATTTCGCTTGGGTAGCTTACACCCCAGAGGTACGAACATTGACTTCTCTAACTTCAAGTAGCCTTTGCTTTCCCTCTCTCTCCATCCCTTCACCTTTCCCAGTTCTCCAACCAGTCTTACTGTCTCCGACTACATTCTATCTCTGTCCCGCCCACTCCCCTGACATCAGTCTAAAGAAGGGTCTCGACTCGAAATGTCACCCATTCCTTCTCTCCAGAGATGCTGCCTGTCCCGCTGAGTTACTCCAGCGTTTTGTGTCTATCTTACCGTCCACTATTTTAGTGTTGAGACAATGAGCAGATACGACAAGCTCCCGATGGTACAGCAAAATATTAGAGTGCTGAATATAAAGTTACGTTTCAATTCACACTTCAATGCTGAAGCAAATTTGCACCTCGTACCGCTGAAATTTCACTGAGAAAATCGCTCAAAGTGAAAGGCGTTACACGTGCCTTTCTGGATTTCATTAAGAAGAAAGTTGCCCTGAGGAAAACTGGTGGTGTGAAATAAGAGACTTACTCTCTAAACATAACAATCTGTTTAACAAGTGACCTGTAGCTGTTTAATACATCGATCTGAATTCACCAACATCTGGGTCAATTTGTAATCAAGTGACATTCAGGTAATGACTGCACTTGGACTCGTGTGCATATTTCCACCCCTACAACCATTTACACGTTTCTACAACAATCAGCATTTTGAGCTGTCAATTTAAAGAACGACAGAGTAAGAGGGATAAAAAGAGCACATCCCCCACTGAAGAAGGGTTTGGTGACTTCTCCCAGTCGCTGCAGAGCTGGTATTAACAGATGAATGTTACTAGGAGATGATTCTTACTGACTCAATTGATTGATTGAAAGACGCAGCATGGAAAAAGACCCTTCGGCCCACCAAATCCATGCTGACAATCGATCACCCGTTCACACTAGCTCTATGTTATCCCGCTTTCGCATCCACTCCCTACACACTAGGGGGCAATTTACAGAAGCCAATTAACCCACAAACCTGCATGTCTTCGGGATGTGGGAGGAAACGAGAGTACCCAGAGGAAACCCAGAGCAGTAACAGGGACAATGAGCAAACTCCACAAAGACAGCACCCGAGGTCGGGATCGAACCTGGGTCTCTGGCGCTGTGAGGCAGCGGGTCTACCTGCTGCGCCACCATTGTGGTGGGGGGGGGGAGAGAGAAAAACAGAGTTAATATTTCAGTTCAGAGACCATTCGTCAGCCCTGAAACATTAACCTTGTTTCTTTTTCCACAGAAGCGGCCTGACCTGCTGACTGTTTCTGTTTTTACTTTATTGCTGCTTTGGCATATTTTTGATGTTTTTTCTCTTGCCACAGTTTTAGACAGAATATTTTGTACGAGACAATAAATTATCTCTGCCACGCTTGTCTGTTTAATAGGTAAGATAAATCAGAAGGAGATCTCAGTATTGATTATTGCTCCTAGATTGGCGCTTTCTCCAAGATGCAAGCACTGAATTTGCACAAAGAACTCCCATCTTCTCAGTCTTGGTCTGCTGCGTTGTGTAGGAAATGGCAGTGCAGTACAGTACGCTATGTTCCACACTGAAACACCGTATGAAGTTAGGGTCCAGTACGTTTTGTTTGTTCAGCTGGAATGCAAAAGCGTCTCGTGTGCCAAGCCAAGTCCCACTCAGCCTCCTTTGAAGTGCAAACCCGAATGGGTTGGGAATCACTGCTAACAGGTGAGTGTTACTGTGAGGTATAATGGTGGACAGAGAATGTTTGTGATCTTGGCTGCAGGTGGCGAGTGTAAGCGGGGTTGATCTTGGACGCTGCTGCGATATTGTTGGAACTGGTGCTTTGTGGTCGTTCAGGGGGCAGGAGGCGCCTTTAAATGTGGTCTTCAGCGCTGGGTTCTCCATGGTGGAAAAAAAATCAAAAAGTTCAAAGGTTTGTGTTGTTCTGTAGTTCACACACATTCTTGACATGCTGCACCTCAAAGGCAAGTAAACTCAAAGACTGGTCTCTAAGTTTAGTTTAATTTAGTTTAGTTTAGAGATACAGCACGGAAACAGGCCCTTCGGCCCATTGGGTCCGTGCCGGCAGCGATCCCCGCACATTAACACTATCCTACACCCACTAAGAACAATTTTTTACATTTACCTAGCCAATTAACCTACAAACCTGTACGCCTTTGGAGTGTGGGAGGAAACCGAAGATCTCGGAGAAATCCTCATTATGCGATTGCTAATGTTTTGAGAGAACACAATTAAAAGTCTAAAATGATTCTTTCTCTTCACATGTTCGATTAGCAGAAATTTCCGTATGAATTTATCTCATATAGAGACAAATCTGCCAATAAAATCTGAACATTGAATAGAACTTAATGCACAGATCCTATCACGATAGACCCCTTGCTTGAAATTCACACTACCCACGGGATGCATTATTTCCATCCAAGAAGACACAGTGCTGGAGTAAATCAGCATCTAATCAGGCAGCATCTCTGGAGAATGGAGCATCATGGATGGGTGATGTTTCAGGTTGAGACCCTTCTTCAGACTGATTGTATTCCACCCACTCCCACAATCAGTCTGAAGAAGGGTCTAAACCCGAAACATCGCCTATCCATGTTCTCTGGGGAGAGGTGGGATGGGTAGGGGGTGGTGGAGGAGCAAGACAAAGCCTTGGATGTAAAAGGATGACTCGGGTGAGGAGGGTTTTTTTAATAGGCAGATTATTGGATAAAGGCCAGGGATGAAAATACAGAAGGTGCGAGACAAAAGGATTTAGGAGTTGCAAATTGTGCAGCTAGAGGAAGAAATGTAGGGGGAAGGGAAGGAGGAGGAGAGAAATAGGTGGGACTCCAAGTGGAAAAACAGTGGAAGAGAGGGAGAAGAGGTGGGGGGGAAGGGATGTTATATGGGGGAAGAAGGAAGAAGGGGAGGTTTATATCGTTACCTAAAATTAGAGAATTCAATGTTCATACCGTTGGGTTGCAAGCTAACCAAGCTAAATATGAGGTCAACACAAAACATCGAACTGTACAGCACAGGAATGGGCCCTTCGGCCTACTATCTTTGTGTCAAGATGCCAAGTTTTTAAACTGATTTTATCTGCCTGTGCATCATCCATATTCCTCTATTACTTGCACTTCCTTGTGCCTACCCAACAGCCTCCTACACGCCACTATCATATCTGCTCCACCACTATCCCTGACAAGGCATTCCAGGCCTCACCATTCCCAGTGTAAAAAAAACTCCCCTTCTCACCGCCAGCGTTAGACATTTCCACCCACCCATGGTTTTTCCTCCAGTTTGTGTAAGGCCACACTCTGGCAATGGAGGAGGCCCAGGACAGGAGGATCAGTATAGGAATGGGAAGGGAATGCTAGGTGAAATCAACGTGACACAATTCATCAGGGTTGGCTGTAGATCGCACTTCAAGGACTGCAGCAGTGAAGATGCAGCTCATCGCCACTTTCAATTGAAACTGAGGATGGGCAATTAAATGCAAAGTCCACATCTCTTCCATGAATGTAAAAAAAAACCTGCACATTTCTATAATAATGAGTCTTTTTTAAATAATGCTCAGAATGCAGGACAGTCCAGTAAAAGGGACAAAGACTGCAAAGTACAAGAGGGAAACACAGCACACAGACCACAGAGGGGATCATTTGCCTTTCCCAACGCTCCAATGCTTATATTATAACATAACTAGAACTAACATTATATTATGGCCATCCTCTGGCATTAGGTTACTGATACTGATTAGGGATCATATTCAGATTCAATCTTTATTGTCATTGTGCAGTGTACAGTACAGAGACAATGAAATGCAGTTAGCATCTCACTCAGAAGAGCGAACATAGAATAATGAACAGTAAAATAATATATATATGTACAAACAGTAGCAGTAGGTCAATTTTTCTGGGGAAGGAGTGTCCGGGGGCGGGGTGGTGGGGGGGGGGGGGGGGGGGGGGGGGGGGGGGGGGGGTGACTGGCAATCATCAAGGTGCAGAGTTAAGTAGTGTAACAACAGCAGGGAAGAAGCTGTTCCTGAACCTGCTGGTCCAGCAACGGAGAGACCTGTAGCGCCTCCCGCCATGATCACATTGAATGGCGGTGCTGGCTCGAAGGACCGAATGGCCTACTCCTGCATCTATTGTCTATCTATCTATTGATCACTTGCTAACTAATTGCTAACCATACTGTACGTGATCACCAAAATTCAGTTTCTGATTTAAAGTGAGTGCTAGAGATGGGGTGCATTCCCACACTGAGCCATGTGAACCTTACCGCTTTGTATACTTGTCGGGAATGTGATCAGGCTAATTTACAGAGTATAAGTGATTTGTGATTTTAAGAGTGCTTTAATTCATAATTGAATACGTATGTTTTAGATAAGTAAGCACACTTACAATATATTAACTATATAGAATGGCTGGCCCTAAAATGTAAGCTTACATTTCCACTCAACTGCTCTGGTGTCTCTAGAGACAGAGAGAGTGGTGGATAAAGGGCCTTTTTCAAGATGGCGGTGGACGGAGGAGAGGATTGGTGCCGCCAGGACAATGGGCCTATGAGGCCAAGATAACACTGCACTCGTAAGAAATTTGAAAATCTGTGGGCACCAAAAACATGGTGACTTTGTGTTTTGTCTCGGCGAAGTCTATTACACTGCAATCGTTGCACTTTTGTACGTATCTATGATTATGTATATCTATAGAATAATTTTAATGGATTATTTGCAAAGATTTTCACTGTGCTTAGGTACATCGCTACATGTGACAATAAAGTATATCGTGTGTATTCCATACCAAGGCGTACATGGATTTCTGTAATGGTTCAATTGACATTATAGCAGTGGAGTAAGATCTTTAAGGAGAATCCCAGTTCAAGTCTTGCTCAATGCTGGCCAGTAGAAATCACTGGCACACAGTCAGCCACTTGTACTATTTAATGATACTAAAATTAGTACAAATGGCTGACTAGTGGTTTTTGCCTTGTCCAGGCTTCAAGTACTACTCTCAAAAAGCCCCACCAGATTTGGCAACCATATTTTCCCTTTCATAGATCCATGTTGACAATGCCCTGCATAATTGCAATAAGGCATCTTTATTCTGGCATTCAAATTGCCTTGTGATGGAGGCCAACATGTTTGCTTTCCTCCTGGCTTCCCATGCTTGCATATTAGCTTTCAATGATTCATCTACCAACAGTCAAGCTTCACACATATAAGATTATTAAGGGTTTGGACACGCTAGAGGCAGGAAACATGTTCCCGATGTTGGGGGAGTCCAGAACCAGAGGTCACAGTTTAAGAAAAAGGGGCAAGCCATTTAGAACGGAGATGAGGAAATACTTTTCACACAGAGAATTGTGAGTGTGGAATTCTCTGTCTCAGAGGGCAGTGGAAGCCGGTTCTCTGGATGCTTTCAAGAGAGAGTTAGAGGGAGCTCTTAAAGATTGCGAAGTCAAGGGATATGGGGAGAAGGCAGGAACGGGGTACTGATTGTGGATGATCAGCTATGATCACGTTGAATGGCGGTGCTGGCTCAAAGGGCTGAATGGCCTACTCCTGCACCTATTGTTTATTGTCTATTGTCTAAGTGTTTAATTGTCATATGTACTGACAATAACATTCCTACTCGCAGCAGCAAAACAGGCCTGTAACACAATACACATAGAAAATCAATTACTTAATAACCTCAACATCAGTGCAAAAAAACATTCAAAAAAAAAGGCAGCCAGGTCCCTCTCAATGCCAACATCTTTCAATCTCTCTCTTGACAATGTACTCCACATTTTGTTCTATCAAAGTGACATTTTTAAAAATGATTTTTCAACCGTAATGCCCTTGCCCATTTGCTTAAACTTTAGATATCACCAGAAGTCTCTGCATGTCCTCTTCACAACAGAGTATGGTGTATGGAACAAACTGCCAAAGGAGGTAGTTGAGGCTGGGATTATCTCAAAGTTTAAGAAACTGTTAGACAGGTACATGGACAACACAAGTTTTGAGGGATATGGACCAAGCGCAAGCAGGTGGGACATGTTAGCCGGTGTAGGCAAGTTGGGCCGAAGGGCCTGTTTCCACACTGTATCATTCTATGACTTGATGACATGCTGCCCCAAGTTCTGTGTCATCAGGAAACTTGACCATATTACACTTGGTCTTATTCAAACCATGGACCTCCCATGCACAGCCAGCCAGACTGAAAAGGATCAATTTATTCCTGCTCTCTGTTTTCTGTTCATTAACCAGTCCTCAGCCCACAGCAGTAAATTTCCCCAATCTCACATTCTTTAATTTTGCTAAATAATCTCGAATGGATCCTTATTGAAAACCTTCTTAAAATCAAAATACACCACATCCACTGGTTCCCCTTATCCACACTGCTAGATATAACTTCACCAAGCTCTAACAGATTTGACAGACATTGTTTCCTTTCATAGATCCATGTCGACAATGCCTGTTCTCATTCCACACTAACTCCCTGATTGCTTTCCCCATCCTTTCCTAAATAATAAAGTTACATTTACTACCGTGCAATCTGTGGGAAATATTGTTGATAATGAACGCGTTCACAATCTCCAGAGCCATTCTTTTAAACCCTCAGCTGCAGGTCATCAGGTCCTGGGGATTTATTGCCTCTCAGTCCCATTAATTTCCCCGATACTATTTTTTCACTGTTGCTGATTTCAGTTCCCCATTCGCACTGGACCTCTGGAGCCCCATTATTTCCTAGAAGCTACTCATGTATTCTTTCATGAAGTCGGATACAAAATACTTGCTTCATTTCGCTGGGAACGCAAGAGACTACAGATGCTGGAATCTGAGCAAAGCAGCTGCTGGAGGAATTTGGCAGGCCAGGCAGTATCTGTGGAGGGAAGTGGACAGATGATGCTTGTATTTGGGGCACGTGCTTCAGTCTGGCGATAGTCAGGAAGAATAGTCCCAAGTTGTAATATCATCTGTTGCATTTCTGAGTTGGATGTCGATACTGAGTTGGATGACCAGCCATGATCATATTGAATGGCGGTGCAGGCTCGAAGGGCCGAATGGCCTACTCCTGCACCTGTTTTCTATGTTTCTATGCATTTCACTCCATAGATGCTGCCTGACCCGTTTAGGTTAGCTTGGTTTAGAGATACAGCGTGAAAACAGGCCCTTTGGCCCACCTGGTCTGTGACGACCAGCAACCCCCCACAGTAGCACTACCCTACACACTAGGGACAATTTACAATTTTTTACCAAAGCCAATAAGCCTACATACCTGTGCATCAATGTAGTGTGGGAAGAAATGGCAGTACCCGGGGGAAACCGTACAAACTCCGTACAGTCAGCACCGGTAGCCAGGATCAAACCCAGGTCTCTGGCACTGCAAGGCAGTATTTTTATCGCTGCGTTTCCTCCATCGCTTAGTGTTTTGCTTAATTTCTTTGCAATTTCACATTCCCAATATAATTTCTCCTGCCTATAACTTTACAAGGCTCCATAATATTAACTTTTGCTAATCATATCTTTTTCAGATGTCTGTAGAAACTTTCTGTCTTTATTCTCTACTTGCTAAATTATTCTTCCACCCTTGTTTTAGTTTCCTTAATGACCTTTGTCCTCCTTTGTTGAATTTGTCTTCATCGCGAGAGGATTTGAGTTTAGGAACAAGGAGGCTCTTCTGCAGTTGTACAGGGCCCTGGTGAGACCGCACCTGGGGTACTGTGTGCAATTTTGGTCTCCTAATTTGAGGAAGGACATTAATGCTATTGAGAGTCTGAGTGCAGCGTAGGTTCACCAGGTTAATTCCCGAGATGGCGGGACTGACGTATGATGAAAGAATGGGTCGACTGGGCTTGTATTCGCTGGAATTTAGGATGAGAGGGCATCTTATAGAAACATATAAAATAAGATGAGGAAAAACTTTTTCACCCAGGGAGTTGTGAATCTGTGGTATTCTCTGACACAGAAGACAGTGGAGGCCAAGTCACTGGATGTTTTCAAGCGAGCGCTAGATTTAGCTCTTCGGGCTAAGGGAATCAAGGGATATGGGGAAAAAGCCAGAATGGGGTACTGTTTTTGGATGATCAGCCATAATCATATTGAATGGCGGTGCTGGCTCGAAGGGCCGAATGGCCTAGTCCTGCAACTATTTTCTATGTTTCTATAATGACATTTGTGCCTTAAAGGGATATATATTTGCTGTGGTGTATGCATTATATCTTTAAATACCAGCTATGGTTCATTGGCTCAGACCTTTCAATGTGGTTTTCCAATTTCCAATTGCCAATTTACACCTTATAACTTTGTAGAGTACTTTGTTAATTTCTTGGACCCTATTTTCATATTGAATGTTGTCATTTTATGATCAATCTTCCTTGAAGTTTCCAGATTACTAATCAATTATTTCTCATTGGAAATGGGAAATGGGAATTGAAATGGTAAGTGACTGGGAGATCCAGCAGCCTTGGCGGTTCGAGAACAAGTGTTCAGCGAAATGGTCACCTTGTCAACTCCCCTTCACATTCCCACACTGACCTTCCTCTCCTGGGCCTCCTCCATTGCCAGGCTGTGGCCACATGCAACCTGGAAGAACAGCACCTCATATTAGACAATAGACAATAGGCGCAGGAGTAGGCCAATCGGCCCTTCGAGCCAGCACCGCCATTTTATGTGATTATGGCTGATCATCCACAATCAGTACCCCGTTCCTGCCTTCTCACCATATTCCCTGACTCTGCTATCTTTTAGAGCTCCGACTCTCTCTCGACAGCATCCAGAGAATTGGCCTCCACTGCCTTCTGAGGCAGAGAATTCCACAGATTCACAATTCTCTGGGTGAAAAAGATTTTCCTCATCTCAGTTCCGAATGGTCTACCCCTTATTCTGCTAGGGTAGCTTACAATTTATGTAAATAGCTCGTTCTAAGCTTCCCCCCAGTCTAGTTTCAGTCAATAAGATACCGAGTCAAGCACTTGCGCATCTAAACTTTATTTTGGAAAAACACAATAACAGTTCCCCACTACTATACCTAACCACAGCGGGTTCGATCCTTGTATCTGCTTGGCCAAGCCCTCCTAGCCTTGAGCAAGCAGAGACACTCCAAAAGGTCACGCAGTCCCAAGCGTTCTCCCAGACGATCGACACAGGACCTTGTGGGAGCGGTCTTTTATAGGTCCCCGAACCTTGAGGGGATGAACCACATGGGGGTGGTCTCTTTACAGTCCAATAACAGATATTGATTAACACAGTACATGATAGACATTTCCCCAACCCAATAATACAGTGACTAATACAAAGTATTCAAACAGAGCTTCTAAAAGGAAGTAAACATTTTCAGCTGGAATAATTATCTGTTGTATGGTCTCCCATAAATCCCGGGAATCTGCATAGTACACGTGCATTGTGGTTCTCAAATAATCCATAAAGGCAGCAGGTGACTTCTTTCTTTTTTAAATCAAAATCTTTTTTATTTAGTTTTCAGGACATAACAAAGTGCAAAGTTGTCTATTTGTTACAGACAGAGTGTACGAAAAGAATAAATAAAAAAACAACTTATGCTAACATATGACAAGACAACAACAATAAAAGAAAAATGAGATACCAAAAATAATCTCTCCCCAGTCACTGCCAGTGAGCATATGCAAATATCAGCCTGTCACAACAATAATCCACGATAAATGAATGGGTAGACTGTTAAACTGTTAAACTGTGCTTGATGATCAAGCATTTATAAAGTCTGGAATGCATTTAAAAAAGGTCCCCACGCTTTCTGAAACCTTCCATTTGAGTGTTGAAGTGGGTACCTGATTTTCTTGAGTTTTAGGCAGGACATAATATCTGTCATCCATTGAGTATGAGTGGGCGGGGTAGGTTCCGTCCACCTGAGCAGGATTGTTCGCCGAGCCAGAAGAGAAGCAAACGATATACTGCGGCGTGCATCTGCAGTTAATCTATCCTCCTCACCAGTGACCCCAAAAAGAGCAATTAAAGGCTTTGGTTCTATCAGGATTTTGTTTAGTACTGCCATTATTTCAATGGGGCTTCGTTGGAGTATGGACGTCTGTGCCACAGGGATTGTTCATACTTACTGCGCTGGTCGAATCAGCTGTTCCCAGTCCTTCCCTCACTGGGAGCTGCCTATGGGATGTCTGCTCAATTTGTAGACTTTTGGTTACATCAAAATCTTCAATCACTGTCTCACCCTCAGGTGAATCTTCCCGTTCGCTAGGAGGTTCACGATGCTGTCCAAATAAATCCTTCCTCTTTCTCACTGCTCGTATAATCTGTCCAGGTTGTGGCTCACAGAAATACTCTGGCTGTTGCAGTATATCTAACATACCTTCATTTTCTTTAAACTTCGTTCTTCTCTGGGTGCCATAAGCTACTGGACGATCTATTAATGGTGGAGTGGATAGGGTCAAAGAATCTGGCACCTCAGTAACTGCTATTGGTAGAATCTGTAGAATCTGTAGGAGCTGTGATAGATTCTGCAGACCTAAAATATTTATTACGGACACAAGCCATACAAGGTGCTAGTGAAGCCTGGGAAATGCAAGAGGAACATGGTGGGAGCTGTGAACATCCACTAGCGTTAACATTTGTCCATTCTTCCAAATATTCATCTCCTTCCCCCTCGAGGTCAGCACTAACAATCGGATCCCTAAACTTTAAATCTACAGGGGCTAGTTTCCTTCCAGGAGATCTAACTCTTCCCTGTTCCGTGTGTTTCCCTTCATCTCCACTCCTGTCCTTCCTACTGCCTGGAGGTCGATCTACTTCACCTTCTTTCAGTTCTATTCCAAGTTTAACGATCACTTTTTCCCCAACTAGCCATCCTCTTAGCCTCTTTATTTGCCTTGCATAGAAACATAGATAGAAACATGGAAAATGGGTGCAGGAGGAGGCCATTCGGCCCTTCGAGCCAGCACCGCAATTCATTGTGATCATGGCTGATCGTGCCCTATCAATAACCCATGCTTGCCTTCTCCCTTTATCCCTTGACTCCACTAGTCCCTCGAACTATTCCAGTCCTCATAATATTTTCTCCATAACCCTATTAATTCTTTTGCACTCTTATTATTACTATGCTGCCAAACAATTTGTTCTGTGTTTTTTATCCCTTTTACTGTTCTAATGCGGTGGCCATAGCTTGTTTCCTAATTTCATATTTAGCGCTCTTAACAAATCTCTTAATTTCCCTGCCTTGTGAGGGAATTACACATTATTTCCTCTTCTGTCATATCTCAGTCTATGCTGTTTCCCATGCCTCCGACCAACCAAAACAGAATTCCTGTCCTTCACTCCTCCTTTTAATCCCTAAATTTATCAAGCTAGTTCTTAATCAGTGGCTAATGGCTCCAAAATGTCCACAGCCTCGCACTCCTGTGCTCCACCAATCCTACTCTCTTATTCAAATTATTCTATCTCCCAGAGGTCCACACACTTTCAACCTTACAATTTCCACAATCCTCAGTCATTCAAAGATCAGAGTGCTCCAGGGAACAATCAAACACATTCAAGTACAATCAAACACCTTCTCGCAGCTCATTTAACCCTCAGCCTCTCCCAACCGTTATTCAATCACCCACTCAATCGCTCCTATTCAATCATTCGAAATAATCAATTATTCAAACTCTCTATCAACTTTATCAGCTAGATCACAATCACTTCATTCAACTCTCAGCCTTTAAATAAAGAATCTTCGGTTTCCTAAACTAAGGCTCCAGCTCATAATAGCAATCCCTCCCAAGCAGCAATCTTTCTCACTCAAAACACTTTAAGTTCGCACAGGCAAATAAACCCGAACCACGCAAGTAAAACTACGATCAAACAAGAAATTATTCCCCCGATTATAAGTAAATGCAGATATACCCAAATATAAACTACAAGCATCCACTTATTATGACGATAAATCACACTCTAATAAATCCTCCTCGTGGCGTACAACGGAACGACTCCTCCCCCGACACAGCGATCGAAAGAATACGAACCATGATCGAACCACCACGAATTGGATTCTAACAATACTACAATCCCGATTTAAACAAATACAAATATTCAATTTCAAAACACTTTTACTCCAATTATCTAACACCCAAAAATCCTTAAACAGTCATACAGCCAATACAAGTCAAGTCAAGTCAAGTCTATTCGTCACATACACTTACGAGATGTGCAGTGAAACGAAAAGTGGCAATGTTCGCGGACTTTGTGCAAAAAGACAAACAAACAAACAACCAAACAAACTACAAACAGAATGGAACAGAATCACATATTATTTTACATATTAAATATTGTGGGCGGAAGGAACAAGGGAAAAAAGTAGCGGTTCGCAAACTTAACACACTCTAAATCTTAACACACTCGAAATATTTTTAGGTACACAATGTATTTATACAATTTGGATCCAATAAAGATGCTAAAAAAGATGATGCTGGATTTCTACAATTTACAATAATAATTTAACGTGCTAGCGCACAGTTACAAACACTCGATCTCAATGCTGCGTCACGCTGTTATCAAACAGTGAACACCTCCCTCTGATACCGAAGATTTACCCCTTCCTAGGGTACTCTTTGCTGAGGGGTACTAATTCTTAAATGGACTACTTTTCCTCCAAAATGTTACTTTCCCCTGCTAAGACTGGACTTCTATATGGGGACCTCTATCCCTCCTCTCTAAATTCTACAGAATTAGGGGTAGCTCTCACATCCGGTACTTTTCACCAAGTAAACCAGGTTACCGTCGCCCAGTTACTCTTCACTATCAGGTACTAATCAACAATCGATCAGAGGGTTGCTATTCACTCTTGATCAGCCGCTATTCGAAATCAATCTCAAACATGCTCAAACTCCGAAGTTCTATTTACAGAGAATTTGAATTCTACCATACGGGCAGAACTCCAATGTGAAATTCTGTATTTGGAAATTTGATTCTGCAAATCTAAACTCGTTCTCGGACCAACTAGTTTTGGTGCGTATCCCCCCACATACGCAGGTTCTCGAATTCAAATTAAACTGCCCAATGAAATCTTGAATGGACTAGAGTACTCCCAGCCAATATATACTCTAGCCACCGAGCCCAGTGCCTTTACAAGATTCCTCGTCCGTCACTTCAGGGAGGGATTCAGGTATCTTCAAACAGGCGTCGCCTCTAACCAACCTAAGTTTTACCCCTTCAAAAGGATTTCCTTTACATCTGCTTGGCACCAGGTGTCAGCGCCTAGCCTTTTCGCGCTGGCAGACGATGCCGATTTTCGGAACGCACATTTCCAATTAGCGCTCCCAGCAATGACAGGTCAAATGCTTCACCGCTTAGCATGTAAACCAGACTCTTATTTCAATACCCCACCAATTGGATACCAAATCTGGGACAGTGGGCCACCCCTGGAAGCACGTTTGGCTCTTGTTAAGCAGCTGCAGTCTGCCAACTACGACCAAGTTTTTGGGTCACTCTCGCCCTTGTTTTATGGGCCCCGAACCCAAAGGAGTGCTATCCACGCCCCCCCACACCGTGTTTGCTAGACTCTGTTCTACAATCTCGTTAGGACCCTTTCCCAAGCCCGCAAATCATCGATCTGCTCCGACTAGCGAAGTGCCGAAAATCAATGCGAAAACCGCACAGTGGCGCCAATTTCTGCACTTGCGATCGAAACAGCTCAACACCCTTAATCGCAAACTTGTGTTTGGAGGTCCGTTGAGATCCCGGACGAGCCCCCAATGTAAATAGCTCGTTCTAAGCTTCCCCCCAGTCTAGTTTCAGTCAATAAGATACCGAGTCAAGCACTTGCGCATCTAAACTTTATTTTGGAAAAACACAATAACAGTTCCCCACTACTATACCTAACCACCGTGGGTTCGATCCTTGTATCTGCTTGGCCAAGCCCTCCTAGCCTCGTGCAAGCAGAGACACTCCAAGAAGGTCACCCAGTTCTAAGCATTCTCCCAGAAGATCGACACAGGACCTCGTGGGAGCGGCCTTTTATAGGTCCCCGAACCTTGAGGGGCCGAACCACATGGGTGCGGTCTCTTTACAGTCCAGTAACAGATATTGATTAACACAGTACATGATGGACATTTCCCCAACCCAATAATACAGTGACTAATAATGTGTACGTCTGGTTTGCATTCACCCAATCCATTTCAAGCAATTTCCACCTAATTGTCAAAAACTGCAGATGTTCCATTCTCTTCCTGCAACTCTTATCTAGGCTCTAGACAAGCTGGCACCATTCTGCAGCTTGTCCCATTCCTGCAGAAGGCACACTTAAACTGACCAAATGGCCTAGCAGCCCAGAAGCCTTTACTCAATATTAGTATCGTGGCATCTCCAGTTTGGCCAGAATTAACACTTATTGGTATGAACATTGAATTCTCCAACTTCAAGTAATAACCCCAAACTCTCGTCTCTTTGTCTTGCCACCCCACCCTAGTATACATACATTTCTCCACCCACTCCTCCTCTTCTCATCTGACACCCTTTTGATTGGGAGGACCATGGAAAGGTTGGAACAAATATTGAGAATTTTGATGGACAGTTGCTTCAACTCAAAGAGTCCGATTGAGACTGAACAAATTGGCTGATCAATGGGAATTAAATGCTTCATTGAAACATCTAATACTCTGTGGTTCAAAAAATAGTTAAACGATTTCCAGTTTTAATTAAATTGGAATGGGTGAAACAAACTTTCAAAGTACCATTACAAGTAGGGATCTTGGTGTTCAAAATCTTAAGGGAGACCACCCATGGTGTATCATGACCGGATCAGGTCAGTGAACTTACCAAAAGACATTTCGACATTGGAAAGGGTTCAAGATAAAGAGACTTACAAGTTGTAGATCACTCAGCTACTGGGGAAACTGATGGTCTGTTCTTACCGCAGAGAGAAATAAAATGAAGCACGTGCAAAACCCGTTCCAAGATTGAATTTTTTTTTTTTTTTTTTTTTTTTAAATCGCAGAAGGAATTTGATAGCATGTGTGTGAAGAGGAATCTTTTATAAAGTGTTTTTCACTTCCCTTGGATATTTCAGTTTGTCGGCCAACAAATTACTTTTGAACTTTAGTCACTTTCTTAGTGAAGCGCGGTAGCCAATTTTCAAAGAGCAATATTCCCCTGAACAGAAAATCGCAAATGGGCAATTAATTTGTTATGATTGTATAGACTTGGTGACGAATGTTGGCTAGAGCACCTTCACTGCTCTTCCTGCAATCATGCTGTGCTTTCTTTCACAGCCAACTAAGCAGATGGATGGGAGTCTCAGAATGAAGCATTATCCCATTGGCAGCACCTCTGATAATACCAAATTCCCCAACCAGTATATTGGAATTTTTCTAAATCACTTTAGAAGTCCAGACACAAGAGACCAGTAAATATTACCTTGAGGAAGGCAAGGTTTCAAAAGAAGTCAAATTGGTTCATTAATGTTTTTTCAGGAAAGGAAACCTGCCATCCTCGGCTGGAATCCTTCACACATGCCACAACAAAATGGATGGCTTATAGCTGATCCTGAAGTGGCTTAGCAAGCCCCTCAGATCGGCAAAAAGGACTCAAGTTGGTAATAAATTCCACCCCTGCCTACAATGCATATATCACAACAATGATATATATTTTTTACAGTTTTCAAACATGTTTTGCTGAGGGCCTTGTAGTAATTTAGAACTCACAATTTTACGGTTAACCTCTGAGAATGGAACTGACTGAGTCAATCTGAATGTCAGTGCAGACAGTGATATAGGGATGTAGTGAAACCAAGTGGTTAGGCCATATAATCTAAGGATTATTTACTTAATAGTTATTATTTTATAGAATAGATTATTACTTAGAGGCCAAGTCAATAGATATTTTTAAGGCAGAGATGTATAGATTTTTGATTATTATGAGTGTCAGGGGTTATAGGAAGAAGGCAGGAGAATGGGGTTTAATGGCAGAGTTGATTAGATCGGTTGAATGGCCTAATTCTGTTCTGGCCACATGAACTTAGCATAAAGAGTGCAAATTTAATCCAATTGTTTGAGAAGGGCAAGATTTGAATGATAATTCGATGTCAATGGAGGGTTGTGGACATTACATTTCTTTTTTTTTTTTAATAATCTTTTTGTTAGAGGCAGGTACATATCATATTAAAAACATTTCAGGTATATCATTCCTACATTACTAATATTATCAATTGATATTAACTCTGCTTCTAGTATTTTTTTTTTATATAGATAGAAAATAAGAAAGAGAAATAAAAAAATAAAAAAGTATAATAAAGAAGAATAGAATAATTTACTAAAAATACAACTTTGGAAATAAGTTTGTAAACAATAAAGTATAACTTTTCATCTGATCCTTAATTAGAGTTTCAGTCAGGACCACGTGCTGAGCCAGTCTGCCCCTTCAAGTAGTCAATAAATGGAGACCATATTCTGATAGAAAAGTTCTTGTTTGTCCATTAAGACAAGTCTGATTCTTTCCAAATGTAAGGTCTCCGACATTTCCACAATCCACATTTTAATTGTGGGGGTAATAGGACCTTTCCAAAATCTGAATATTAATTTTTTCCCAGTTATTATACTACAGTCGATAAAGTTTCTTTGGGTTGTTGTAAATGTTAGGCTTTGTTACATTACATTGGCAAAAACGGGAAAGCAGACTATTATCTAAATGGTGGCCGATTGGGAAAGGGGGAGATGCAGCGAGACCTGGGTGTCATGGTACACCAGTCATTGAAGGTTGGCATGCAGGTGCAGCAGGCAGTAAAGAAAGCAAATGGTATGTTAGCTTTCATTGCAAAAGGATTTGAGTATAGGAGCAGGGAGGTTCTACTGCAGTTGTACAGGGTCTTGGTGAGACCACACCTGGAGTATTGCGTACAGTTTTGGTCTCCAAATCTGAGGAAGGACATTATTGCCATAGAGGGAGTGCAGAGACGGTTCACCAGACTGATTCCTGGGATGTCAGGACTGTCTTATGAAGAAAGACTGGATAGACTTGGTTTATACTCTCTAGAATTTAGGAGATTGAGAGGGGATCTTATAGAAACTTACAAAATTCTTAAGGGGTTGGACAGGCTAGATGCAGGAAGATTGTTCCCGATGTTGGGGAAGTCCAGGACAAGGGGTCACAGCTTAAGGATAAGGGGGAAATCCTTTAAAACCGAGATGAGAAGAACTTTTTTCACACAGAGAGTGGTGAATCTCTGGAACTCTCTGCCGCAGAGGGTAGTCGAGGCCAGTTCATTGGCTATATTTAAGAGGGAGTTAGATGTGGCCCTTGTGGCTAAAGGGATCAGGGGGTATGGAGAGAAGGCAGGTACGGGATACTGAGTTGGATGATCAGCCATGATCATATTGAATGGCGGTGCAGGCTCGAAGGGCCGAATGGCCTACTCCTGCACCTAATTTCTATGTTTCTATTTCAACACTAGATCTGGTGTGGGGAGGCAGTGGGCTTTAATGTTCTTATACTCTCATACTTTTAATAATATGAATACAATGAGGAAATGTAATGGGGACTGGAATCCCATAGACCAGCCAATGAAGCAAACCAGTCCGATGAATCTACCAAGCACATCAGTGACCCAGTTGACATTTATGACCCAATGTCAGCTTTCATTAACTTTCTTCTAGCTGGGAAAGTGATACCATCGGATTTTCTCTTAATCGTAGTTTTTAGGAAAGGTTTGAGTCCTGAAATGTTAACTGTTTGTCTTTCTGCAAATGCTGCCTGACGTTCTGAGTGCTTCCAGCATTTTCTGTTTTAATTGCCGAGTTGATTATTAACTGAGCCCAGACTGCCTCTGACTACCTGCTTTGGAAAACACACGGGCATAGTCAGGGAAGGATGATGGATGAGATGCAACAGGCTGAACTTGTTTTTCACAAATGTGGATGAATCACATTGAAATCAGGTGCATTTTTATTGCACAAACTCGGAGGAAATAATGCAGGACATTCTTGTAGGTTAAGTGACTACCAGAAATTGTCGTCACTAGAGGCAGGTGGTGAGACAACCAGGGGAGGGTTGATGGTTCGCGGAAGACAGAATGAATGGAGAATGGAACTGATGGGGATGCTTTCAGAGCCAGCATCAACATGTAGGGACAGCTGGCCTCCTTTAATGTCGAAATAATACATAATGAGAATAAACATGCACAAAGCCCTTGTGGCTATCCCAACCTGGGCCTTTACCACGCTGCTTGATCTTGCGCTGAGGTGGTCCACTGCTTCACAATTCACCTTTTGCCGCCACAGGTCAAAAGCAGATGCTATCTCACCAATTCCGCGCTCTGCTTTAGTTTAGTTTAGTTTAAAAATACAGTGCAAAAACAGGCCCTTCGGCCCACTCAGGCCGCGCCGACCAACGATGCCCATGCACTAACACTAGGACAATTTACAATTTTTATCAAAGCCAAATTAACCTACAAAACTGTACGTCCATGGAGTGTGGGAGGAAACCGGAGAACCCAGTCACAGGGAGAACCTACAAACTCCGTACAGACAGCACCCATAGTCAGGATCGAACTCGGGTCTCTGGTGCTGTAGGGCAGCAATTCTACCGCTGCTACGGACCATTGGATAACAGGAACATTAAGGTCAGGATGTTGGTCATCGACTACAGCTCAGCGCTCAACACAATCATCCCCTCCATACTCATCACCAATCTCCAACACCTGAACCTCTGTACCTCCCTCTGCAGCTGATCCATGACTTCCTCGTCAACAGACGTCAACCTGGGCAGATCGGTAACAAAATCTCCTCCTCAGGCTGTCTTGGGAAAGCAGCCATACGTCAATGTTAGGGCAGGTCTACAAGGCGGGATCAGATTTATGAAGAGAATTCCACACCTTAGGTGGAATGGTGGAGTGATTAAAATGCGGTGCGTGCAAGAGGTCAAAATTGGATACGCAGAAATATCTTAAAGCAACAGCTTCCTTTGTTAAATGTTGCCTTAAGGCCTGGCAAGGAAGGTAGATGAACCCAGGTCATGGATAGGAATATGGGAACGGTATATTGTAGCTATTACATAAGCGTGGTTGAGTGAGGGACAGGGCTGGCAGCTCAATGTTCTGGGGTACAAATACAACCAGAGGGATAGATATCAAGGTAGGTGAGTAGGAGATGGTGTGCTTTGGACCAGGAAGAACATCACGGCAGTATTTAGTGAGGATATTCCAGGGGGATCGTCAGATGAGTTTATATGGGTGGAACTGAGAAATAGGAAGGGGCTGATGACTTTGATGGGATTGTACTATAGACACCTCGAATTCCATTGGGAATTAGATGACCAAATATGTAAGGAGATCACAGATAGTTGCAGGAATGATAGGGTAGTCACAGTGAGGGATTTTAATTTTCCAAATATCGACTGGTTCTACCATTCTACTCGGGGCTTGGATGATGTGGGATTTGTTAAAGCATGTTCAGGAACATTTTCCACAATCAATATGTAGATGTCTCTACCAGAGAAGGGACCAAACCTTGACCTCCTCGTAGGACAGAGAGCAGGGTTGGTGACTGACGTGTTAGTGATTGAGGTGTCAATGGGGAAGCATTTTGGGACCATAATTCTATTAGTTTTTATATCGTTGAAGAAAAGGCTAGGACTGGCCCTCGAGTTGGAGTCCTAAGTAGGGGCAGGGCATATTTCTATGGTATTAGGCAGGAACTTTCCAAAGTTGATTGGGGGAGGCTGTTTCCAGATAAAGGGACATCCGGCAAGTGGGAGGCTTTTAAACACGAGACAGCGACTATTCAGGACCGGCAGGTTCCAGTTAGTGTGAAGGTCAAGGATTGCAGGAGGAGAGAAGTCAAGTCGTCAGGTTTATTCGTCACATACACATACGAGATGTGCAGAGAAATGAAAAGTGGCAATGCTCGCCGACTTTGTGCAAAAAATCAAATAAACGAACAAACTACAAACAGAATGGAACAGAATCACATATTCTTTTACATATTAAATATTGTGGGCGGAAGGAAAAAGGGAATAAAAAAGGGAAAAAAAAACCCTGGATAACATGAGACATTGAGGCCCTGGTCAAGAAAAAAAAAGGCATGTTTTGGTTTTAGGCAGCTGGGATCAAGTGAATACTTTGAGGAGGAGAGGGGAAATAGAAGGAAACTTAAAAGGGAGATCAGGAGGGCGTAAAAGGGGACATGAAGTAGGTGTGGCCATTACGGAAAAGGAGAATCTACAGAGATTCTATTAGTACATCATGAGCAACCGAGAGAATAAGGCCCCATAACAATCAACAATGTGAAGCCAAGATGGCCGAAGAGTTAAATTAATATATCTTGTCTATATTACTGTGGAGAAAGAGATAGATGCTGGGAAACTCAGGAGAGTTAATAGTGATGTCTTACAGAAGAGGAGGTGCTGAAGGTCTTAAAAGGATAGTTACATTTCCTGGACCTGATCAAGTGTATCCTAGGACATTGTAGGAAGCTAGGAAGGAGCTCCCGGCAGAAATATTTATATCACTGACAATCATGGGTGAGAATGCCAGAGGACTGGTGGGTGGCTAATATTAGTGTACCATCTCTCGGCTACAAGGAAAAGCCTGGGAACTACAGGTGGGTGAGGTGAGCAGGACATCCGTGGTGGGTAAGTTCTAGGAGGGGATTCTGTGTAACGGGTATAGCTTGGACCCAATAGCAGCACAGAATCAGGCAGGTATAATTGGTAATGAACCTTATTACAATACTGTAACACAGAGTAGTAACACAGGAATGGGTACACCGTACTCACACAGAGGCTCAGGATTGAGCGAGGGTTCCGAAGAGGGGCAGGCAGGAGACGTAGTCGGGGTAGCGGAAGGTCCGGTAACCAGGAGATCCAACACACGATGCAAACAAACCAGCGAGGGACAGACGAAAGGAGAGTTGAAGTCAGGCAGGAAGTCGAGGAGCCGTTGCAGGGATACACCAAACCGCCCAGGAGAGAGGCAGACAGAAACCAGGAGGTCGGGGACAGAAGGCTGAGGTGCTATCCGGGAAGACGACAGGACGGAATGGTCAGGGGCAGGCAGGTTCGAATCCGTGTAGGCAGTCGGGAAATCGCTGGAGAGTCTTGCATGAATGCTGAGAACAATCTGGCACTGTGTGAACGGTGAGGAGAGTCTATATACCGGGTTAATAGGTGATCAGAGGCAACTGAGTGCAACAGGTGAGGAGAGTTAGGCTGATGAGAGGGGAGTGGCAGGCGAGGAGAAGGAGGGACTGGTGGAAAAGTACCGGGAGGTGAAGTGGATGAGAATGAGGAGAGGGCAGACTGTGACATTCTGAGATGCAGGGCATACATCCATTTATGATGGCAAGGACAGATTAGGGATAGTCAGCATGGCTGTGTGTGTGGGAAATCGTGGCTCACCAATTGAGTTTTTTTGAAGAGGTGACCAAAATGGTTGATGAGGGTTGTGTGGTAGACCATGTCCACATGGACTTTAGCAAGGGTTTTACCAGGTACTGCATGGTTGTCTGGTCTGGAAGGTTAGATCACTTGGGGTCCAAGGTGAACTGTGTACACAATTGGCTCGAAAGGAGGAGACAGAGGGTGGTGGTAGAGGGTTGTTTTTCAAATTGGGTCCACGGCTGTTGATTATTTATATGAACAGTTTGGATGTCAATGTAGGAGGCATAGTTATTAAGTTTGCAAGTGACACTAAAATTGATGGTATAGAAAGTGAAGAAGGTTTTCCAAGATCTCAATTAGATCTTGATCAACTGGGGTAATCTGGTCTAAGGAATGCCAGATGGAGTATAATTTAGATAAATGCATTGCATTTGCCTAAAGGTGTTGCATTGTGCTATGATGAAGCAGGGCTGGACTTACGCAGTAAATACTAGGCACAAGAGAGTGTACAAGAGAGAGGCCATGAAAGTGGTGGAACAGGTGGTGAAGAAAGTATTTGACATGCTTGCCTTCAAAGGTCTGGACATTGTTACAGGAGTTGGGGTGTCATATTATTGCTGGACAATATGTTATTAAGGCCACATTTGGAGTACCATTTACCACTGGATGCCCTGATATAGGAAATGTATTATTAAACTGAAAAGGGTTTAAAAAAGATTTACAAAGATGTTCCCAGGTCTGGAGGATTGAGTTATAAGGAATGGTTGAATATTGGGTCTTTTTTTCCCCAGGAATGTAGGAGACTGAGGGGAGGTTTGTAAAATTATGAGTGTCATAGATAAGGTGACCAGCCACCATTTTATTACCCAGAGTCTAAAACTAGAGGGCATAGGTGAATAGGATGAGATTGAAAAGTGACCTGAGAGGCAAACCTTTTCCACAGAAGGTGGTGCGTATATGATACAGGATGCCAGAGGAAGTGATACAGGCAGGTACAATTACGACATTTAAAAGACACCGAGGCAAGTACATATATAGGAAGAGTTTGGAGGGATACAACAAGCCAGATGCAGCCAAGTGGTAGCCGACTTATCTAAATGGTGGCCGACTAGGAAAAGGGGAGATGCAGCGAGACCTGGGTGTCATGGTACACCAGTCATTGAAAGTAGGCATGCAGGTGCAGCAGGCAATGAAGAAAGCGAATGGTATGTTAGTTTTCATAGCAAATGGATTTGAGTATAGGAGCAGGGAGGTTCTACTGCAGTTGTACAGGGTCTTGGTGAGACCACACCTGGAGTATTGCGTACAGTTTTGGTCTCCTAATCTGAGGAAGGACATTATTGCCATAGAGGGAGTGCAGAGAAGGTTCACCAGACTGATTCCTGGGATGTCAGGACTGTCTTATGAAGAAAGACTGGATAGACTTGGTTTATACTCTCTAGAATTTAGGAGATTGAGAGGGGATCTTATAGAAAAATACAAAATTCTTAAGGGGTTGGACAGGCTAGATGCAGGAAGATTGTTCCCGATGTTAGGGAAGTATAGGACAAGGGGTCACAGCTTAAGGATAAGGGGGAAATCCTTTAAAACCGAGATGAGAAGAACTTTTTTCACACAGAGAGTGGTGAATCTCTGGAACTCTGCCACAGAGGGTAGTCGAGGCCAGTTCATTGGCTATATTTAAGAGGGAGTTAGATGTGGCCCTTGTGGCTAAGGGGATCAGAGGGTATGGAGAGAAGGCAGGTACGGGATACTGAGTTGGATGATCAGCCATGATCATATTGAATGGTGGTGCAGGCTCGAAGGGCCGAATGGCCTACTCCTGCACCTAATTTCTATGTTTCTAAGTGGGACTAACACGGTTGGGCAACTTGGTCAGTATGGATGTGTTGGCCTGAAGTGGCCGTTTCCATGTTGTACAGCCCTCTAATTTCCACGAGGGGAAGAGTCAACAACTTGGGGATATAGCTTGAAAAAAATAGGGCTATTGTTTAAAAACTGAGGTGCGTAGAAATTTCTCCTCTCAGGAGTGTGGCACTTTCTCCTCTCCTCTCCACTCCAGCGCTTTGCGTCTATCTTCAGTATGAACCAGCATCTGTGGTTCCTTTCTACACACTTTAGAAACCTCTCTCTAAAACTCACCACCTCCGTTATCCTTGTAGACCCTTTCTCTGACCAAACTTTTCGTAGAGTCTCCAAATATCTCCTTATTTGATCCAATGTCGATTTTTCTAACTAAAGCTCTGTGAAGTCCCTTCGTACTTTTTATTCCGAAGATTAGAGTTCCCCATAATGGAAATCTACATAAACACCACTTTGTTGTTCCATATTGAATATCCTGGAATTCCCTGCCCAACTGCACTCTGGATGAACCTTCACAAGTGAAGGATCAAGAAGATACTTCACCACCATTTTCTGAAGGGCATTTAGGGATGAGCAATAAATACTGACTTCAGAACTCCCTCTGCATGAAACTACTGCATGGCAAATAGCAGCTAATTGGAGGGAGTGTTTTTGAAACCAGTGATAGAATCATAGCTGTTTCATAATTGGATAATGTCATGGGTCTACTGATGCAGCAGATTAAGATCTTAAAATCCACAACAAATGGTGTTTTTTTCATTCCTCTTCAAACTGACTTTACGCGGAAGATATGATTGCACTATTAGATCTTAGTCTACGGTCAATTTGAATAGATCATTATAGCACACAGGAAAACCATTTAGTTAATTGTATCAGTGCAGTAGTTTAATTTAAATTCATTTTCAGGTATGGCCATCACTGGCAAGGCCAGTATTTATTATCCACCCCTAAAGAAAGCAGCAACGTGGTACCTTCCTGAACCTTCACAAGTACAGAATATCCCACTGTGCAGTTGGGGAGTGAGTTTCAGGATTTAGAAGACCCAGCACCAACGAAGGCAGGTGATATACTTACAAGTCAGGGAGGGGGATTTTGCATGCTGTACATATTGATACAAATACATCTATAGATGCTCCTGAACACATCGTCAGTGATGTGACCTGGGGTCATTGGATGTTTCGGGTCTTTCAACATCAGACACCCTCACCCAGGCGACCCAGCCGTGGTTGATCAGACCACGACTTGTGTTCAGGTGGCATTCGCTCCTCCCCATGGACCTTCTCTCCTGATCCAGAGCCATCTTGAGGCTTTCTCCGCTGCCTCTGTGGTGTTCTTGATGGCCTTTCTCCCCTCCACTCTGTTTATGCCCAGTGCACTCGAGGCTTTGTAGAGCGATTGCCCTGCAAAACCTCTGCAGCCAACCTCGATGGGCATACACCTTGGCTTCCAGCCCTGCTTGCGGCAGTCTATGACCAGCTCATCATACTTGGCCATCTTCCTCTCATGGGCCTCCTCCAGACGGTCCTCCCACGGCACAGTCAGTTCCAACAAGACTATGTTTTTGGTCGCCTCTGAGACCAGGAGGATGTCTGGCCTCAGGGTGGTCGTGGCAATGTGCTGTGGGAACTTCAGCTGTTTCACCAGGTCTACGGAAAGCTGCCAGTCCTGACGGATTCCTGGGCTGCTGTGGTTTTTGACAGCTGCACTCCGGCCTTCACTAAGGTGATCATCTGGGTGCAGTATAGCACAGGAACAGGCCCTTCAGCCCACAATGTTCGCGCCGGACATGATGCCAAGTTTAACTAATCTCTTCTGCTTGCGCGTGATCGATATCCCTCCATTCCCTGCACTCCATGTGCCTATCCAAAAGCCTCTTAGGTACCATTATAGGATCTGCTTCCATCACCATCCCTGGCAGCACGTTCGAGGCACCCACCACCTCTGTGTAAAAACACGTCCTCCTTTAAACCTTGCCCCTTTCACTTTAAAGCCATGTCTTCCAATCTTTGACATTTCCATCCATTTCCTCTCATAATTTTATATACTCTATCATGTCTCCTATCAACCTCTCCTTATAGCTAATACCTTCTATTCCAGACAGCATCCTGGTAAACCCCTTCTACCTCCACATCCCTCCTGTGACCAGAACTGCACACGATCCTCTGAATGCAGCTTAACCAAAGTCTTATAAGGCAACATATTTTCCTAACTCTTATACTCAATGCCCCGACCGAGGAAGGCAAGCATACCAAACACCTGAAGAAGAGTTCCGAACCAAAATGTCACCTATTCTTTTTCTCCAGAGATGCTGCCTGACCTGCTGAGGTACTCTAGCATAGAAACATAGAAAATAGGTGCAGGAGTAGGCCATTCGGCCCTTCGAGCCGGCACCACCATTCAATATGAACATGGCTGATCATCCAACTCAGTATCCTGTTCCTGCCTTCTCTCCATACCCCCTGATCCCTTTAGCCACAAGGGCCACATCTAACTCCCTCTTAAATATAGCCAATGAACTGGCCTCAACTACATTCTGTGGCAAAGAATTCCAGAGATTCACCACTCTCTGTGTGAAAAATGTTTTTCTCATCTCAGTCCTAAAAGATTTCCCCTTTATCCTTAAACTGTGACCCCTTGTTCTGGACTTCCCCAACATCAGGAACAATCTTCCTGCATCTAGCCTGTCCAACCCCTTAAGAATTTTGTAAGTTTCTATAAGAACCCCCCTCAATCTTCTAAATTCTAGCGAGTACAAGCCAAGTCTATCTAGTCTTTCTTCATATGAAAGGCCTGACATCCCAGGAACCAGTCTGGTGAACAATTTTGGGTCTATCTTCGGTATAAACTAGCATCTGTAGTTCCGTTCCTCCATATACCAAACATCTTCCTTACCAGTCTATCTGCTTGTGTGGCCACTTTCTGGGAGCTGTGGACGTGGACCCCACGATCCCTCTGTACATCAATTCTGTTAGGGAGTCTTGCCGTGAACTGTACACTTTCCTCTTACATTGCACCTCCCAAAGTGTGCCCTTCACTCTTGCTGGAACACCGTAGTGATCCTGTGCACCTGCTGCTTTATCCTTCTTTGTGATAAGAGTTTGGGAGTTGGTGTCGGAGTAGCCCAGATGACTAGCTGCACCATATCTTCCAGTTGGTACACACTGTAGCTACCATGTGCAGGTTGTGGTGTGTGTGGATATTTGGGATAGTGGAGGGTTCTTTGTCCTGGATGATGGATCAAGCTGCTGCCTGCTAGTAATGCTAAATAATTTGTCATATCCTCCTGGCCAACAGATTTCTTTTTTCCAAACATATATATTTTTGCATGTCACAATTGAATCTGTTCCATTCTACTTGAACAAACAGGAAATTACTTGTGTCCACACTGCACCATCTGTTTTCTTACAGCTATCATCCTTATGGAATGTCTGAGGCTGCCCCTTTAAGGTGAATTGTCTGAGATGATGATTCTTTAAGAATTCCGTCTCAAACCTTGAGTCTGTGTTATAAGTCAGGTTCTGTTTATTTAAGGGCTTTTAGGTTGAATCAATATCCACAGGAGATGCTGCCTCACCCGCTGAGTTTCTCCAGCATTTTTGTCTACTTTCCACAGGAGACTAGATTGGACACAGGAAGGAAGATGTTATTATCATTAACTCTGGCAGGATTTGAGCCCAGATCCACAGCATTTGGGATTCAATGCAAGACCATCACTGTTGCAGCCCCCACATGGCCTTTTATAACCTGATAGAACTGTGTCTCAGCAAACATCCAATTACGCACATCAGTTGCATGCTTTTATCCAACCCCATGCACCCAGTTGTACCTCTTGGGAAAGTGAATTTACTTTATAAGTGTCCAGCTCGGTGTCAATCAAAGACAGGCCAAAGAATACTAGTTTAAAGAGGCACCCACCGACTGTTGAGGAGGGAAGCATTTCAATAAATTGTTGTGCGGCATGCGCTATAAATCAAGGAGGTATTTACTTAAGTATATACATTCAGGCTGTACTTTGAACAAAAGTTAAATGCAGATTAAAATCTTGCAAAGCATGAAAGCTAAACTTTGTGGCCTGTTTTAACTTGAGGTTACAAGTGGCCATGATCTTAGTAAATGGCTGTGCACAATTAAAGGGGCCGAGCGGCCTTCTTCTAGTCCCCAACTCTTTTGCTTAGATGCAACCCAAGAGGCCTAATTTGAGGAAGGACATCCTTGTGATTGAGGCAGTGCAGCGTAGGTTTACAAGATTGATCCCTGGGATGGCAGGACTGTCATATGAGGAAAGATTGAAAAGACTAGGTTTGTATTCACTGGAGTTCAGAAGGATGAGGGGGTGATCTTCTAGAAACAAATAAAATTATAAAAGGACTGGACAAGCTAGATGCAGGAAAAATGTTCCCAATGTTGGGCGAATCCAGAGCCAGGGGACCACAGTCTTAGAATAAAGGGGAGGTCATTTAAAACTGAGGTGAGAAAAAAAAAAACCCAGAGAGTTGTGAATTTATGGAATTCCCTGCCACAGAGCAGTGGAGGCCAAGTCACTGGATGGATTTAAGATAGAGCTCTAGGGGCTAGTGGAGTCAAGGGATATGGGGAGAAGGCAGGCATGGGTTATTGATAGGGGACGATCAGCCATGATCACAATGAATGCGGTGCTGGCTCGAAGGGCCGAATGGCCTCCTCCTGCACCTATTTTCTATGTTTCTATGTAACCGGAGGCAAGGATAAAAGAGATCGAGTCCCAACGTGACATATCCACTGGTCAAACCCAGTGCCAGGCTGTGAGGGTTGAATTTTAGCACCTGATATTGCCATTGCTCAGAGCTGGGAGGGGTGGGGGGAGGGGATGGCGGGATGGATGTGATTTCAGGGCTGGGAACAGGAAAGGAAATGGTCCCGGGGAAGATGCGAGTGTCAGGAGGGCCAGCTGTGCCAATCACCTCTGGAAGGTCGAGAGATCGAGCTAATTCTTGGGTGCAAATATACAATGAACAGCTCCTTACCCAGACTTCTTCAGATGTGGTCAAAGTATGTCCATGATCCGCTAGTCAAATGCACCACTGCCCACGTTGCACCAAGGTGTGTGGATCGCGGATTGGCCTCTACAGACATCTGCAGACCCACAAGTGGATGACCCTATGGAGAGGAGAGGACAGTCATAGTTGTTTCGATGATGAGTCTAATAGTTAAAACGAGTGGCAAAGATACAGAGCATCAGTGTTCATAAGATCCCAACTACATCTGATGCTCCCAAAAGCTGAAATCCTCAGAATTGCAGTTTGACTAGACATTATAACCTCTGATTAATCCCATCATATGCTCCGGTAAACAGAGTTGCCTCTCAGAGGACCCTCTCACTGCCATCAATTTGGAATGTTTTTGATTTCCTTGCCACTGGGGCCAATGGCTGGAAATTACCATATAACCATATAACAATTACAGCACGGAAACAGGCCATCTCGGCCCTACAAGTCCGTGCCGAACACTTATTCTCCCCTAGTCCCATCTACCTGCACTCAGACCATATCCCTCCATTCCCTTCCCATCCATATAACTATCCAATTTATTTTTAAATGATAAAAACGAACCTGCCTCCACCACCTTCACTGGAAGCTCATTCCACACAGCTACCACTCTCTGAGTAAAGAAGTTCCCCCTCATGTTACCCCTAAACTTCAGTCCCTTAATTCTCATGTCATGTCCCATTGTTTGAATCTTCCCTACTCTCAGTGGGAAAAGCTTTTCCACGTCAACTCTGTCTATCCCTCTCATCATTTTAAAAACCTCTATCAAGTCCCCCCTTAACCTTCTGCGCTCCAAAGAATAAAGCCCTAACTTGTTCAATAATTGAAGGGTGTAGTGGGGTGGGCATGCTGATATCTACTTCATGCTGCTGGACTCTAACATTTTGAAAGAGATCAACAAAGTGGGGTGGCATGCAACGGCTGACTTTGACTAGTTAGGACCAATGGTCTTTTCTGTGTTGTCCACAACTGTAACTTTCACCCTGTCTATTTAGGGAGAACATTGCCATTTGGAATGTCCTCCTGTTAAGTCCTTTAATGAACACAAAAGATAAAACCCACTATAGAAAGTATTCAGACCCCTTCACATTTTGTAACGTTACAGCCTTATTCTAAAATGGATAAAAAAAAAAAAATTTTCATCATCAATCTACACACAATACCCATAATAAAAAAGCGAAAACAGGTGTTTAGAATTTTTTGCAATGTAATTAAAAAGAAATAACTGTAATATCACATTTACATAAGTTTTCAGACCCTTTACTCACATAAGTATTCAGACCCTTTACTCAGTACTTTGTTGAGGCATCTTTGGCAGCAATTACAGCCTCACGTCTTCTTGGGTATGGTGCTACAAGCTTGGCACACCTGTATTTGGGTAATTTCTCCCATTCTTCTCTGCAGATCCTCACAAGCTCTGTCAGGTTGGATGGGGAGCGTCGATGCACAACTATTTTCAGGTCCCTCCAGAGATGTTCGATCATGTTCAAGTCCAGACTCTGGCTGGGCCACTCAAGGATGTCACAAAGCTACTCCTGTGGAGTCTTGGCTGTGTGCTTAGGGTCGTTGTCCTGTTGGAAGGTGAACCTCCGCACCAGTCTGAGGTCCAGAACGCTCTGGAGCAGGTTTTCATCAAGGATCTCTCTGTACTTTGCTCCGTTCATCTTTCCCTTGATCCTGACTAGTCTCCCAGTTTCTGCCGCTGAAAAACATCCCCATAGCATGATGCTGCCACCACCATGCTTCACTGTAGGTATGATATTGGCCAGGTGATGAGTGGTGCCTGGTTTCCTCTAGACGTGACGCTTGGCATTCGGGCCAAAGAGTTCAATCTTGGTTTCATCAGACTAGAGAATCTTGTTTCTCGTGCCTTTTGGCAAACTCCAAGAAGGCTGTCATGTGCATTTTAGTGAGGAGTGGCTTCCGTCTGGCCACTAAACCAGAAAGGCCTGATTGGTGGAGTGCTGCAGATATAGTTGTCCTTTGGAAGGTTCTCCCATCTCCACACTCTGGAACTCTGTCAGAGTGCCCATCAGATTCTTGGTCCCTCCCTGACCAAGGCCCTTCTCCCCCAATTGCTCAGTTTGGCCGATCGGCTGGCTCAATGAAGAGTCCATTTGAAGGTTCCATTTGAAGTTCTTCCATTTAAGAATGACGGAGGCCACTGTGCTCTTCGGGACCTGCAATGCTGCAGAAATTGTTTTATACCATTCCCCAGATCTGTGTCTCAACAAAATCCTCTCTCGGAGGTCTACGGACAATTCCTTCATCTTCATGGCTTGGTTTTTACTCTGACGTGCACTGTCAACTGTGGGACCTTATAGAGACAGGTGTGTGCCTTTCCAAATCATGTTCAATCGATTTAATTTACCACTGGTGGACTCCAATCAAGTTGTAGAAACATCTCAAGGATAATCAATGGAAACTGGATGAACCTATGCTCAATTTTGAGTGTCATAGCAAAGGGTCTGAATACTTATGTAAATATGATATTTTGGTTGTTTAATTATTTAATTACCTTGCAAAAAAAATTCGAAACACCTGTTTTTGCTTCTACTTTCTGGAGTATTGTGTGTAGATTGATGATAAAAAAAATGAATTTAATCCAATTTAAAATATGGCTATAACGTAACAATTTGTGGAAAGAGTGAAGGGGTCTGAATATTTTCAGAGTGCACTGTGCATTGAGCAATTTACAATGAATTAGGTACTTTTGAACCATAACCAATTCTGACTCGAGGCAAAAACAGGGAGGTCTATGTGAGATGATCTATTTTAGTAATGGTGATTGAGAGAAACATATTGGCCCAGAATGTCAGTGAATTGTGACATTAACATCCATATGGTCTATCATCAGTGTCTTCAGTTAATATCTTATCTAAACCCAACACTTGAAACACTTCCTTTGGAGTTTTGCGAGCATCAGCCAGGGTGATAATCAGGAGTCTTTACAGAATATTGATCCTCCGATTCCCAGACAAGTGCACTCCTCCTGAGCCAAGCCGCCATTCTTACTCAATAAGCAGGTGCTTGATCGGTGGCATGGAATTTGTGTGCCGAAGACCTGCTTCTGTGCTGAATGACTCCACAGCGCAAGAGAGCTGTAATCTGGAGCAACAAACAAACTGTGTAGGAACTAACTGCAGATGCTGGTTTACACTGAAGACAGACGTTAAATGTTGGAGTAACTCAGCTGGACAAGCCGCATCTCTGGAGAGAAGGAATGGGTGACGTTTCGGGTCGAGACACTCCTTCAGATACAATCTTGCTCTTTTGGGAATATGCGTCTGAGAATTTTCCATGAAACAGTAGTGTGATCCTCTGGAATATGACTTCAGTAAAAAAAAAAGCTTTGGAAGAAAACGACAAGGAATATCTTGCATTTATATAACACCTTTCTTGACCTCAGGATGCCGTCAAATAGCCTTCACCAAGTACACCTAGTGTTGCCAACTTTCTCACTCCCAAATAAGGGACAAAAGGTCAAAATAAGGGACAAATTCCGACAGAAATTCGTTGACCGACTCGGCCGTGGCTGGGTGAATGAGTTGGCTCGGCCGTGGCTGGGTGAATGAGTTGGCGGGCCAGCTGAGGAGTTTGGCCCTTCACCCCATCCAACTCATGAACCAATGATCGGCCATGAGAAGGAGGGGTGGTGATGTCGGCGGTAAGCGAAGGTCGGACAGCTGGCCGGGCTGGCGACTGACGGTGTCCCACGGGCGAGGCGCTGCTGCTGCTGCACTCCATGGGCTGCACTACGTCGGGACGGGTGAGGCGGGGCCATACGCGGCGCTCTGACCCGACAGTCCCCTCGAACCGAGTAGTAAACATAGCAACATAGAAAATAGGTGCAGGAGTAGGCCATTCGGCCCTTTGAGCCTGCACCGCCATTCAACATGATCATGGCTGATCATCCAACTCAGTATCCTGTACCTGCCTTCTCTCCATACCCCCTGATCCCTTTAGCCACAAGGGCCACATCTAACTCCCTCTTAAATATAGCCAATGAACTGGCCTCAACTACCTTCTGTGGCAGAGAATTCCACAGATTCACCACTCTCTGTGTAAAAAATGTTTTCTCATCTCAGTCCTAAAAGAATTCCCTCTTATCCTTAAACTGTGACCCCTTGTTCTGGACTTCCCCAACATCGGGAATAATCTTCCTGCATCTAGCCTGTCCAACCCCTTAAGGATTTTGTACGTTTCTTTAAGATCCCCCCTCAATCTCCTAAATTCTAGCGAGTACAAGCCGGGTCTATCCAGTCTTTCTTCATATGAAAGTCCTGACATCCCAGGAATCAGTCTGGTGAACCTTCTCTGTACTCCCTCTATGGCAATAATGTCTTTCCACAGATTAGGAGACCAAAATTGTATGCAATACTCCAGGTGTGGTCTCACCAAGACCCTGTACAACTGCAGTAGAACCTCCCTGCTCTTATACTCAAATCCTTTTGCTATGAATGCTAACATATCATTTGCTTTCGTCACTGCCTGCTGCACATGCATGCCTACTTTCAATGACTGGTGTACCATGACACCCTGGTCTCGTTGCATCTCCCCTTTTCCTAATCGGCCGCCATTCAGATAATAGTCTACTTTCCTGTTTTTACCACCAAAGTGGATAACCTCACATTTATCCACATTGTACTGCATCTGCCATGCATTTGCCCACTCACCCAACCAATCCAAATCACCTTGCAGCCTCCTAGCATCCTCCTCACAGCTAACACTGCCCCCCACAGCTTTGTGTCATCCGCAAACTTGGAGATATTGCATTCAATTCCCTCATCCAGATCATTAATATATATTGTAATTAGCTGGGGTCCCAGCACTGAACCTTGCGGTACCCCACTAGTCACTGCCTGCCATTGTGAAAAGGACCTGCTTACTCCTACTCTTTGCTTCCTGTCTGCCAGCCAGTTCTCTATCCACATCAATACTGAACTCCCAATACCGTGTCCTCTAAGTTTGCATACTAATCTCTTATGTGGGACCTTGCCGAAAGCCTTCTGAAAGTCCAGATTTCACACTTCCACTGGTTCCCCCTTATCCACTCTACTAGTTACATCCTAGTTACATACTAGTAGCAGTCAAATATGGGACAAGGGCGGTCCCGTATGGGACAAATCAATGTAGCTCGATATACGGGGTGTCCCGGCTAATACGGGACAGTTGCCAATCCTAAGTACAACTTCTATTTAAATGTGAATAATTTATGCATATCCAATGTGATCCCTCCAGTAAATCAGTTACCCAAAACTTGGCTGGAGGGATAAACATTTCTCAGGACATTGGAAAGAAAATCCTCAGCTCTTCTTTGGAATAGTGCTGTGGAAACCTTAACATCCAAATGAAGGGAACAATGAACCAACAGAACTAAAATTGACAGTGACACTCAATTTATTTAGTCACACTTTATAAATTTCCAAGCCCCATGGCAGAGGTCTGTCAGTTTGTAACTCAGTGCTAAATCCGTCAGGTCACTGTGGTGTGTATAGATTTCTTCCACTCCTGGATTTGTGGCATCACATTACTCATTCAGACCAAGAGGGAAATACGTTTTTCCAAAAAGATAGTCTATTCATGAAATATCAGTATACAATACATGACAGGATGCTGCCTTCATTCACTGTAGCTATCATATGTCGGTACATCGGTTATAATATTTACATTACGCATCCATTTTTCATTCCTAAACGTTCAATCAGCAATGGGTTTGAGAGGCCGTTTCACTGGGTTTTGCCCCTCAGTGACCACTGGCTGCCTGGCCCTTCCCTATCGGGCCTTTGTGGTTTAGTTTAGTTTAGTTTAGTTCAGAGTTTCAATATTCATGTGTGTATATATTTATATTATGGTATATGGACACACTGATCTGTTTTGTAGTAAATGCCTACTATGTTCTGTTGTGCTGAAGCAAAGCAAGAATTTCATTGTCCTATCAGGGACACATGAAAATAAACTCACTTGAACTTGAAACAGGCCCTTCGGCCCATCGAATCCGCACCGACCAGCACACCAACACTATCGTACACATGCACTAGGGGCAATTTACAATTTTACCAAAGTCAATTAACCTACAAACCCGGTGTGTCTTTGGAGTGTGGGAGGAAACCGGAGGACCCAGAGAAAACCCTCGCAGGTCAAGGGGAGAAAGTACAAGCTCCATTCAGACAGCACCCGTGGTCAGGATCGAACCTGGGTCTCTGGCGCTGTAAGGCAGCAACTCCACCGCTGTGCCACTGTGCCACTGTGCCACCCCAGTGGCTGTGCTGTGCTCCAGTGAATTCCTCAGCACATATTCCTACACCCTGGAATGTGCCAGCTGGCAACATTCCCTTCCGGACATCTCCCTGCACTAGAAGACCAACATGTTTCAGGTAGACCTAAGTTTGTCTCTCACTGAATCAAGGATCTACCAGCAGCAATTGATACTTGTCTTGGTGTGTGTGTGTTTCTAGATATAGGCCATGGAGCATGTCCTTGTGGCACAGCTGCATGGAATGAACCTTGACAAAGATCACTGGCTTTCCTTCAACAGTTTAAAGGTCTCTTTATTATCACGTGTACAGAGATACAGTGAAATGCATGTGTTGTTTACTGGCCAGTTAAATCACACTATAATGGAGGGTTATGGTACGAGTGCAGGCAGGTGGGACTAAGGGGAAAAAAAATTGTTCGGCATGGACTTGTAGGGCCGAGATGGCCTGTTTCCGTGCTGTAATTGTTATATGGTTATATGGTTATATGGTTATAAGTGTAAGGAAGGAACTGCAGATGCTGATTTACACCGAAGATAGACACAATGTGCTGGAGTAACGCAGTGGTTCAGGCAGCATCTCTGGGAAAAAAGGATGGGTGACGTTTCGGGTCGGAACCCTTCTTCAAACTGAAAGTGGGGGGTGGGGGGAGGAGGGGAATGGGAAGATGAAAAAGGCCAGAACAAACCAGGGACGGCCACAGATGAGCAGGTCAGGATGCTGCCCATAATGGCCCATTGTTGGCTGGGGAAGAGGTGATAATGAAGGGACTGAGGATGCGAACAGTGCAACTAGTGGGATGGCTAGAGTGGGGGTGGGGGGAGGGAAGAGAGTGGATGCAGGGGTTACTTGAAATGAGCGAAAATGTTTTTGGCAGCTTTCATGTCAGCGGTATGAACCATGATTTATTTCATTTGTTATATTTCTCACTTTAAGCCAGACATCCTCTGGCAAATATATGTACCATCCAGAAGGAGAAGGCAGTGTGTTGTGCCACTGAAATATCAGCTGTGCATGAAGGATCTATCAAGGAGGGCCTGTCTCATCACTGGCCAGTTAAGGTCTTGATGGGCGTTTGAGACTTCTGATAACAAGGTTTTATTGCCAATGATTTTGACGACCTGCTTGGAAAACCATCCAACATGATCCGCCATCTCCATTTCATCTGCAGTCCGGGTAGAACTGCTGCCAGAAACACGGGTCCAATCCTGACCTCAGGTGCTGTCTGTGCAGAGTTTGCAACTTCTCCCTGTGATCACGTGGGTTTCCTCCAGGTGCTCTGGTTTCCTCCCCCCTCCCAAAGGTGTGCGGGTGTCCGGGTTAATTGGCCTCTGTAAAATGGCCCCCTAGTGTGACGGGACTGGGGGACAAAGTGGGATAACATAGAGAGGCACTGAATGCTGCAGTAACTCAGCAGGTCAGGCAGCATTCCTGGAGAACGTGGATAGGTGACGTTTCAGATCAGGACACTTCTTCAAACTCTAGATACATAGAACATGTGAATTGGTGGCTGATGGTCAGGGTGGACTTGGTGGGCTGAAGGTTGAGATTCCACGCAGTATCTCTGAATTAAACTAATGACATTCTGTGCCTGATGGACATGGTCAAAGGTGTTTATCCTGCACAGATGTTCCTACAAGAGACAGCTGGTGTGGGATAGTCCAACCCAATGGACCAAAGCCAAGAACATCCTTGGAAGGTTGTCAGACATGGCTATTAAGCCGTCGCTTCTGGAGTTTTACTTGTGTCCAAAGAATATGGAGATCTGCTCAGCTTATCCAGAGCCTAGAGTCACCTGCCTGCTGCTGTTTGCAACCATCGAGGTCAGGAAGTTTTGGGTACAGGTGGATTTGTCAGTCTTTTATAGATTCAGTTGTGAGGATCTTGCTGAACCTAACAAGACCTCTTCACTAAGGGGTGATCACAAAGCATCCTCTGTGGACCTTCTGGAAGAATAGTTACATGCTTATCTCATCCTGCTTCACAGAGCAGATTCTGGATAAGATGACAGATACAAAATGCTGGAGTAACTCAGCGGGTCAGACAGCATCCCTGGGGAAAAGGAATAGGTGACGTTTCGGATCGAGACCTTTCTTCAGACAGGAGACTTCAGAGTCTCCGCATCTGCAGAACCAGCATCTGCAGTTCTTTTCTACACATTTCATCTGGATCAGATGATACTGGGAGGCTCTGAGACCAAATGAGAGGTTTTCCCGTTCCTTGCTTCTTGGAGTTCCACTTCCACATCCACCCTCATCGACTGCAGCAGCAGCAGCGAATCCTGCAGGTTGTTTTGCAGTTGCCTCATTTCTCTCGAGCCCATTTAAACTTTCCAAACACCTTTGAGGATGAAGAGCTCTTGATGTTCACCTTGGTCTCTGCTCCAATCTGTGAAATCTGGATCAGTTCCACAATAGATTTTTGGGGTCAGCAGTTTCACCCTCAGCTTCCAATCTCCCCGGCCGACATCATCAGGCTGATCTCTGAATTTACCCCATTGTATCCATTGCACTCTAATGATGTTACACTATATTGTGCACTTTGGTATTTTTCTCTTTCTCTATGATTTGACTGGGTAGTGAGCAGAGTTTTTCGCTGTTTTTTGGCACATGATCATAAAGGGCCTGTCCAACGAGCATGCGACTGCATGCGGCAAGCGTGACCTAACGTGGTCGCTTGAGCCGTACGGCCTCGCGGGGCCGGTCCCACTTCGATCGCCGGAGCCGTATGGAGTTGTGCGGAGTTGGTCCCGACATCGCGCGGGGCTCCGAAAAACTGACGGTGACGCTGTCCAAAAATTCTCGCGCGGCAACGGCCAGCCGGCCCGCAGCCGCATTGACGTCGTACGCAGCGCCTTGACGGGCGTATGCGCTGTTTCGACGCCATACGCACCGTCTCGATGCCGTACGCAGCGTCTTGACGACGTACGCCTAGCGCAAACTTCCCGTGGACTTCGCTCAAACGTCAACTCGTACGGGATCACTCGACCTCTGCGCAGCCCCCGCTTCTGGTTTGGTTGCGCTTGCCGCATGCGGTCGCATGCTCGAGGGACGGGCCCTTAATACACCAGTACCAATGCTGTGCACAGCTTGGCACTTTTCACCGCCTCAGTCGCATTTCAGCGCAGATCGATCAGACGGGATATTGGCTGCACAGTTGCGTGACTACCTCTCTGGCTGCAGTGACGGTGATGCTGTCTACCTGCTGCAGAATCCCCTGGCCGGAACTGGCCCGTGGCCCTTGGGGTCACCATTGTGACGACTGTCAGAAGTTGCTGAGGTAGTAAGCCACACTTCTGGAAACAGTGGTGGCCTTGACCATGGCTGTGTATCTCAAGGTCCGAGGATCACGTGTGATTTTAACATGGTGCACATTAATAGATGTGACCTTTAAATCCATTGAATTGTGAATAAACAGTCTCAAGTCTCCTCAGTCAGTAACTCTGTTCCAGCATGCCCAGAGTGCATGGAAACTGTTACACTCGTGCTGAGCTGAGGTACGTTGTGGGTAGCGGTTTATTATTGTCACATGTACCGAAATACAGTCAAATCATACAATGCAGGAGTACAATCGAGCCAAATACTGTGCAAGTGAAAAGAGAAAAATACAATGGCGTTAAGGTCGGCACAGTGGCGCAGCAGTAGAGTTGCTGCCATATACGACATCAGAGACCTGGGTTTGATCCATGACTGCAGGTTCTGTCTGTGCAGAGTATGTACGTTCTCCCTGTAACCGCGTGGGTTTTCTCCAGATGCTGCGGTTTCTCCCCCACAATCCAAAGAGGTGCTGGTTTGTAGATTAATTGGCTTCTGTAAATTGACCCTAGTGTGTAGAGGTGACAGTGTGTACAGATTTTCAATGGTTGGAGTGGACTCTAGAGTACACTAGCGTGCAGAATATAATGTTACAGCTTTATAGTTTTACAGTTACATTGACAGCACAGATTTTAAAAAGTGCAAGGGCTGTAATGAGGTAGGTTGGGAGATTGGGACTACACTGTAGCATAAGGCGGGGGGGGGGGGGGAGGGGACCATTTAAGAAGTGATTCTTGAATCTGGTGGCAATGATCAATCCCTGGAATAATGGTGGTAAAGCCACTGCCTTGAGGCTGGTAGTGTTGTCCAGGAGAGAGGTTGGTTCTCAATCAGTGGTGACTCCTCAATCTGTTGTTACAAGTCGCTGCTTCCAGTGTCCCAGAGCTTGGTTGCGTTCGGCACTATATCACTACCGAATTCCACGCACTGTGATGCACTCAGCATTGCACTGCTGTTCAATGCCCGGAGCTGAGGTAAATCTGGCTCCATTTATTTTATGCCACCACTTCTTTCGCCTGCAGCCCTGATTTCCTTGTGTTGTTTCATCCACTGATAAAGGACAGCTGACGGTGACATCTATTGCTTTTTGTTGCGTGTTTTGGAGATGTCGGCAGCCATTTTGTTCTTTGGGGGTTCTTCCTCTTCATCAGTTGCCAGCCTTGTTCACCGACTCAGTGCTCTGCTTTCCTCCCGCGTCTCAAAGAAGTGCGAGTTGAAGACTTAACCACCGGTTGTAAATTGCTCCTCATGCAGATGGGCTGTGGAATCTGCAGGGCTTTGATAGGAATGTGGGAAGCAGAGGGAAGTATAGGAATAAAGCAATAGGGACGGTGTGATTGCTCCATGAGCTGGAATGGAACAATGGGACAAATTGCCACCTTCTCTATCATATGGAAATATCGAGTCTCGGCAGGAAGACGAAAACGAGACACAAGGAACTGCAGATGCTGGAATCTTCAGCAAAACACGAACTGCTGGAGGAATTCAATGGGCCAGACAGCATCTGGGGAGGGAATGGACAGACAACATTTCAGGTTGGGATCCTACTTCAAACAGGAAACCTGTGTTCCTTGATGGAGGGCCTGTTGTCAGTTCCCTCTCTTACTGTCTGTGCGTAGCTTAAGGAAGGTGTGAGGCAGGATCTATGTGATGGCCTGCCTTCTAACATAAGCTGCAGCACTAGGCATGCTTCTTTCAAAGTTTTGTTTATTGCAAGAATATACAATACCTTATTGATCATTTACACAGGGAATACAATCGATGAACGTCTTCCTTTAGTACCATCAATTCAATGCATTTTATTGGAATCTTTCACTGCCACTTCCTTAACTAACTGTGGAGTGTTTGAGGCGCTGCTACACGGGGCACAGCCCCTCTGTGTGTAGTGGCAGCTGGACCATAGACTTTGTTTTTTCCCCCATGGAGCCTTTGCAGAGGCTACACATACTCCTGCAGCCTGGAATATGGCAGCTTTCACTTGCAAACATCTCCTTACAGAGGAAGGCCAAAGTACATCTTTCACTGAGGTGATGATCTTCCTTCAGCAGCTGATGATTGTCTCAATGTGCATCCCTGGGAACAACACGCATAGCGAAATGTCCCCTCTTACACAGTTGTCTGGGGTGAAACATTGACAAGGACCCATACATCTTTTTCCGATCCTTCTTGGCTGCAATGCTGAGGACACACTGAGGACATAAACTGATCGCTGCCTCATTCTTTTTTTGCTTTTGGATGGGGTCTGTCTGTTCTAAATGTATTTTCTACAGTCCCACCATAATTAGATTACATGAACTCCAGAGAATTCTTTGTGTCCTGCAATGGTTGTGAAAAGCATATTGTTCTTTCATGAAGCGTGGAGATTGAAAAAACACATTCATAAGCTACTGATTCTTTTTTAATCAAGAGAGAGTACCTTCTGTGACTAAATGGATTTCAAATCTATAGAGGTTAATGATAGAGGTGAGGACAGGAAACTAGTACACACTGGGCTCCTTTGATTTTCATTTTGAGTTCTGACTAGATGTCCAAGTTCCTGTAAGTTCATTTGGTTTCTGATTAATGTATGGTCGTTTGGGACTGACTCTGCTGTGAAACTCCACATTATTTCTTGGAGTATTTTGTTTCTATTCATTTCAGCTATTAACAGCAGCTGAGTGGGTGCTACCTTGCTGTTGTTTCTAAGGACATAAAGTTAAGGTAATAATGCTGTTGCAAAAAAAGTTTTTAGAAAATATCTGACAAGTTATTGGTACTGAGATGTCTAAGAGAATGATTAAAAAAAATAAAAAATTCTATCTTTCAAAACAAATTTATTTTCCGTTTGTATTGGATGCGAGAGATACCTTGGTACTCAACAGATAATATTGAAAAACAAAGGTTAAGTTCAATAGATAAAAAATGCTCAATAAAGTGCAAAATAAAACAAATCCCCAAGTCCCTGGTGCAACCAAGTCAGTTTGTAGTTCGGAGTTTAGTTGGAGTTTGTAGCGTTCAATTTGGTAGTGGTAGTTGGGAAGAGGCTGTTCGTGAACCTGGACGTTACAGTTTTCAGACTCCTATACCTTCTTCCCGATGGCAATAATTAAATTGGTAGTGTGACCAGGGTGGTCTGAGTCCTTGATAATGTTGGCTTCCTTTTTCAGACAGCGCCTCCTATAGATCGTTGGTGGGGATGGCAGTACCCGTGATGGACCAGGCAGTGTTCGCCAATTTTTGTAATCTTCTTCATCCCTGGGAAGTTTGAGTTGTCGAAGTGGGACGGGATGCAACCCAGTCACTATGTTTATCAACTCCAGGTCAATAATCGCATCAAGCTACCAATCAATAACCTCATCAACTTCCCCACAGATTCTACCACTTCTGTACACGTGGGGCAATTTATGGTGGCCAATCAATCTACCAATCCACACCTCTTTGAGGAGTGTGAAGGGAATGATGAATTCCACACAGCCAATACCTGAGGTCAGGATTGAATCCAAGTCGCTGGGGCTGGGGCTGTGGCTGGGACTCCACTTGCTGTGCCACTCTGCCACTCAGTCTCTCTCTTTCACTTAATTAGCTTTCCTTTAAGTGTGTTGATTTTCTTCATCTCAACCACTATATGTGGTAGCAGGTTCTACATTCTCACCACTCTTTTAGGCAAGAAGTTTGTCCCAAACTCTTTACTACATTTATTAATGACAACCTTATATTTACTTTCTAAATATTGGACTGTGTGTTAACGCCTTCCCAATGTCTTATTGATTAAATTATTTCATGATTTGTAAGGCATTCTGAAGTCTCTTTTCTACAGTATAGATCTCAGCCTGCTCTGTACTTCATGTTAGTTACAGCCATTCTGTTCTGGTAATTCATTCCTTGCCCTACCTCATGTTGCCTTTGTGCTCGATAGAAAAACAACTGGTTTGGTTTCTAAAGTGTCACCCTCGGATTCCATCTCAAGCCATGGGCAGTGAACTTGGAGAAACAAGGAACAAGAAACAAGGAACTGCAGATGCTGGTTAATACACAAAAGGACACAAAGTTCTAGAATAAGTCAGGCAAGTCAGGCAGCATCTCTGGAAAACATGGCTAGGTTATTTGGTCTTTTGGATTTTAGAGATATAGCATGGAACCAGGACCTTCAGGCCACGGAGTCCACATCCAAAACCAGCAATCACAGGCACTATCTTACACACTAGGGAAAATGTACTAATTTTTACCAAGGCCAATTAACCTACACATCTGTACCTTTTTGGAGTATGTGGGGAAACCGGAGCACCCAGAGAAAACCCACGCAGTCACAGAGAGAACATACAAACTCCATACAGACAGCATCCGTAGTCAGAATCAAACCCAGGTCTCTGGCGCTGTAAGGCAACAACTCTACCACTGCACTATCGTGCCACCCCTAATGATGCTTTGAGTTTGGGGAGGGGGCGATGGAGGAGAAAGCTGGCGTGTGTTTCATGCAATTTCTTCTCGGACTTGTCTCTACGATCAACAGCATCTTGCGGTCTGCCTTGTTAAACTGCCTTGTTAAACTGCGTCGAGAAGGAAAGCCTTATACATCCAAAAAATGGTTCATTGTTTGCTCAGCGCAACAGAAAAAACAACAAAGGGAGAATTGGCAGGAGTTTCGGAGCGCCAGTTGCGGTTTCGCCCTCCGAAATGCAGGAACATTTAAGCAACAAGGTGCCAGAAATCAATCTACTTGCCTCCAAATTGTCCGCCCCCTTTTTCCAAAATAAATCGAATCTTAGGTCTTACAGCCCCCCTCCCCCCCCCCCCCCCCCCCCCCCCCCAAGCTCTGAAAGATCAAAGTACCCCACAGCTGGCTTTTGGCTCTTGAAATTGGTTTAGAATCAATCATAATTTTTGAATTTTTCTCCTGAACGCTAGGCCCCAGCTCTGGCCAACATGTAGATGTTAGAGAGGATCTGCCACCCTCATCTTTGCTGATACTTCACAATTTCCAGATCATTGAGCTTAACAATATCAGAGAGTAAAATACCTAATGCTTCATTCTCACTCGACAACTGTGATAGTTCTTTCCCAGTTGAGTCCAAGCTTTAATTTGTCTCGGTGGTAAACACACTCTCCTCTCAGTCAGGGGGATGTGGGTTCAACTTCCTGTATCAGAGACCTGGTACATGGGTATCTAGGCTGATGGTTGCTCTGCAATGAAGATAGACACTAAAACGCTGGAGCAACTCACCGGGTCAGGCAGCATCTCTGGAGAAAAGGAATGGGTGACGTTTGGGGTCGAGAACCATCTTCTCTCAAGACTCAACAAAATCAACTCAAGAAAAGTGGAAGCCACAATGGTCCGTGTTGATGGGGGAGCAGAACTGTCGGAGCTGCTATATTTGAGGTGCTAAACTGGAGAATGCACAAATTCATGGCTCTATGAGAGAGAGAGGTCTAATGAATTGTTCCAGCCAATATTAATACTTCATTTAAGATTGCTGAAATCATTTTGACAGGTTTTTTGCTGTTTTACGGGATCTTGTTGCGTGGAACTTTGGAGGCCACTTTGACCCGATTGCATGGTTAATTCATTGGCGTGCCAAATGAAACACGACCATGTTCTGGTTTTTCACTAACTTTGCAAAGCTTAGAATTATTGAGAGCAGCTCAAAATTGCAATATGTAAAAAAAAAAAAAAATTGCCTGCATTCCGCGTCGTTTTTATTCCCCACTCACATTTCAGCCTCTGAGGCTTTGGACGGAGATCAAGTTCGGATCAATCCTTCCACCTGCGCAACTGGCCGATGTTGGCTCCTGATCCAAGAACACCTTGACGTTAGTAGATTCTCAACTCCTCAGTCTCACCAATGCCTCAGCCCTCTCCCCCTGTGTAACTTCCTCTGGCCCTACTGAACCCTGTGGTCAGAACTCTGAACTCTGAACGCCTTTCCAATTCAAAACACTTTTCTACCCCCTTTTTCCTTTCATTCTGTCATTAGTTCCCTGAGCTCCCAGTGGAAGTGGTGGAGGGAGGTTCATTGGTATAATTTAAAAATAAATTGGATAGGCATATGGATGAGAAGGGAATTGAGGGTTATGGTATGAGTGCAGGCAGGTGGGACTAAGGGGAAAAAAAATTTGTTTGGCATGGACTTGTAGGGCCGAGATGGCCTGTTTCCGTGCTGTAATTGTTATTTGGTTATATGGTTATGGTTAGTTTCATCAGCTGCCTTGCCCGTTAATTGTAACACTCGTCTTTCTCATCCGTAAAATGCTCCGTAAAATCTCCTGCCTTACCCAAGTTTTGGGCCAACTTTCTCCCAGTGTGTGGCTGTCATATTCTATCAGAGAACGTGCCTTAAAACATTACAGAGAAAGTATTAGGCACATGCTAGTTGTGTGTCAGAACATTGTTTCCCATTGACAAATTGTGCTGCAAGGGGAGGTCAGATTTACAGAAATGAGCTTCCAAATGCCAGGCTTGTCACCGCTCCATTTCCCCTACACTTGGCAATCTGGGAATTGTCCACCATTAATGCTGGTGGGAGTTTAGCGGAAGGGAAGCATGTTTGCTTTAATGCAAAATGAACATAGTGTAGGAAGGTCGACACAAAATGCTGGGGTAACTCAGCGGGTCAGGCAGCATCTCTGGAGAGAAGGAATGGGTCTCGACCCGAAACGGGTCTATGTTTGATTTAAACCAGCATCTGCTGTACTTTCCTACACATAGTGCAGGACGGATTGTCCCCTTAATCTCGGAGACAGAGCCCAACTCTTTTCTTTGCCTCGTAATTTCTGTCACAAATAGTGCTGTTCAAACGCAAAAAAAGTAGTAATAGGAGCAGGCCACTCGGCCTCTCAGGCCTGCCCCAAGCACTTAATATGGTCATAGCTGATGTACGCTGGCCTCAACCCAACTTCGCTACCAGTTCCCTCCACCTCTCAATCCCTTGATCTTTTCAAACATTAATCTAACTCCACCTCAAATACATTGAATGAACCGGCCCCCACCACCCTCAGGCAATGCCACCTCTGGAGATTCGCAAACCTCTGAGGGAAGGAGTTTCCATGCACCTCATGACCAGCTCGACACAAAACGCTGGACTAACTCAGCAGGTCAGGCAGCATTTCTGGAGAAAAGGAATAGGTGGCGTTTCAGGTCGAGACAACTTCCTCAGACCGACTCCTTCCTCCTCTAGTTCGTGACTCTGGCACAAGTGGAAGCTTGAAGATTTTAATACGTGGCAATTGACTGTCAGTAATATATATGTTTTTACCTTAAACCTGGTGGAAGTGGGGCTTTGGCTGGTGAGTGCGGCACTGGCCGTGAGTTTCTCCTGTGGCTGAGGTGAGACACGGGTGTCTGACAATGTGCGGGGTGGGGAGGTGGGGGGGGTTATAGCATAAATTAGACAGCAGGCATCTTCTGTAGTGAGCTCTTGGTGCTGATTTATTGAAGCTGTTACATTATTAATAAATCAACCATTGAAGCCCCGGCCACTTTAAGGCTGACCCAGATGTTAAACATGAAAGCAAACAATTAAGACCAACAGTGCACTGTAGCGGGGAAAAGCTCAGGTATACCGGACTGAGGAACGGGAGGAATTCCAGGGAGATATCACACTCTGCGTGCACTGTATTAACACATCAGCGCGGGTGAATCCTGAAAAGAATGAAATGAAGATTTGACTCTGATTGCTTCCAGCATGAAGACCGGGCGGCTGGTAGCTCGGATGGCGTGCTGAGAGCGAGTGGGGCCGGTGGCCTCGGGAGGGAAAAAAAATTACAGTACAATAAGTGTGTGCGCGAGCGCGGGAAATCCGGCGGGATCCGGTTGCTGGGGCTGGAACACCTTTCCTGGCTTTTGCACCTTCAGGTGAGGCGATGGAATAAAACTGGAATCAATCTCTCTCCCTCGTGCTATCGCGACAGAACGCAGCCTGACCAAGGCACACACATAAACCAGCCTTTAATCTTTGGTGAAATCAGTGCAGCATTACTTTTAAAGTGTGTAAGCCTGTGGTGAGAGGTAAAACGAGTGCCAATGTACGACGACCTTCTTTTTTTTTTTTTTTTGGCTGGCTGCCAATGCCTTTGTAATGCTTATTAGTTCAGATGAGAAGGACTTGGTCTGAAGTTTGAATGTGTTCCTCTGCCTGCACTCTCTCACTCGTATCCTCCTCCTCTTCACGTACAGCAGCAGAGCAGTCGTAGTGTTTCTGAAGCCCTGTCATCCGTGGTGAGCGCTGTAGTACTCGTCTTCTCCTGACTGTGAGGTTTTCTTCCTCTCTAGGTTGGTCAATTGATATGAAGAGCGAGCCGAGAGGCGACGGTGTCAGCCTGTGACACCCAGAGCAGCGCCGATCATTTGTTTGTCCTCTCCTCCTCTGGATGCTGGTCATGGCAATCCCGCTCCATCACAAATCACCTGCGATTGCTCTGCTTCAGAAGATCCAGACCAGCGAGTTGGACACTTTCGGCAGGCAAACTCTGCAGTTGCCTATAAGTGGCGATGGACCTCTGAATGAAATCTACGTGTGGAAAAAAATCGAGCGGGGACGATGAATTACCCGGAGGGTGGTTATGAGTTTGCAGCCGCTGCCACCTTGTACAACCCAACCAGCCTGGGCTACGCAGCCTCCACCGACTCGCATGGCTCCAGCAACATTGGAGGTCTTCACTCCCTCAACAGCATGTCCCCGAGCCCGCTGGTCTTCTTGCAGACGGCTCCCCAGCTCTCCTCCTTCGTGGCTCACGGGCAACAGGTCCCGTACTACATGGAGAACGAGCAGAGCAGCTGCAGCAGCTTTGGGCTACGAGAGGGACCCCCTTCGACCTTTTACAGGTAAGCCTCCTGCTTTTCCCTTGCCGTCCCTGCAGCCTCCAGCCCCTGACACACGGAGGGTGGGGGGTGGTGTGGGGGAGGGGGGGGGGGGAAGAGAGGTGATGATCCCCCCCCCCCCCCCCCCACCCTTTAATTCAGTGTCGGTGCCTGAAAGTCTGCTGTGTGTGTCCGGGAGCAATGCTGAAATATGGCTCTGAGGACATGGCACCCTTTATTTCCTGTGGTTGCCGATGCGATTTTGAGGTGTCTGTCACTTCATTCACAGCTTGCCACGTTTAACTCTGCCTCGGTTTTAATGTGGGCTATGCAGGCTCCCCCTGCGTCGAAGGAGCTTGCCTGGCGCTCGCTCCAGCTTTGGGTGTGCCCCGGATTTTACTGTGTGGATGGATGAAATTGTTTGCCATATCGTTGTGTTTTTTTGGGGGGGGGGGGGGAGTTTGGGTCTTATCTTAATTGCACCCCGGTCGAAAACTGGATAACGCACTCAGGACCTCTGAATAACTTTCGATTCGGCTTTCTGAGTGATGTTTCTGATCAAGACCGGGCGTGCGGTTAATCTATCGGAGAAGTCAGAAAGTTCAGTCTGCCTCAGGTTCCTTGCCAAAATTAGTTCAGCCCTAACAAGAAAAGTGGGGAGGGGGTTGGGACACACACACACACACACACACACACACACACAACACACACACACACACAAACAAATCCCTGGGATAATTCCCTCTGCTCTCCCTGCCTTCCACAGACCTTGTGTTGATAAGTGGAGAATGAGTATAACTCCGTTGTCAGTCTATCCATTCATCTTGGAGATTTAATGCCATCAATACTGCAAATTAACTCGAATCAAACCTAAACCCACTCAAGAATGAAATTCCTGACAGTCCCAGATGTCGAGCTACAAGAGGGTGCAACCCGTGGGGGTGGGGTGGGGGGATTAATGGGAGGAAAACTCTTTCATTCTCTACAAATGGAGGCACATTGGTGCAAAATCAGTTAAAACCCACTTTAGGTGGTGTTATCAAATTGTCTCGTCTCAAGAGCAAATTTTTGCAACAGCACTCCGGAGTTTGAAACAGTTTAAAGTTTCTAAGCCCTATGTGCCGGTTGAGAAGAGGCATTTCAGGAGCGTACACTGGTCTGTTATGAGTAGGGAAGGATTCAAGCCCACTGGCCTCCACATAAATGTCAGCAAGAGATGATTTGTAGGCTGAGTATATTAGGTACAGGTTTTTCTATTATGACTATTTCTCTCGACATGTTGAGGCAGGCTTTCTTCTCCACTCACTTGGATTTCTGTTGTCACTGTGTGTTTCATTTAGATTGTGCAATCAATACTTTGGATACCAATTCTGTGAACAGCACAATGCCACGATTCTTTTTTTTCTTCTCTGTTAATAAATATCCCGTGTGCACAAAAAGGTGTTGATAAAGAAGAAAGGGAGAATTCTGTGCAAAGTACCAAAGGGGAGAGGTAGAACAAAAGAAGTGCAGATGGTGAAAAGCGGGAATAAAAGCAAAAACATGCAAGACACACTCAGGCAGGTCAGGCAGCATCTTGTGGAAAGGAAAACGGCTGAAGTGTCAGGTCCAGGATTCAATCAGAAAAGGGGTAGGATTTGGTCGACATTGTGTTGCCATTGTTTGAAAGGGTGCTGGAAGCAGATTCATTTTGAGAAAGGACTGAAATAAGTATCTGAAAAGACGAGTGCCACTGGGCTGTGGGGGAAGGGGAGGAAGATGAGATCGCCCTGTCGGATATGGGTGGTATATGTGCAGCTGGCCCCATGGTTCATTCACACTGGGCTATCGTAGGAAGAAAGTACAAACAAGGAACCGCAGATGCTGATTTACAAAACGTGCTCGGCACAAAGGGACACAGAGTGCGCGAGCAACTCAGCGGGTTAGGCGGCATCTCTGTGGAACGTATGTGGGTGATGGATCCTTTTTCTGAAGAAGGTTCCCGACCCGAAGCATCGCCTATCCATGTGTCCCCAGAGATGCTGCCTGTCCCGCTGAGTTACTCCTGCACTTTGCGTCCTCTATTGTGGGCAGGGTGACATCAGCAGCCGCTGAAGGGAGCGGTGGCAATCGCCTGCAGTTTCACTCTGGTCACGCTGCCATTGATTTAGAGGGTGGGGTGAATGTCCCCTTGTGGGCTCGAGGAGAGAGAAGTTATACGCAACCGAAACTGTGACCAACGGACGCGAGAGGCCGCGCCGCGGGATGAGTAATAGCTTGCCTGCACGCAGTCCAGGAGCCTTTTACAAGGCCTAAAGACGTTGCATGATCAGTAGGAGTAGTGGCTTTGTCATTTGCTTTTAATTCACTCCTTTTCAATACCCATTGTTCACGCGGGCTGCTGTTCCTCCTCAACTCTTGCCCCTCCCAGAGATTGGATGGCAGGTGTCTAGATCATGTCCTCCCCTCTGACTGGTTTGCCAATTATTTTGATTCCGTGCCTCTGGTGACTAGCCCTCCAACCAGGGGTTAAAACTGATTTTCCCTTCCGACTTCATAAACACTATTCACAGATCCCAGATTGTTTTATACATGTATGGGTGAAAATTTGAATATTCTGGTGAGTGCTTTTCACACAGCGGATGTCTGAAATATTGACTGAGATGAAATGCTAGAGGGCCAACAGTTGAGCCCAGCAGTAATAATCATAAAAGCTGCATCCAATATGCTCGGACAATAAATCGTCTTCTGCCGAAGTTTATGTTGAGGCCAGTCAGCTTGAATCCTTTTCTACACATACCAAAGTTGTGTGCAATTCTGAGCTGTGTCCTGCAACCCATGGCCAACAGAGAGGGGCCAGTTCTGAGGAACCACAAAATTATAGTTGGCCCTGCTTCAGGCAGTGGTTGTGGCTAGCCAGCCACGGGAGCCTCCAAACTCCTTTCTCTCAATGATCCACCAGCGTTCCATCTTGAGATGGAAGTACGGAGGCTATCGGGTTATGGAAGACCAGAATCATGGAAAACCAATTTCACACAAATTCTCCCATAAATATTTTTAAGGAATGTTTCCAGACAGTAATATTCATACAAACAATTTTACGGTATTAATTGACAACTAGATGCAGTATCCAGAAAAAAGAAACTGCAGGAGCTGGTTCACAAAAAAAAATACACACGGCGTTGGAGGAATTCAATGGGTCAGGCAGCATCTTTGGAGAACATGGCATGTGGTGTTTTGGGTTGGGACTGAAGAAGGGTTCCGACCCGAAACGTTACATTGCTGTTTTAAATTGCTGTTTTTTTCCCTTTTTCCTTCCGCCCACAATATTTAAAATGTAAAAGAATATGTGATTCTGTTCCATTCTGTTCCATTCTGTTTGTAGTTTGTTTGGTTGTTTGTTTGTTTGTCTTTTTGCACACAGTCCGCGAGCATTGCCACTTTTCATTTCACTGCACCTCTCGTATGTGTATGTGACGAATAAACTTGACTTGACTTGACTTGACAACTTATCCATGTCTTCAGAGATGCTGCCTGACCTGCTGACTTACTCCAGCAGTTTGTGCCTTTTTTTGGATGCTTTATTCCATGGTTCCATTACTTTGTTTAGGAGTGATGTTGCAGTGAGTGAACATAGAATATATAGTCAATGAAATTGATTACAGGAGTCGTACAAAATGGATGTTGCTGATTTACAGAAAAATTGGTCGACGGACAGTTCTCAGGAATGGACTCAGGACTGTACTCAGCAGTTCCTCTGTACTGGGTGAAGGAGGAGTGAATACTCGTCCAAATCAGCATCTCCCAATCTTTAGCCAGCAACTCCTGCTGGGAATGATTTGGTGTGATGATGGGGTGGGAACAGACTAGATTTGTGACGACTGATGCCTGATGTAGGTCAATAGCCCGGGAACACTTTGGTGTATGCCCAAGCACGAAATGCAAAGCCAAGTGGCGTCAGACATTCAAACATTTTCCGACAACTTGAGCCTGCTTAATGGCAATGGAAGTCTGTACTGCGAAATGACCCTAGGGCCTCCTCCACAACTGGTTAACATCCTCAGGACAGGAGAGCAAGGTGGCAAAAGGCCAGGGAGAAAAATAAATTAACCGGCCAACGTCCAACACTTGTAGCAGTAAGGTGCCGCGGGTGGAATAGATAGAAATTGATTCTGCAAGTGTTTTGGTTTTGAGATCATTGAATCAATTGAACGCTTCTTCAGCAAGTGACAATTGTTTAATTTAAGTTCTGGGACCAGTAGATTATTGCTAACTCAAGATACGTATGGAAGAAAGTTGTGCAAATGCAATTACGTGGTGAAGGAGCACTAGGTAGAAGCTAGGGGCAACGTCTGATGTTGAATAATATCTAGTCCATACGCTGATCATTGTCGACAAACCAGAAGGACTAAAGAACACTGCTCCATTTTTCACCTCATTACTATATAGGTTAAAGCAATGATTTGAAGGGAAACATTTTGCCTGTTCATTTATAATGTAGCAGATCATGAACTGGCCATTGTCCTCAACGTTGCTGGTATCTTGAACCAGACATGTTTTCCTCTAATCCAAGTCACCTACTTAAGCCCCATACTCCATGTAATTTCAGTCCTTCTTTGTTCACTCCTTACAGAAGCCCAGGCGTCTTGTCGAGTGATCTCAGACTGCCATTTATTCAAATTGCAGGCTTTCAATACCATATCAAAACTAATTTCACTCATCTTTTCATATCACATAGCTTCTAATATTCCATTCAGTTCTAATTCCACCCTCTTGCTCACTCTCCACAATTGAGCAGTCCAGTGTAAACTATTCTCCTGCTCAGTCACCTATCCCTTTAATATTCCTCAGTATCCAATCCAACTCCCGTTGCTGTCCCTTTCCTTTATTAGTCGTTATGTGTGACACAGTGTTAGAGCTGTTAGAGCTGCCACATTGAAGCTGGGGACCCCGGTTCAATCCTGACCTTGACTGTGGAGTTTGCATGTTCTCCCTGTGACCACGTGGGTTTTGTCAGCGTGCGTTGGTCACTGTGATGTTGCTGCAGAGACGATTTTTGTTGTATGTGCACCTGAGTGTGTGCAGTGAGTGGTAGAATCTTAGGGAATGTTATGGATGTGGGGAGAAAGACAAGTGACACGGATTTGGTTGAGGCAAAGAGCCTGTTTCTGTGCTGCATCCCACTAAGACTCTACTTTGTTTACTTTCTCTTGCCCTTTAATATCATATTCATTACCACTTTCATGTTACATTGAAACATAGAAACTTAGAAAATAGGTGCAGGAGGAGGCCATTCGGCCCTTCGAGCCAGCACCGCCATTCATTGTGATTGTGGCTGATCGTCCCCTATCAATAACCCGTGCCTGCCTTCTCCCCATATCCCTTGACTCCACTAGCCCCTAGAGCTCTATCTAACTCTCTCTTAAATCCATCCAGTGATCTGGCCTCCACTGCCCTCTGTGGCAGGGAATTCCATAAATTCACAACTCTCTGGGTGAAAAAGTTTTTTCTCACCTCAGTCTTAAATGACCTCCCCAACATTGGGTGAGTCCAGAACCAGTCATGTTCACTTCTCAGATAATATCCTATCCATTCTGGTTGTAAGTCCGACTCATTCGACGTTTAATTCCACTACATTCTTCACTTCTCGTGCCTACCAATATTACTTGATTTATCAGAATGGAACCCTTCTTCTATTGAAGACCTTTGTCCGATCTGCTGTTAACTACATGAGCTCCAACTTTTCAAATGTAACATTCTCTGAAGGGACATCGTGTTCCTCAGCCAAGTATTCATCGTCTTCACATACATAGATATCTGACGACCAGTTCAGCAAACGTTAATCATTGTTTCCTTCAGCAAGGCACACAGTTGCCAAAGTGGTGCAGCTGGTAGAGCTGCTAACTCACGGCACCAGAGACCCCAGTTCGACCCTAACCTCGGGTGCTGTCTGTGTGGACTTTGCATGTTTCCCTGTGATGCATGGGTTTCCTCTGGATGCTCTGTTTTCCTCTGACTTCCAAAGATGTGCAGTTTTGCAGGCTTTGTAAATTGCCCCTGGTGTATAGGGAGTGGATGCTTAAACGGGATAACATGGAACTGGTGTGAATGGGTGCCCGATGGGCAGTATCGGGCCTGTATACACTGTTATCACTAACAAAATATAACCTAAAAATGCAGTCTAAAAATGTGAAAGAGGATAAAGGCGATATTGCGGTACCCATAGGCACCTCAGCTGTTTCCCATCTTTATGTCTACTCTCATTGCCTGAGATTTTTTGCCTTCTGAACACTGAGTTCCAGCTGCCATTTTCCAAACTGACGCTGTTGGTTTTCAGGCTGTGAGACTCAGTCTCTCATGATAGCCCGGACGTAGATTTGGTAGGATAAAATTTCCTGCAGTACTTCTCAATGGACGTCAGTGCTTGAATCAAGGTGGGGGAATCTGTAAACAATGAGTGAGTGTGGCACTGGTGCTGCGGCTGCTGCCCCAGAGATCCAGCGAGCCCGGTTTGATCCTGGCCTCCGGTGTTGTCCATGGGGAGTGTGCATCTTCCTCCTGTGACTGCATGGATGTTCTCCAGATGTTCCTGCTACCTCCCACAAGTCATACACGTTCAGGTTGGCAGGATAATTGGTCATTTAAATTGCCCCCTTGTGGGTAGTGATAGAACCTAGGGAGGGAGTTGAAGGGAATGTGGAGAGAATGAAATGGGTTCACTATCGGTATTGGAGTCAATGGGTGGTTGATAGTCAGCGTAGACTTGATGGGTTGTGAGACCTGTTTCCATGCTGCATATATCTATCAGGAAGACACTCACAAATTCCCTAAAGAAAACCTTGGCCCTCCTAATCTAAAAGGTTGTAAAGTCCCTTCTAACTTTTCTATCTGACGGTAACTCTCTGGTCTAACTAATCAATTAGAAATCCATAGTTTTTCCTCGAGAAAGGAGTCGTCTGAAAGTTGTTTTTATAGCTCTTTGTAAAAATATGGTTAAGCTTGATAAGGGTTACGAAGGAACTGCAGGCTGGAAAATGGAAAAACCTCTCCTTTCTTCCCCCCCCCCACCACCCTCACATCAGTCTGAGGAAGGGTTTTGACCCGAAACGTTGCCTATTTCCTTCGCTCCATAGATGCTGCCTCACCTGCTGAGTTGCTCCAGCATTTTTTGTCTACCTAAAGTATATGTGGATTTGTTCCCATGTGTTCATTGCAAGGTGGCTTAAAATATAAGTCAGTCACCAATAATTCTGGTGCAAGATTCTGGAGAAAATTCTTCACCAAGAAATGGTGAGAATGTGGAACTTGTTAGCACGTGGTTTGGTTGAGGTGCATGTATAATATATTTAAAGAAAGACTGGATGAGTGCCGAGTAGGCAGACGTTATAGAGTTATACAAAGTAGCAACAGGTCCTTTGATCCACTTTGCCCATGCTGACCATTATGCCTATCTCTACTATTCTTACTTTCCTGCATTCAGTCCATGTCTCTCTAATCCCTGCTCATTCAATTCCCTGCCCAGATGTTACTTAATTGTTGTTAGTGTTCCTGCCTCCACTGGCTGTTCATTACATATATCAACTACTAATTTACCCTTCCGATCTTTAAAACTCTTCCCTTTCACCATAAACCTATGCCCTATATTTAAGAGGGAGTTAGATGTGGCCCTTGTGGCTAAGGGGATCAGAGGGTATGGAGAGAAGGCAGGTACGGGATACTGAGTTGGATGATCAGCCATGATCATATTGAATGGCTGTGCAGGCTCGAAGGGCCGAATGGCCTACTCCTGCACCTAATTTCTATGTTTCTATGTTTCTATACCATAAATATAACCATATAACAAGTACAGCACGGAAACAGGCCATCTCGGCCCTATTGTCCAAGTTACACTCCATCTCCCATTCACTCGTCCACTTTCCAAGTTGAAATATACCCCGTGGTAACCTTAGACTAACCTTCCTCACTGTCCACTACACCACCAATGTTGGTGACTTCTGCCACCTACACTTGCATCCAAATCATGACTATAACACAAACAATATAGGACGCTCCCCTTCTTTCCTCCTCTTTCCTTTTCTGTCTTCCTCCGTAAATGCTGTCCATCCTCCAATTCAGAGCAAGCACCAGAAGATGGCCTGACCTGTGCTCCTATGAGGAATCGAGTCTGCCCAACGTGTTTTCTGATTTGTAATTGTAGCATTACTAGTAGCCTTTTCCTCTCTGATCAACACTTTAAGTTGAGTTTAGTTTAGTTTAGTTTGGTTTAGTGATACAGTGTGGAAAGGGGCCCTCAGCCCACTGAGTCCACGCTGAACATTGATCGTATGGGAGGAAACTGGAGCACCTAGAGAAAACCCATTCGGTTACAGGGAGAAGGTACAAACTCTGCACACACAGCACCTGTAGTCAGGATTGAACCTGGTCTCTGGTTCAATGTTGTAGTAATTCTTCCGCTGCACCACCGTGCCGCCCTCGTTAGTATTATAACAATTGATGGGTTCCATGGTCAGAGTAAGGGGTAGGACAATGGAGGGGATGGTGACAGTGTACATAGAGTTGGTAGGGCCAAAATCTATTTAGCACACAAGTCTGAAATCTCACGTCTGAGATTGATTCATGGAAAATCATGGGAGACCCCTTCCACCCCTGCAACGGACTGTTCCAGCTGCTACGGTCAGGCAAATGCCTCCGTTGCCATGCTGTGAGAACGGAGAGGATGAGAAGGAGTTTCTTACCAGAGGCCATTAGGACTGTAAACTCCTATCTCACCAGGCACTAACTTTCACTGTACCACTCCACTGCTTTTTTTTAAATTGCTGTTTTTTTCCATTTTTCCTTCCGCCCACAATATTTAATATGTAAAAGAATAAGTGATTCTGTTCCATTCTGTTTGTAGTTTATTTGGTTGTTTGTTTGTTTGTCTTTTTGCACAAAGTCCACGAGCATTGCCACTTTTAATTTCACCGCACATCTCGTATGTGTATGTGACGAATAAACTTGATTTGACTTGACTTGACTTGATTCTGTTTGTGACTAAAATTGTGTTTCCAGACTCTTCTGTGTCCGTGTTGTAAAAATAGTTCAAGAAGCATTGATTTATTCTTGCTGATAAACATGCAGTTGGTGCAAACAAAAGCAGTCATTGAGACATTGTTCTGGAGTGAGCTGTCTGACAACATGGCAGAAGAAGGTGCATCGGTAACCTTCAAGAAAGAAATCAGAAAGAAACTTGTAAAGGAAACTTACGGGGAAAGAGTGGAGGTGGGGACTGACTAAACTGCTCAGACATATTGAACTTGAAAAGGCTCTCTCTCATAACTTTCATGTATTTCTGTATGTTCATTTTTACCTCACAGTTTGGTAGTTTACCGACTGTTCTATTGGTGTGTCTGCAGAGTGATTTTTGGCCACTGGCTTAAATGTAGGCTTATTAATGTCACCTGCATTGAGATACAGCAACAAGTTTTGTTTTGCATGCTATGCAATGAAATCAGATAATATACTATATATGAATGTAATCAAGCCAAACTCAAGCATGATAGGGAAAGATATAGAGTTCAGAGTATAGTTTTCAGCATTATAGTACAACAGTTCCAGAGACAAAGTCCAATGTCCGCAGGGGGGGAATTGGTAACATAGGAGAAGAAGCAATAATTGGGTAAAGCAATGGGCCTGTACTCACTGGAGTTTAGAAGGTTGAGGGGGGATCTCAGTTAAACCTAATGAATAATGAAAGACGCCCTGATAGAGAGGATGTGGAGAGGATGTTTCCAGTGGTGGGGGAGTCTAGCACGGCCTCAGAATAAAAGGGTGTACCTGGAGATAAGGAGGAAATTCTTCAGCCGGACACTGATGAATCTGTGGAATTTATTGCCACTGACGGTGGTGGAGGCCAAGTTATTGGGTACATTTGAAGTGAAGATTAGTAAGGGTGTCAGCGTTTATGGGGTTAAGGCAGGAGAATGGGATTGAGAGGGAATGAGAGATCAGCCATGATTGAATGGCAGAGTAGACGTTGGGCCGAATCGTTTAAATCTGCTCCTCGAACTTATGAACTTATGATTGATAAAATCTTGATTAGTATAAGGGTGTTAAAGGTTATGGGGAGGAGGCAGGAGAATACATAGAAACATAGAAAATAGGTGCAGGAGTAGGCCATTCAGCCCTTCGAGCCTGTACCGCCATTCAATATGATCATGGCTGATCATCCAACTCAGTATTCTGTACCTGCCTTCTCTCCATACCCCCTGATCCCTTTTGCCACAAGGGCCACATCTAACTCCCTCTTAAATATAGCCAATGAACTGGCCTCAACTACCTTCTGTGGCAGAGAATTCCACAGATTCACCACTCTCTGCGTAAAAAATGATTTTTTCATCTCGATCCTAAAAGATTTCCCCTTATCCTTAAACTGTGACCCCTTGTTCTGGACTTCCCCAACATCGGGAATAATCTTCCTGCATCTAGCCTGTCCAACCCCTTAAGAATTTTGTACATTTCTATAAGATCCCCCCTCAATTGTCTAAATTCTAGCGAGTACAAGCCGAGTCTATCCAGTCTTTCATCATATGAAAGTCCTGACATCCCTGGAATCAGTCTGGTGAACCTTCTCTGTACTCCCTCTATGGCAAGAATGAGGTTGAGAGGAACAAATAGATCAGCCACGATCGAATGGTGGAGTACTCAATGGTCCGAATGGCCTAATTCTGTTCCTATGATACTATGAGGTTCAAAGTAAAAGAAGTACTGACACTTTTGAAAAATATAAAAGCGGATAAGTCTCCAGGTCCTGACAGGATATTCCCTAGGACATTGAGGGAAGTTAGTGTAGAAATAGCCGGGGCTATGACAGAAATATTTCAAATGTCATTAGAAACGGGAATAGTCCCCGAGGATTGGCGTACTGCGCATGTTGTTCCATTGTTTAAAAAGGGTTCTAAGAGTAAACCTAGCAATTATAGACCTGTTAGTTTGACTTCAGTGGTGGGCAAATTAATGGAAAAGATACTTAGAGATAATATATATAAGCATCTAGATAAACAGGGTCTGATTAGGAACAGTCAACATGGATTTGTGCCTGGAAGGTCATGTTTGACTAATCTTCTTGAATTTTTTGAAGAGGTTACTAGGGAAATTGACGAGGGTAAAGCAGTGGATGTTGTCTATATGGACTTTAGTAAGACCTTTGACAAGGTTCCTCATGGAAGGTTGGTTAAGAAGGTTCAACTGTTGGGTATAAATGCAGGAATAGCAAGATGGATTCAACAGTGGCTGAATGGGAGAAGCCAGAGGGTAATGGTGGATGGCTGTTTATCGGGTTGGAGGCAGGTGACTAGTGGGGTGCCTCAGGGATCTGTGTTGGGTCCTTTGTTGTTTGTCATGTACATCAATGATCTGGATGAAGGTGTGGTAAATTGGATTAGTAAGTATGCAGATGATACCAAGATAGGGGGTGTTGTGGATAATGAAGAGGATTTCCAAAGTCTACAGAGTGATTTAGGCCATTTGGAAAAATGGGCTGAAAGATGGCAGATGGAGTTTAATGCTGATAAATGTGAGGTGCTACACCTTGGCAGGACAAATCAAAATAGGACGTACATGGTAAATGATAGGGAATTGAAGAATACAGTTGAACAGAGGGATCTGGGTATAACCGTGCATAGTTCCTTGAAGGTGGAATCTCATATAGATAGGGTGGTAAAGAAAGCTTTTGGTATGCTAGCCTTTATAAATCAGAGCATTGAGTATAGAAGCTGGGATGTAATGTTAAAATTGTACAAGGCATTGGTGAGACCAGATCTGGAGTATGGTGTACAATTTTGGTCGCCCAATTATAGGAGGGATGTCAACAAAATAGAGAAAGTACAGAGGAGATTTACTAGAATGTTGCCTGGGTTTCAACAACTAAGTTACAGAGATAGGTTGAATAAGTTAGGTCTTTATTCTCTGGAGCGCAGAAGGTTAAGGGGGGACCTGATAGAGGTCTTTAAAATGATGAGAGGGATAGACAGAGTTGATGTGGACAAGCTTTTCCCTTTGAGAATAGGGAAGATTCAAACAAGAGGACATGACTTCAGAATTAAGGGACAGAAGTTTAGGGGTAATATGAGGGGGAACTTCTTTACGCAGAGAGTGGTAGCGGTGTGGAATGAGCTCCCAGTGGAAGTGGTGGAGGCAGGTTCATTGGTATCATTTAAAAATAAATTGGATAGGCATATGGATGAGAAGGGAATGGAGGGTTATGGTATGAGTGCAGGCAGGTGGGACTAAGGGAAAAAAAAATTGTTCGGCATAGACTTGTAGGGCCGAGATGGCCTGTTTCCGTGCTGTAATTGTTATATGGTTATATGGTTATATGTTCTCTAATCCCCTCAGTGGTACACTATTAAAGTCCTTTGAAACTGTAGAATCGCCTGACTGAAATAATTAGAACACAAGAAAGTGTCCTGTTCCTAGAGGAAGAAGCCCCTGCAGGTACAATTCACGTGCACCCCATTCGTCCCACAAGGCCTCTCAGTGCTTGGTTCTCATCCCGCCCTTGTTATTCTCTTGTGATTTTGCAGAATCAACAGCGACAATCGGCGTCGAGTTAACGACCATCTCTCCAGCACCAGTGAGCAAAGCAGCCCGTCAACGGGCACCTTGGAATCCAGTAAGGAAACGCGATACTGCGCAGTGTGCAGTGATTACGCCTCAGGCTATCACTATGGAGTCTGGTCGTGCGAAGGCTGCAAGGCCTTTTTCAAGAGAAGCATTCAAGGTAACAGATTTGCCGTAATATGTTAGCACTGCTCTCCATGGTAACGGGCAGAGCTGTTTAGCAGCAGCCAGTTACATGTTTCCAGAAGTTCGTTTTCTGTGTGGTAAATTGGGAACTGTCGTCTTATTTTCAATATGCGCCCATTGCCTTGACAACAATATTAAGCATAGATGCTGATCAACACAAACACCATTACCAACTCTGGCTCAGATCAACACACAGCACTTGTACATCTCATGTTGCTTCAAGATTTAGCGACTACCCAGCTTAGCAGGATGATCCCTGTTATTTGTTAAGTGCTAGGCTTGATTTTAATTAACTGATTAGAGGGAATGTCCTGGTTTTTCAGCTGGTGTCAAGGCAAGCAAGTCTCATATACATCTGGCTTTGAAAAAAAAGTCCATTCAGAATTGCTAGACAATTTTCTCTTTTAAATTTAATTGCTCAGAGTGACCCGACCTTCAATCTATTCCTCTGCGACATGTGGCTTGGTGCCAAGGGATAGATTGAAGTTCGGGTCTCAAGATAAGAGTGTTCAATTGTCATAGGTACCAGGACCGCACAATCAAGTTCTTACCTGCTGCAGCTTTGCAAGCGCATTAAATGCAAATAAATATACACTAAATTGCCAATTATTCTCAGTAAATCCAACCGTTCAGCAAAACAGTGCTAATGCGGCTTAAAGCACCTTTTTTCGTGGGCAGAATTCTGGTGCTCAGCGGCAAATGACATTGCAAATGCAAAGCGCAGAAAATATGACGAGATGGCTGCAATATTGTAATTATTATGTGTTCCAGGCTATGCATGGTTCATTCATCATCACTGCTCTTGCTAACAACACATTGGCTCCTAATCCACAAATGCCCACAATTCTCCAAGATCTCCTATGTTGTTCTGACTCCAGCTTCTTGCATCATTTTGCATCGAGTACATTGAAGGCAAACCTGGCATTTTTATGCCAGCCCCTTTATTTTCCTTCAGATGACAAGGATGAAACTGTTCCCCCACCCCTGACAGAAACCAATTAATTTTACATTTTTTTGTTTCTCTTCACACAGCAAAAAGGACTGTTTACTAAATTAAAATCACATTTGAAAGCTAAACCACACATAGTCATGAATGCAAAGGAATTACATTTTAGTCATGGCATAATTGGATGACAGAACAGGCACAAAGGGCTGAATAGTTTATGCCTGTTCACCCATTTCAGTTTAAATCTCCTTCGTTTCAGATTTGATAATGAATTTTTCAATCCTCTGATCCTTTGGATAATCTTGGATTCTCCCTGATGATGGACCACCACTGAATTATTTTCTCTTGGATCCTTGCACCAGGTGCAGCAAATGCTTTACCCAGACGATCATTGGTGATTAGCCTGTAATGTATTTTGGGAATACGGATACACATCATAACTTTTCCCTTGAAATGCACGCCCAAGGCATGAAACTACCCAAACTGCGTTAAAGACAAAAACAATCTTCACTTCGTTCCCAATGATTGCACTCACTGCTTCTCTTTGGTTACATTATGGAGCTTGAGGAAGTGTACACAATTATTTTGTGTTGTTGCTCTGATTTTGGAATTAGTAGGAATGTGGCCTTTCCAACACAAATATTTTGATGGTTGGATGGAAGTGAGAACTTGCATTTATATAGCAACTTTCATGATCTCAGAATGCCCAAAAGCACTTTACAAGCAATTGATTAAGACAGTGAAATGTAGTCACTGTTACAATGGAACAGTGCAAACTGGCAGCCAACTTATACACAGCAAGGAAATATTTTCAGTAGTATTACCTGAGGTGGATTTTGGTTGGAAAACTGGGAGAACACCTGTTGATATTTTTTGAATAGTGCCAAGGGTTCTGGGCACTCCACATATTGTGGTCCAGCAACCAAAGGAATGGTCACCAATATCAGAGTGGTGGGGTGGTGCAAGTGTCAAACAGTGGCCAAAGTCAGGGTCGTGTATGGAATCTGCAGGCAAAAGTACTTGAGCTATGCAGCAAATTAACGGTGTCTGAAACAGGTGTTAGAAACATAGAAAATAGGTGCAAAAGCCAAATCTAACTCTCTCTTGAAATCCAGTGAATTGGCCTCCTCTGCCTTCTGTGGCAGAGAATTCCACAGATTCGCAACTCTTTGGGTGAAAAGGTTTTTCCTCATCTCAGTCACAAATGGCCTTATTCTTAAACTGTGACCCCCTGGCTCTGGACTCCCCCAACATTTTTCCTGTATCTACCCTGTTCAATCCTTTAAGAATTTTGTATCTTTCTATAAGATCCCCTCTCATGCTAAATTCCAGCGAATGCAAGCCCAGTCGACCTATTCTTTCATCATATGTCAGTCCCGCCATCCCGGGAATTGACCTGGTGAACCTACGCTGCAATCCCTCAATAGCAATAATGTCCTTCCTCAAATTAGGGGACCAAAGCTGCACACAATACTCCAGGTGCGGTCTCACCAGGGCCCTGTACAACTGCAGTAGGACCTCCTTGCTCCTAAACCCAAATCCTCTTTTATGTCTTCGAACACACACACACACACACATTGCATTTAATATCCTGGTTCAATTCCAACATCTGAACTTGGAAAAGGGACAGTTGACCTTTCATGTTGAGGCCCTTTCTTCAAATTGTCAGAAATCACCAACTTCCCCACTTTGCCACTTCCACAATGTTGTCATCAACTGCATTTCTCTGAAGAGCACAGGGAAACAATGCAGTAACGACTACTGTTCCCAATAAAACTGAGAAGCAAGGTTGTCTGTGGTGATTTAGCACCTGAAACGAGCAGACCTTAAAGTACAACTGGGAGAAGTGGAACATCGTTGCCGCATTTGTGAGACAGCTCAGACCCGTTGTTACATTTGAAGTTTGCGTCATGCTGTGCAGAAGGAGTCATGGATTGATTTATTTGAGGCCGAGCAGTCACCCTTGTTAGAAGAGACGAGATAGCTTGTCTGACCTTGAAGTGGGAGAGAACATTTTGTGTGCCGTATGAGCCTCTGCCAGGGAAGGCAGCAAACATGAATCATGGATTCACTTAATGAGACATTGATAATATAAAAGGGGGAGGCTCCAGAAATGCAGTTGCTGTAGCACATATAGTTTGTGCTTATTTACAGCAGGCAGAGATTTTGATAGACTTCCTTTCATTGAAATTAATATGATTACTTAAAGCCGGCAGCTTTATTTGTAGAGCTGTGGACCTTTTGTTAAACCTCCCCTCTTGCAAGGTCTCAATAAACCATCTTTCCCTCCCACCGTGATTGTGCTCAACTACACTGTATCCCTGTCCTCGCTGCCTTGAAATCCTCAAATGGCTTCAGAGCCCTTGGGGCCTCTCTCACCCCGCCCCCCCCCTTCCTCCTCCACCGCCATCTCCTCCTCCACATTCACTTCCTGCCCTGGATCCCACTGCCTTTTCTGGTCGGGACACTCCCTCCTTGTGGCCCCATCACAACTGCCAAAGCTTTAAGCAGCCTCAGCCTTCCTCATCCGAATTCCTTCACAAAACGCATTAATATTCTCCCCATCTCTCAATCCTTCTCCGACTCCATGTTTCTTACCAAACCCACACAACTCGCCTGCTGCAGCTTGTTGGCCAAAACCTTTTATCCTTCTGTCCATATACTTTCATTTCTCTTTTACTAAAGGTGCTGCAATTACCTATTTATCTGTCAAATGTGTCATTTTTAAAGTGACCGTGTTTAAAATGACTATTCATTTTCTAATAATAATTCAGTATATTAATGGGGGGTACACAAAAATGCTGGAGAAACTCAGCGGGTGCAGAAGCATCTATGGAGCGAAGGAAATAGGCGACGTTTCGGGCCGAAACCCTTCTTCAGACTTCTTCACCCTTCTTCAGAATAATGGGGAGTGTTCTAGCGCAGAGGGAACTAGGAGTGCAGGTACATAGTTCCTTGAAAGTGACGTCTCAGGTAGATGGGGTGGTCAAAAAGCCTTTTGGCTCATTGGCCTTCAGCAGTCAGAGTACCGAGTGTAGAAGTTGGGAGGTCATGTTGCAGTGATATAAGACGTTGGTGAGTCCACATTTAGAGTATTGTGTTCAGTTTTGGGCACCGTGTTATAGGAACGATGTTGTCAAGCTAGAAAGGGCGCAGAGAAGATTTATGAGCATGTTACCAGAAAAGGTCCTGAGGTATGAGCAGACTAGGACTCTATCCCTTGGAACGCAGGAGGATGAGGGGGTGATCTTCTCGAGGTGTACAAAATCATGAGAGGAATAGATTGGGTAACGCACAGAGTCTCTTGTCCAGAGTAGGGGAATCGAGAACCAGAGGACATAGGTTTAAAGTGAGGAGGGAAAGATTTAATAGGGGTAACTTTTTTATACAAAGCCTGGTGGGTTTATGGAACGAACTGTCGGAGGAGCCAGTTGTGGCAGGCACTATCATGACTTTTAAGAAACATTTAGACAGGTACATGGATAGGCTAGGTTTAGAGGGAAATGGGCCAAATGCAGGCAGGTGGGACTCATGGCATGTTGGTCAGCATGGGCCGAAGGGCCTGTTTCAACACTATATGACTCTATGACTCTATCTATGACTCTGTGTGGCACTTGAGAAAGCACTTGTAACCAGTCCTTGCTCCATGACCAGTACATTAGAGCTTTTGTTGAATTGGCAGACAGTGAAATTAATTTGAGCATCTTGCTGGGTACATGAAAGACCAGCCTCACAAACAACATGACACCAAGGACATTACAGAGGCACGGTATTCGGCAGTGAAAAGGTTTTCTCCTGACTCCTCAAAGCCTCACCATCACTTATAAGACACAAATCATCACTGTGACATTGTCAAGGACAAGGCAACCTATTGATTTCTTCAAAATCACTGCTGGAATTAAAGTTTACAATCACGCTTCATAGAAAAAAGACTTAATTAATATTTGTAGGTGGGAAAACACAACAAATCATTTAAAGTTATTTATGCAAGTGTAATCGTTAACTGAGGTGCAACAGTGAAGATTCCTCTATGGATAATGATAAAGATAATATTGGCCACAAATATTATGTTTACTTTTTTTCCTCACAATCACCCTTTCACATTGTGAAAAGATCAAGGAGACCTTGCAACAAAACTCCATGTGGAGAATCTATTCTGTGGTTCTGTTATACAGTATAGGTGTCACGACTTTCTCTGTCTCTTCTCCTTGATGCTCTTTCCCCTGTAGCTGGGTTTGTAAACACTGATCAGGAGCAGAAAGTCACCATGACAAAGAGGCCTCACTGAAAATAGAAGGTGCGGTGTTTGTAACACAAGGCTGTTCATTAACCAGTGGTGATGAGCGCAATGCCTTTGTGTACTTTCTCTGTATTAACTGCATGCCGTGTCACCAACTAGCAGAATCAAGTCAGCTTGTGCTGAGAAAAGGAAAGAAATCACTTTGGGCATCTTTTATACCAACGAAAGATCCCTGCGTGCAATCTGTCCCTGAATCTTGGTTGAGACAGCTGGAATGCAACCACATCCTCTTCCCGAAAAAGTAAAGAGTTCCGTTTATATAATACCTTTTGCAACCTCAATAACCCAAAGTGGTCTTCAGCTGACAAAACACTGTCAAGGTTTAGAGTGTGTTTGCCAATTGTGCAGAGCAAGCTCCCAACTATAGGAATGTGATAATAACTGGATAAGTTGCTCTCAATAGTAATAATAAGGAACTGCAGCTGCTGGTTTATACCAAAGATAGACACAAAATGCTGGAGTAACTCAGCGGGTCAGGCAGCATTCCTGGAGAACATGGATTGCCGATGTTTTGTGTTGGAACTCTTCTTCAGACATTTTATTGAGTTGCTCAGAATAGTGCAGATTGAGAAATAGGTTTTGACCAGGGTCCAATATTTAATACAACTGACATTTAAAGGAAAAGGTGTCATTATGATTCAAGATTCAAGAGAGTTTATTGTCATGTGTCCCTGATAGGACAATGAAATTCTTGCTTTGCTTCAGCATAACAGAACATAGTAGGCATGACTACAGAACAGATCAGTGTGTCCATATACCGTTATATAAATATATACACACATGAATAAATAAACTGATAAAGTGCAAATAACAGATAATGGGTTATTAATGTTCAGAGTTATGTCCGAGCCAAGTTTAATAACCCGATGGCTGTGGGGAAGTAGTTATGCTTGAACCTGGTCGTAGCAGACTTCAGGCTCCTGTACCTTCTACCTGAAGGTAGCGGGGAGATGAGTGTGTGGCTAGGATGAGGTGGGTCCTAGATGATGCTGCCAACCTTTTTGAGGCAGCGACTGCGATAAATCCCCTCGATGGAAGGGAGGTCAGAGCCGATGATGGGCTGGGCAGTGTCTAAAGATGCATGAAAACATTAAATTTACCAAAGATATGATTATTATTACGTGTGTTGATTGAACAGCTCATTAGATGTGTTCCGCTAGACCTTTGATAGGATACAAATTGTACATTCCTTGTATTTTTGTAAATGTTATTGTATTGACACAGTTCGCAGTGTAGGAGGGCGGTAGTCAACTGTGCTGAAGTTGATGGACATGTAGAGTGAATAGGTTATAGTTAAATGCGTGGGCAATGGGATTGGTTCACAGACTGGCATGGACCTGATGGGCTAAATTGATCTTGTGCCATAAGGAAATGTAATCAATAATTTGAAACGTACAACTACTGCATATGCTGAAATAAAAACACAACAACCCTGAAGAAACTCAGCAGGTCAGGCAGCAATGACCCTTCCATTGGAAATACAGTCATTTCACCCTTCATTAACTTAGAAACATAGACAAGAGGTGCAGGAGTAGGCCATTTGGCTCTTCGAGCCTGCACCGCCATTCAATATGATCATGGTTGATCATCCAACTCAGTATCCTGTACCTGCCTTCTCTCCATACCCCCTGATCCCTTTAGCCACAAGGGCCACATCTAACTCCCTCTTAAATATAGCCAACGAACTGGCCTCAACTACCCTCTGTGGCAGAGAAATCCCCAGATTCACCACTCTCTGTGTGAAAAATAATTTCTCATCTCGGTCCTAAAGGATTTCCCCTTTATCCTTAAACTGTGACCCCTTGTTCTGGACTTCCCCAACATCAGGAGCAATCCTCCTGCATCTAGCCTGTCCAACCCCTTAAGAATTTTGTAAGTTTCTATAAGATCCCCCCTCAATCTTCTAAGTTCTAGCGAGTACAAGCTTACTATACTCACTGATTTACGGAAATCTAGTCAGGAAGAATTTACTGGTTGTGCAGTTTTTTGTTTATTTTGTTAAAGCTGACAATGTTTCAAGCAGTGTAAGAGGGAGATGTTGCACCTGCAGGTATACTGTAGGGAGGAGTTGGTGGCCTGGTGATTGATAGCACAAGCTAGACGGCACGTACTGGAAGGAAGAAATCTCTTGAAGGTTTGAAACACCTCATGTATTCAAATGTTTCCTCCTTTAACTCCCTTCATTGATTTATTACTATACAAACAAAAAAGATTTGGTGGCGTATCTAAGGGAACCTTTCTATTACGATTATAGTTTTAGAAGCAGCTTCACTGTTGCAGCAAAGGTATATTTACACTGTTATCTTATTGAGGCAGATACTGATGCAGAATTCACGTTGCACTTAAAATTCCTACTTGGCTACGCGACATTTAAAATCTAAACACTGCCAGCATTGATTAGCTACAGGTTAGTTGCCTCTGAGGCAGTAGTTGAGGGAGCTGCTGCCCTCTTCTACTGCTGTGGAAGTTACTTGTATAGCTCAGGTCACCGCTATGAAGCAAACCAAAGTCCCAGGCGCCCCCAGAATAGCCTTGTTTGCCTTGGCCATTCCACCATTAATCACATAGGCAGCTGCACGCCAGCATTCCAAGTCTTCTACCGCTTGGCCAAAACAAGACGTGAATTTCTCCAGGAACCTTCCACGACCTCAGGGCTCCCCAAAGCCCTTCAAAGTCAACGGAGTACTTAATGACTGTAATCACTGTTAAATGGAGAAAGGTCAATATTGGCAGTTACCAACAGTTCAATTTCCAAAGTGCTCAGGAGCCAGAAATGTGATACCACATGTTCTGCTGGTAATGATTGAGGGGTGATTAATGACCAGGGCACAGGAGATTATATCCAGCCATTGCTGAAAATAATATGGGATCTTTTATTGTGCAGTGAGGGGGCAGGTCCATGTCTCATCCGAGGGATGACACTTCTGATAATGCAGCTAGTCTGTCTCTGCAAGCCTGGCTCGCACCTCCCAACATGTCCAGTTGGTGCTGGACCACTACAGAGGTTTCCTTTTCTACCCTCAGTCTGGTTATGTTCGTTTCTCCACCCAATGGTCTCCACCCACCACTTTCCCCATTTACCTACCGCCAACATCATCTGCAAACATGGAGTCTACAAGTACCAGGTTCTGATTCTCATCCACCTCCCACAACCTCTCCAGTGTTGGACTGCTTCTCGAGATCTCACGTTGGACCTACATAAATTTTCTTCAATTGAACATGACCTTCAGTCTTCACCCCAAACACCGTTCCCATCCCCTTGCCTGGTCTGCTGCCTTCCGCCTCTGCATTATCACCAAGCCTCACCATATTGGCTGCCGTCGCCTTGAACAATATTTGTGTGGCTCCAGCAATAATTTCCGTCTGTCTTCCTTCATCCACTATCCGTAAATTTAAAGCTCAGCCAAAACTCTGTGGATTGTATAATAAATCATATCAAGTCTTGAGCTCTCCTCGTGATGGTCCATACTGACCTACCATAGCAATGTATGTTTCCCATTTAAAATCCTCATTCTTGCGCACAAATCATATCGGGTCCTCGTCTTTCACTGTTTCTGAAATCCCCTTTGGCCATTTGCCCTTGTAGAGGTCGCTGCATTCCTCTAATTCTGGTGTATTATGTATCACCCTTACCCGCACAGTCAGTGGCTGTGCCAGCAGTGTACACTGGCCCAGAGGGTGGAATTCCCTTCCTTAGCCTTTCCGCATCTGCGCCAACCTCACAGACCCTTTCAGCACGTGGTTGCTTAGCCTTCTTTTTATCGCTAACAGCAATTGTAATGTCTTGCTTTTAGCTGTCGATGCAATGCTTTGGAATGCTTTTTTCCTATTTTACAAAGGCAGTATTTTTTGTTATATTGCTGTTGATAAAAGGGGTGACCAGAACTAGTTTATGTGAAATTGTTCTGGCCTGGAGGTTTGTTGATGCCTTTTGCCTGGATGTAATAGGAACAGCAAAGTAACAATACAATGCAGTTACAATGTAACCACTGCCATTTAATAAAGGTCGCAAAAATAGCAGTTGGTGCTTGATCCTTCTTACATCTCAGCCTCTACCTTCCCAATCACCGCACCTTCCTTTCCAGCATTTCCCCATTCCTCTTCCTCCTGCTCATTTGGATCTGCCTCTTAATCGCCTCATTCCTTCTTAGTTGCTCTTCCTTCCCATCAAACTTCCTCAATAACAGCCGAGCGCCTCATCACTATCCCTCCTTCCTGAACCATCTTCATCCAGGCCACCCTCACCTGATCCACCTGCCCATCCTCCTGGACAATGCAATCATCCCGCATCAGCCAGGCTCACTCTCCAAAATCCCACCAATTCCCCCCACATTGTAAACAACAATATTCCAATTGCACTAACTCCTTCCTCAAACTCACTGACAGCTCGCAACCTCAACATGCGAGATCATCTTCAAGAATTCAATCATCAAATACCATGTGGATTTGCTGGGATTTGCTGGCTCTCTTTTGAGGCCTCCATTCATACCAATCGTAGTGTTCGTATACAAACAGTGACATTTTCATATTAACTGAACAAAAGTCCATTTTACACCTCATTCCAGAAGGTGAAATTGTTTTGATATGCAGCTTTCTAGTTCCCAAGATGGGAAAGTGGGATAACACAGAACCAGTGTGAGTGGAAGATCAATGGTCGGCATGGAGTCTTTACATTCAGCAACCATAACTTGCCAGAAAGTGGGAAAGGGTTAATTAGATTTTGGATTTGAAAATTCAAAGATGGGAAGGGATGTGGGGGGGGGGAGTGAATTACAGAGCCAGCCACCACAACATCGCTTTCAGCCTCGTACTCAAATTAACAGAAACAATCATCTGAGAAAGCAGTAATTAATTTAAAACAATAGATCATTCTGTAACGGTAACCTTGTAGTTTTTAACTCCTGCTTTTAACTCTGGGGAACTGTGCCCTGTGGACATACATAATACTCACTCCAACAAGTTTATCTAAAAGAAAACATGTAGAACAAGTCACGATAAAAGCAAATCTATGGACATGATTTACATAACTAAGTGCAAATAGCAGCCTGACTGGATCTTTAATCTGATAATATAAGTGAATATCTCACTCTTTAATCTTTTCTCCATAACATTTATTCCTGCATGCAAAATTGTTTTCCCAAATTCCTACTGCCTTTGGTGGCTTAAGTAACGACATAATTTAAGACCTTGCATCCATCTGAAATTCATATCAGAGAACCATTTGTTGATAATAACATCACTATCGCCACCCTTTGACTTCTGTGAAATGCAATCTTGTTGAAGACGACAGAATTTAAATTCAGTCATCTTGTAAAAAAATATTTTAAAATCGATTCTCCTGATTTTATCTAATGTGCAGAACAACACTACTGCAAATGTTTTAGATAAAAATCCAGGTTTTGTTCGGCTCTCCCTGTTTGCTAATGGATATGTTCAATGCCCCTTTATATAACTCTTTGGTAGTCAACGTATTCCATTCACAAGTTAAAAGCAATGGTATCATGTCTATGAGGATGATCATTCCAGACGTTATACAGGACATCCAGGATGAGTTAAATGTTTCAATTTATTTAAGGACAGAACAAAATCAAAGAGAAAAAGCAGCATCTTAAACCTACTAAGAGTTTGGGAGCACAGTTATAAACTAGAATTCATTATGTTTTTATTTAACTAGTGTTTATTTGATATTCAAGGGCCTAAGAGTGTTTTATTGTCACAAAACCAGAACAATGAAATTCTTACTTGTAACAGCACAACAGATCTGCAAACAAATTACTTATGGCTAGCATAATATACAAAAAAAATCAAATAAAATAATAGCAAAACAAAAGTTCCTATGCAACCAAGACAGTTTGTAGTTTAGTTAGTGTTCAAGAGTCTGGTAGTTGTTGGGAAGAAGCTGGTCCTGAAGTTTTCAGACTCCTATACCTTCTTCCCGCAGGAGTGAAAGCAAGTGTGTCCTGGGTGGTGTGAGTCCCAGATGATTCTGGCTGCCTTTTCGAGGCAGAAACTTCTACAGATCCCTTCGATAATAGGGAGGTCAGCTCCCACCGAATGGACCAGCCAGTGACCATCATTTTTGTCTTCTCCTTTGTTCCACCAATGTTTACCATTATAATTCCAGGAACTTACTGATCCAATTATTCCTGATAAAATTTACATAGAACCATAGAAAATAGGTGCAGGGGTAGGCCATTCGGCCCTTCGAGCCTGCACCGCCATTCAATATGATCATGGCTGATCATCCAACTCAGTATCCTGTACCTGCCTTCTCCCCATACCCCCTGACCCCTTTAGCCACAAGGGCCACATCTAACTCCCTCTTAAATATAGCCAATGAACTAGCCTCAACTACCTTCTGCGGGAGAGAATTCCAGAGATTCACCACTCTCTGTGTAAAAAATGTTTTTCTCATCTCGGTCCTAAAAGATTTCCCCCTTATCCTGAAACTGTGACCCCTTGTTCTGGACTTCCCCAACATTGGGAACAATCTTCCTGCATCTAGCCTGTCCAACCCCTTAACAATTTTGTAAGTTTCTATAAGATCCCCCCTCAATCTTCTAAATTCTAGCGAGTACAAGCCGAGTCTATCCAGTCTTTCTTCATATGAAAGTCCTGACATCCCAGGAATCAGTCTGGTGTTCAATTTGTTGGTTTACAAGATGTAGTTGTAATGCTAATATTGTCAACTGGCGACTGTTGGCATAATATGTAACCACAATGTTAGTGCTGGCTACCCAGATGGTGTGTGGAGATCACATATTCAGCCCAGTGTTCGTTTCCCTTCCTGGTGCCCGGGAATTGCTCCCGCATTCCAAAGATATGCCAGTTGGCAGGTTAATTGGCTCCCGTGATTTACCTCTGGTGTAGATGTGCGTTGGTCGATGCAGGATGGGTTGCATCTGGAAGAGAAAGAGAAATCACTGGGAAAATGGGATTTATCTGAAAGCCAGTGTAAGTTTGACAGGCCACATGTCATTGTATGTAGTATGAAAATAATAGAAGCATCCATATACAAAACAGAGGTATTAGTGATAATGTAAATACAAATAACAGCAGACCCTGGAGTAAAATGCTGGAGTAATTCAGCGGGTTTGGCAGGATCTCTGGAGAACATGGATAAGTGATGTTTTGGGTCGGGACCCTTCTTCAGACCGATTGCGAGGGTGGTGAGCAAGAAAGAGAGCTGGTGCGAGGAGACATTAGTGAGATATGTCACCACCCAATTTTCATGTCAGAATACGTGAAATATCAATGACTTCATAAACAAACAAATAAATAATGCTCATCTTATTGGTGATAGAATTAGAAACAACTAATTCATGTGAACTAGAAGCTGATCTACTTGGTGGCTGAACATCTTTAAGTAGCATATTCAGGAAATAAAAGGTCTCTGGGTGTATATGTGACAACATTTTTCCAAGAGTGTGTGACTTATTGAGTGACATCCTTTCAGTAACTTAACATGACTTTTTAAGATAGATGTTCTGTGGATCCTGAAGAAAGGTAGAATGATTTAGCGAATAATTTTAGTACATTTTTTGTGTTGTGTGTCTGGTCACCCCATTACAGGAAGGATGTGAAGGATTTGAAGAGGGTGCAAAAGAGGTTTATATGTTGTCATAGACTGTCATATGTTGAAGGAATGGAGCGACTGGGTTTGTACCCACTAGAATTTAGAAGGATGAGAGGGAATCTTATTGAAGCATATAAGATTATTAAGGGATTGGACACGCTAGAGGCAGGAAACATATTCCCATTGTCGGGGGAGTCCAGAACCAGGGGCCACAGTTTAAGAATAAGGGGTAGGCCATTTAGAACACAGGTGAGGAAAAACGTTTTCACCCAAAGAGTTGTGAATCTGTGGGATTCTCTGCCTCATAAGGCAGTGGAGGCTAATTCTCTGGATGCTTTCAAGAGAGAGTTAGATAAAGCTCTTAAAGATAGCAGAGTCAAGGGATATGGGGAGAAGGCAGGAACGGGGTACTGATTGTGGATGATCAGCCATGATCACAGTGAATGGCGGTGCTGGCTCGAAGGGCCGAATGGCCTACTCCTGCATCTATTGTCTATTGTCTATTGTTTAGCAGAATGCTGCCTGAATTCGAGGGTATTGGCTACAAGAAGAGGTTGGGCAGGCTTGGAGTGTTTTATCTGGAATGCCGGAGATTGAGGGGAGACTTGATAGAAGCATATAAAAGGACGAGAGGCATAGATAGGGTAGTCAGCTAAAACCTTTCTTCCAGGGTTGAAATTGCAAAGACTAGATGGCAGAGCATTAAAGTGAGAGGACAAAGTTTAAAGGAGATGTGCAGGGCAAGCTTTTATTTACACAGTGGGTGGTGGTGTCTGCAATGCGCTGCCAAGGGTGTTGGTGGAAGCAGATACGATTGTGGCATTTAAAGATGATTTTGGATAGACACACGGATATGCAGGGAATGGAGGGATATGGATCGCTTGCAGGGAGATGGGATTAGTTTACCTTGGCATCATGTTTGGCACAGACATTGTGAGCCAAAGTGCCTGTCCCTGTGCTGTACTGTTCCATGTTCAATGATGTCTCCAAGGCTATTCAGGGCAAGACATAAAGTGCAAAAAAAACAATACATTGATCCAGAAATAGTTGGGAAGTAGAGGTGGAAGAGTTCTGGATGAGATTACCATTAACATTTACATGCCAGAACACATCTTAACAACTCAGAGTGAAATGTTAAAGATGAGAAAGAACTGCATTATGTATCAGCATGCAAGTTTGGAATTATAGTTTTGAGTAGATACAAGGAACTGCAGATGCTGGTTTGTAAAAAAAAAAGACACAAAGTGCTGGAGTAACAGTCTGTCACGCAGCATCTCTCGAGATCATGGATAGGTGACATTTCAGGTCAGGGCCCTTCTTCACAGGTGGAAGGAGAGGGGGAGGGGAGCGTTATAGAGGGTTATGGTCTGAGTGCAGGTAGATGGAACTAGGGGAAAATAAGTGTTCGGCACGGACTTGTAGGGCCAAGATGGCCTGTTTCCGTGCTGTAATTGTTATATGGTTATATGGCTAAATAGGTATGAGTCCAGGTGTGGCACAAAGGAGAAGGGGGGGAGGAAGGGGGAGGGGGAGTTTGTTGTTACCTAAAATTGGAGAATTCAATATTTACACCATTGGGTTGTAAGAGGAATACAAGGTGTTTTTCCTTGGTCCCACCGATGTACTGGAATTCAGGCCAGGAAAACAGCATGCAGTAGATGACGTTAGAGGAGGCACACCTGAAAGGTCTGTTAGGGTCCCTGGATGGGGATGAGGTAGCAGGTATGTGACAGGTATTACATCACTTGTGGTTGCAGGGGATAGTACCTAAGGAGGGATGGTTTGGATGGGAAGGGATGAGTGAACCAAGGAGTTGTGGAGGGGCCGGTGGAAAGAAATGGCGATGCGATGTAACTGGTGGTGGGATCACGTTGAAGATGACGAGATGTGTTGGGTGCAGAGGCTAGTGGGGTGACAGGTGAGGACCTTGGGAAAACTCTATCCTTGTTCTGTCGGGGGAGCAAGAGCAGAACTATGGGACACAGAGGAGAGCAGGCGAGGGATCCATCAATGACAGCGGGGAGGGGGGGGTGGGGGGGGGGGGGATGTCTTAGATGTCTTAGAATGAAAAGCTTCATCTTGGGAGCTGTAAAAAATTGACAGAGAGATCACGAAAGGGGAGATAGGTGTCAGGGATAGCCCAAGTAATTTTCTGGGCAGGATGGAATTTTGTGGCAAATTTAATGAAATCAACGAGTTCCGCATGGGTGTCGGAGGCAGCCCCGATGCAGTCGTCTGTGTAATGGAGAAAGAGCTGGGGGGGGGGGGGGGTGCCAGTGTATGCTTCGAACAAGGCTTAAGGCCACACCTATAACTTGGAGTTGGGGGATGGTGCCAGTGTATGATTGAAACAAGGACTGAATTACATTCGACGTTGGAGTTTTAGAGTGGGTTCGAGAACGTTGTAAATAGAGAAGATTAATTACTCTGTATTCAGTCCCCGAATAGTTTATTGCCTTTTACCAACCATGTGGTTACAAAGCTGTACATGAGGATAAAAAGAGAAGTTAAAATTGAATGCAGACAATCTGCTGCAGAGATAAAATGTAAGGCTGCAAGAGGCATTTGCTTTCAACGTTATGTGTCCTATCAACGTGAGCAATGTATGATTTAGGTACCTGACTCTACAAGCTTAGTCAGCGCTAAAGATTTCAAACTTTAATCAACTGTACACACTTACCCTTTCATAACAGTGACATTCAGTTTGGGAGAGGCATGCTGAGGGACAACAAACATGAACATTTTCTCAAACATGAACATAGAAACATAGAAACATAGAAATTAGGTGCAGGAGTAGGCCATTCGGCCCTTCGAGCCTGCACCGTCATTCAATATGATCATGGCTGATCATCCAACTCAGTATCCCGTACCTGCCTTCTCTCCATACCCTCTGATCCCCTTAGCCACAAGGGCCACATCTAACTCCCTCTTAAATATAGCCAATGAACTGGCCTCAACTACCCTCTGTGGCAGAGAGTTCCAGAGATTCACCACTCTCTGTGTGAAAAAATTGTTTTTCCTCATCTCGGTTTTAAAGGATTTCCCCCTTATCCTTAAGCTGTGACCCCTTGTCCTGGACTTCCCCAACATCGGGAACAATCTTCCTGCATCTAGCCTGTCCAACCCCTTAAGAATTTTGTAAGTTTCTATAAGATCCCCTCTCAATCTCCTACATTCTAGAGAGTATAAACCAGGTCTATCCAGTCTTTCTTCATAAGACAGTTCTGCCATCCCAGGAATCAGTCTGGTGAACCTTCTCTGCACTCCCTCTATGGCAATAATGTCCTTCCTCAGATTTGGAGACCAAAACTGTACGCAATACTCCATGTGTGGTCTCACCAAGACCCTGTACAACTGCAGTAGAACCTCCCTGCTCCTATCGTCAAATCCTTTTGCTATGAAAGCTAACATACCATTCACTTTCTTCACTGCCTGCTGCACCTGCATGCCTACTGCATGCCTACAATGACTGGTGTACCATGACACCCAGGTCTCGCTGCATCTCCCCTTTTCCTAATCGGCCACCATTTAGATAATAGTCTGCTTTCCTGTTTTTGCCACCAAAATGGATAACCTCACATTTATCCACATTATACTGCATCTGCCAAACATTTGCCCACTCACCCAGCCTATCCAAGTCACCTTGCAGTCTCCTAGCATCCTCCTCACAGCTAACACTGCCCCCCAGCTTAGTGTCATCCGCAAACTTGGAGATATTGCCTTCAATTCCCTCATCCAGATCATTAATATATATTGTAAATAGCTGGGGTCCCAGCACTGAGCCTTGCGGAACAACGGAAGATGACATAATCTGATGTAACCATGCATTGCTCTATGACTTTGTACGAATATATTTATTTTGAGATGCTGAGTCCTTTTATTCTGGGATCTGAATTGATCCTGGTTACCCCGGTTTACAGACTGTAGGGTCGACCCTGACTGTGAGATGGGGAAGATTGGGTTGCTGCCCTCCATGGCCTTTGTCACTTGCCTTGTGCTGTTACACTGGGTCAGAATCCATTAGGTATCTGATCAAAATAACAACCAATACAGATTTCCCATGGATGGCCAGTGCAAACAACCTCTTAGTTAAACTACATTAAAGATGCTATATAAATGCAAGTTATTATTACATGCACAGTCTCTATTTTATGGCAGTCATGTAAAAATGGTAAATTCTTAGTCCATCATCTGCAACAGGGAATCTATAATTTGAGTTCTACAAGGAGATAATGATCGGTGTGGTTCTTGTAATTACGACTGTTGTGCTATGTATTGGAAAATGTGAATATAATTGATTGTATGAAAGTCCAATTAAATACAAAACATACTGAAATTGGGGGAAGATTTAAGGTATTGTTGTTCATCTTTGTGTTGTTGATTTGATTCATTGTCATAGAAATGAGTAGGTTTTTTTTTTCTTTGGGTATGATGCATATTCTATTAACGAAACGTCAGAAAGCAGCATTCTGCAGTTCACTGTGCCAAATAGCGACCCAAATCTAGAAAAAAAACATCAGAGTCCCTTATGTTATTGTCAAGGAAACACATTGAGACATCTTGTGATCAGACACATGGACTACCAAAGAGTTAATAATCCAAGAGACCTTGAACATTTTCTCAAACACGGACAAGTTTATTTTTAATAAAATATTGGAGTTTCAATGAAAAGATTTATAGATGATGCAGGAAATATCTTTTCTTAAATGAACAATCTAAAATTCTGTCTTTCCCAACAGGGGTGTGTTTTGACATTCACAGTGATGTTATCAACTGACTAATGGTTTCTGCTTGTTTTAACAGATTTGCATTTCGTAAGGATGCAAGTTCTTTATAGTTATGCACTGCACCTGTGGTACTGTCGCTCAAGGTAAAGATTGGTAAAATATTTGTGCCTTCACGGATAATGTTTGGAAAATCAGAAATCAACGAGGAGTAACCACGATCAATTTAGGCTGACATAATTTGGCAGAATGATGCATTCGGTTGAACATCTCATTTCTATTCTTGACCTGAATCAGGATGTTTGTATGAGCTTAATGTTAAATTGATTGTGACAAGAATGGTGGAGCAGTAGGGTCCATATTTCAACCACAAAGATCTGGAACACACAGCCTAGAAGGATAATGGAATTTGATTGCATTAGAACTTCCAAAAAGTGAGTGGGACAAGGTAACTAAATGGAAGGGTTAAGGGAAAAATGTAACAAACAAAAATGTAAAGAACACGACCTGTTCAAAGAATCACATTAGATGAACAGCATCTACCTGTGTAGTAAGATTGCACGACTCCTAAGTTTAATGTACTTTTAGATCACTTCATGGAGGAAATTACAATTAGAAAATAATCTCTGCTTTTCAAAATCATTTAAAAAGTTCCAGGCAGTGTGTCTGTCACTATTGATGCCTCTTCCTCCCTAGTCCATTTAAGATTTGTGTTAGTGGCTGAAATGGAAAGTCTGAGTATAGTATGGCCCAGATTGCTCAAGATACGTGGATTGTGAAAAGACTGCACGGAGCCTGTAAAACAATATAGCAATTGGGCAAGATTTGCAGTCTAAGACAGAGCCAAATTCTTGCCACACTGAGTTGGCATTCAGAACCCACTCAATGTTGATCTACAGAGCTGAATTAGTCAGAAAGTTAATGAAAGCAAACACACAGGTGAAACAAATGATAGTTTGGCCTTTGTTGCAAGGGGAGTACAAAAATAAGGAAAACTTTATTGAGATTGTATGACATTTTACATGGGTATATTATTTGCACACCTAAGAAAAGATGTTCTTCCTTGGAGTCAGTGCCATGGCTGTCTCATAGGAGATCAAGGCTGAGTTCAATAGAATTATGGATCAAGATTCAGAGGATGGAGACGGGGGACGAGGAGGAGAATATATAATCGGATCAATTGTATCCTTGTTGCATGTTGGAACAGGCTTAAAGGCTTAATCCTGTTTCTATTTTTCATGTTCTTAAATTTGAGAATTCAAGAATGAATAATCCCAAATTATTGTTTGCCAAACTACCAAAACTGAATGTGAAGAGGTCAAAGCTGTTTTCAATCATTCATTTGTCAGTACTCAAATTAAGTGGATATGTATAAATGTATATCTTTATCCAATACGAAGAGCCAGAACTTTTTTCACAGGCGACTATGGTTTTCAGTCTTGCATCGATGGCCGTGAATGCAGTGGAAAGATGTCGTCAATTGTAAATTGTGTTCCCTCTACACATTACCATCCACCCTCCAAAAAAGAAATGAAGCCTGCTCCTCAGTTGCAAATATCCCGCAAAGCCAAGTTGTAACGCATTGCAAGGGCAAGGAAACTTTGCAGTTTGATACTTTTACTCCTTGTGCCCAAGCTATTCCTCCGCTGTTCTAATGGTTATGTGCACGCTTCTTGCAAAAGGAAGAGGGATCTGCCGCAGGAGCAATGCATGTACCCACGGTGCCTGCAGACCTAATCCGCATGCTAAGGTCAGCGCAAATGTAGCTGTGGAGCCAAACGCAGATTCAGTGCCCCCTTCTGGAAGGACCTGTAAACTCGTCGAGATGAGCACACAAAAAATTCCTACAATGGATCATGATTTAGTGATTATTCCCACCCATTTCCAATTTTCCTAACGTATCTTTGCCTTTCAGTTTAGGGGTGATTGGGCTTTTATTGTGCCGTGCTAAAAGAAAATATGACGGATACAAGAAAGCAATATGCAAACTATTGTGTAAAATTAATAACTAGAGACATTTCATGGGAAGACCCTGGCAAAAAGAAAGGAACTGGGAAAACTGTCAGGGTGGGCTAGGGATTAGTGTCAATAGAGGAATCTTTCAGTACATCATCGTCTACAGATATATTGGAGTGTGTGGACAATACATGCTGAATAAGGTGCAGAGAGTTTAGAACAATATATAAATCAATAACGTTATACATTTTATGTTTGATAAAAATCTGAGAATAATCAAGAGTATTTAATTATTTAATATCTACAGACAATGGAACAATGAAAGTCTTACTTGCAACAGCATAACAGGCATGTATTGAAGCTGATGGTCACCTACGCCTTCTTCCTGATGGTAGGAGTGAAATGAGAGGTCAGGGTGTTGTAGGCCTTTGACGCTGCTGCCTGCCTTTTTGAGGCAGCACCTTAAATGTTGAAGATAGATATGTATGATAGGTATATGTTCAGATCTGGATCAGGTTATTTTGTTAAGAAATGTGCAAAGAGTGAACCTGGGTGGGAACCCGCTGCCAGCGATGAGCCAGCGGTACACGCTGCTGACATACCAACCAGGCATGGACTTAACCTTGTCCGGATTTGATGGTGAAAGCCCGCTGTCCGAAGCTGGAACAATCCAAAATGGAAAGGTCCTTTGGCAGCAGAATTCTGCATCAAGTATGCTGACTTGTGGGTGGGCCAGGGCAAGACCCACCCACATAGCAGCTGGAAACAGATGGCTCAGTCAGATGTCAAACCTACCAAGGACAACATATCCAACACCCAGCAACTTTCAAATTAATCAAGTCATTTCAACAACCGCAAAAACAAATTAAATTAGATTTCTTTGAAATTTGATTTCTTAAAATATTAAATATTAAAAAATTAAATTTCTTAAATAAACAAATACATGAACACAACTAATGTTATAAGGGGATTCTAAAAGCGCACTAGTTCTAAGGGGGGGAGGTGGTGCAGAGGTAAAGTTGCTGACTTACAGCACCAGAGACCCAGGTTCAATCCTGACCTTGAATGTTGGCTGTGTGAAGTTTGTGCATTCTCCCTGTTTCATTTAGTTTAGAGATGCAGCCTGGATACAGGCTCTTCGGCCCACCGAGTCCACACTGACCATCGAACGATCACCCATTTACATCCCGGTGGCTCAGCACTTCAACTCCCCCTCCCATTCCCAATCCAACCTCTCTGTCCTGGGTCTCCTCCATTGCCAGAGTGAGCAACAGCGGAAATTGGAGGAACAGCACCTCATATTCCGCCTGGGGACCTTGCGTCCGGATGGCATTAACATTGAATTCTCCCAATTTTGCTAGCCCTTGCTGTCTCCTCCCCTTCCTTAACCCTCTAGCTGTCTCCTCCCACCCTCCTATCCCCCCGCCCTCGGGCTCCTCCTCCTCCCCTTTTCCTTCCTTCTCCCCCCCCCCCCCCACCCCCCATCAGTCTGAAGAAGGGTTTCGGCCCGAAACGTTGCCTATTTCCTTCGCTCCATAGATGCTGCTGCACCCGCTGAGTTTCTCCAGCAATTTTGTGTACCCATTTACACCAGTTCTTTATTATACCAACTTTCGCATCCACTCTCTCTACACTAGGAGCAACTTACAGCAGCCAGTAAACGTAACTCTGGCACATCTTTGGGATGTGGGAGGAAACTGGAGGGAACCGATGTAGTTACAGGAAGAACGTGCAAACTCCACACAGATATCACCCGTGGTCAGGATCAAACACGAGTCTCTGGCGCTGCGAGGCAGCAGCCCAACAGTTGAGCATGTGCGACTTTAACCCGGATGCAGTGATGAGCATTATCCTTACATTCTGCAGAATGATTGAAATACTGGGTAAGATTTCAGTGCATATTAAAGCTTCAGTATTGAGGAAATTGAATTAAAATCATCCCCCAGAGTGAAGACATAAACAGGTGTAGTAGATGGAATTATTAGCTTTTGCTGGAGAAATGACAGCTCTACCTCAACATTCACCCAGCGATTAAAACACATGGTCGCTGTCTCATAAGTCAGCCAAGTGAATGCAGGATAGTAAACGGACATGAGGAAGATTGTGTTATGCATGTCCCAGACAGACAAGATGAAGGCCACAGCCGATCGCAGTTTTCATTCCTGAGGACAGTGAATAAGAAACAGATGTTGCACAGACTCATCAAAGGGAGATTTTAACCAAAAGAGGTTAGAAGCATGGACATTATGCCATCGCAATAGGAATATGCAATATATATTTAAAAAATAAAGAGGCTGCAGTTCCTTGGGGAGTTTTCATTTAACCTTGCTGAAACTGATGTAGGGAGTGAAAGGTGAAAGATGGATACTGGTATCTCACAAACACTCTGTACACAGGATAACTGTACATCAATCACTCGACTGAAGAGAGAATACTAGACTTTCAGCTCTGCCTTATACATAAAGCATGCATGACACAATGTTGCAATAGCGCCAAATAAGATTAAGATAAGAGAAAGCTAGATAGGACTCTTAAAAATAGCGGAGTCGGGGGATATGGGGAGAAGGCAGGAACGCAGGAACGGGGAACTGATTGAGGATGATCAGCCATGATCGAGGATGATCAGCCATGATCACATTGAATGGCGGTGCTGGCTCGAAGGGCTGAATGGCCTATTCCTGCACCTATTGTCTATTGTCTATTGTCTATTAATACCTGACGGCAGTATTCTGTGATATCTCCACAAAAGGGTAAATAGCATATTTCATAATATCATTACAATTCCCAAATCAACACCTGACTTACCACATTGATATAATAATGGAGTGTTGATGATATCCAATGGATTATCAAGATCTGATTGATTGAATTTGATTGCAAATTTACTAATGTCTGAGTGATTTTGTATATTTATTAGGTCTGGCAGATTGCACCTGATGTAACTATCTGGAATTTGCAGTCAACGGTGAAGCAAAGAAGCTAACGGTGACCTTGAAGGACATTGCCCATATCACCCAGTTGACCTCAGCAATGTGGACCTCCTGTTGTCCAGCATCTGCTGTTGTTGTCTTAAAGAGATCACTGGCACTTTGTAAAATAGTTAAATCATTAAACTGGTCGAGCAGTCAATCACACTGAGGAATTCTCACAAATTATAATGTAAATAGCACAAGTTTACTTTGTATCTTAATCATTATAACCAAATAAAATTGAATTTAGAAGTATCAAAACAAATTTCTTCCTTACAGTATTTGAAATCTGTTAAATATTTACCAGAAGCAGTATACACCATAAACATCAAATGAGATATTTAGAGTCAATTCGACCAGCAATAAAATGGAGGCACAGATTGCAGATGTTGCAATCTTGAGCCAAATTGGTAGGGAACTCAGCAGATCAGGCAGCATACGTGGACAGGTCGGGATCCAAGGGTTTTGATCCAAAATGTTATTTATTCATTTTGCTTCACAGATACTGCCTGACCAATTGAGTTTCTCCAGCTGCTTGTTTGTTATGTGGTCAGCGGTTACCCTGGGTTATTGTGTCATTTCTGAACACACTTCTAGCTCATGCAATAGATTGTAACATTGGCACAGTATTTGCTTCCGGTTGATCTCACTTGATTGGATTTATGCCAGCGATATATGATTGGTTGTAGTGTATTGATTATAATAATGATAGCAATGTCTATTTGGTAGTACCTGTACCTGTAATGACATGGTCTTTCTCCCCAAACTGGGTTTGTTGGTAAAATAATCTTTGTTTCCCACAGCACATCCCTGGGTTAAAAACACCCTAGTTATGGACACCCAAATGAGCTCCCACAATATTTTTAAATTCAGAAGTTCATATGCATGTGTTTGTTCATATGAATCGCAGCACTGTATTTATTTCTCTCGCAGTTCTTAGCTATTGTTCTTTCTTATTAGTGTCTTGTGTTTTTGATGCATTCATCCTGATAGTGTGGAGAAATGTTTGTCCCATTGAGGGAACTCTGTGCATTGTCTGGCAAACGGACAAAATCGACCGAAGGACATCTGTGAAAATGAAACTTGGTCGTTACATGGGGAAGGAACATACATTAAATATGTTCAAGAAGGAACTGCAGATGCTGGAAAATCGAAGGTACACAAAAAAGCTGGAGAAACTCAGCGGGTTCAGCAGCATCTATCGAGTGAAGGAAATAGGTAAAGTTTCGGGCCGAAACCCTTCTTCAGACTGATTGGGGGGGGCGGGGAGAAGGAAGGAAAAAGGAGGAGGAGGAGCCCGAGGGCTGGGGGATGGGAGGAGGCAGCTTGAGGGATAAGGAAGGGGAGGAGACAGCAAGGGCTAACAACTCTTCCTCCGCAACTCCCTTGTCAATTCTTCCCTTCCCTCCCGTACCACCCCCTCCCCGGGCACTTTCCGTTGCAACCGCAAGAAATGCAACACCTGTCCCTTTACCTCCCCCATGGACTCCCTTCAAGGTCCCAAGCAGTCGTTCCAGGTGCGACAGAGGTTCACCTGTATCTCCTCCAACCTCATCTACTGCATCCGCTGCTCTGGATGTCAGCTGATCTACATCGGTGAGACCAAGCGGAGGTTGGGCGATCGTTTCGCCGAACACCTCCGCTCGGTCCGCAAGAACCTACCTGACCTCCCGGTGGCTCAGCACTTCAACTCCCCCTCCCACTCCGTCTCCGACCTCTCTGTCCTGGGTCTCCTCCATGGCCGGAGCGAGCAACACCGGAAATTGGAGGAACAGCACCTTATATTCCGCTTGGGGAGTCTGCAGCCTACGGGCTTGAACATTGAATTCTCCCAATTTTGTTAGCCCTTGCTGTCTCCTCTTCTTCCTTAGCCCTCGGGCTGTCTCCTCCCATCCCCCAGCCCTCGGGCTCCTCCTCCTCCTTTGTCCATCCTTCTCCCCTCCACACCCTATCAGTCTGAAGAAGGGTTTTGGCCCGAAACGTTGCCTATTTCCTTCGCTCCATTTCCTTGGCACCCGCCCAGTTTCTCCAGCTTTTTTGTGTACCATGCATTAAATATGGTTTGTGATACTATGCTTAGGTTCTGATTTTTGGAGATGGGAGATCCCATTGCGATAATGAACCGAGGACAGTAAATAAGAAATAAATGGTGCGCAGACTCATCCAAGACAGATGAACCAAAAGAAGCGAGATATGCCATGGTTCTTCACTCCTTGCTATAATAACTTCAATGCTCATTCTGTTTCCCCCAGCATTTAACAGCACTAAAAGATTGCATTTTCAACTGAAACAGTGGCCAGAAGGACCCATCTGTACAGCTGATGTCCTGATTCCATGTAAAGTAACAGCATGTTATTATTCAGAAATAAGTGTTTCAATGCAAGTTGCCTGCGGCGCCAAAAGCAGAAAAATGCCCGCGCAAATACTTAAGTCGGAAAGGAGTTCGGGGCATGCTAAACTGGCTGTAGCGTCGTCATTCTGTTGCTGCATGGGCCTGAGAGATGAATCTTTGGCTGTTGCTTTGGTTTTGCTTCAGGGCCGGGGTCCTCAAGCCCATGCGGGGTTCTTGAGTAGAGCAGTACTGTATCTGAGATGTTGAAGCTGGCCGGAGATCGTCGAGTTAGTGCAAACCCTTCCGATTCCAGTCCAGAGGGTGAGTTCAACTTTCAACTTCAACCTTAAACCTGATGTTAAATCAGGACTCTGTCTGTCTATGTGTGTGTGGGGGTGTGGGTGTGGGTGTGCATGCGTGTGTGTGTGCCTGCATGTGAGTGTGCAACACATGTGGTGGTGGTGGAGATACTTTGTGAAGGGAACTCGCAAACATGTAAAAAGAAAGCTGCCAGCACCTAAATGCAATCTGAGCCACATGTTTGTGATTGACGTTCATGGTAATGTGAAATGGTCAGCATGATTTACCAGCTACAGCAGGCTGGGAAGAAATACATAGGGTATATGCTGGGGAGCTGTGTTTGAAACTCGAACTGTTTCCTAATAAGCTTTTCTCAATGCGCAACCTTATTTAGTTTTATTTCAGCAATACAGGGTTCAATGGAGCTTTATTTATCACTTGTGCAACTGCACAGTGAAATTATTTTTGTACATTTACACATGCGGGCACCACCGTGTTTTGGCAACGTTTTATTAGGGCAGTTGCTTGCTGATAGAAACACCTTTAGATTGCCACTGTATTGCCATTGTATCTGATCGTTTATGTAGTTCTAACAAAGCATGTTTCCATGTACATTACATTTGCTGCATTTAGTTATACCATTATTTGTTGATCGCACCTTTTTACTGACCTTGTAACACCAATGTTTGACAATGAAATTAACTGCCAGTGATACCAATACAGTGTGTGACTTGTATGCAATGGCCAAGAACGTAACTAATGGTACAACTGCCCGGCAGATTTCAAATACTTACTGATGTAAGACTTATTAATGACTGAGATTCATCTGGTTATTGTTTTAATGACAGCAAAGTCTAGCTGGTATTTTACACCTGAACTTCAGAGCAATGTATACTTATGTCATATGTTTACATGATATAATATTACAAAGACCTGACTCACAATATTTAATTGCCTCGGTGAAAATGCCAAATATCTGGAATGCAGTTATGACAGTTTTTGAATGACTGGTGCAGTCGTTCTGTGTTTCCAATTCTAATGTGACCACACCAATTTGCAGATGCAATTATGACGATGCCTGACTATATAAAACTTATGTCCCACTTAGGAAACCTGAACGAAAACCTCTGGAGACTTTGCGCCCCACCCAAGGTTTCCGTGCGGTTCCCGGAGGTTGCAGGTGGTTGCCGGAGGTTGCAGGTAGGGGAAGCAGGTAGGGAGACTAACAAAAACCTCCGGGAACCGCACGGAAACCTTGGGTGGGGCGCAAAGTCTCCAGAGGTTTCCGTTCAGGTTTCCTAAGTGGGACAGGGGCATTAGAGCAATTCAAGTTTAGACAAAGATGGGAGGCGTTTGTCCATAAGGATCAGCATTAACCATGTACATAAATTGGACTTCAAATAAGAAGTACATTTTCAGATCACGCCAAAGTGTCGAGGGTCGTTATAATCAGTGGAGAACTTCAGCGGTAAATTAGCCAGCAACAAGTTATACACTTGCAATCATGTCCCACATCGAGCACAGTGACAACACAAACTGTGCGATATCAGCGTAGACATAGGGAACTGCAGGTGCCAAATGCTGGAGTAACTCAGCGGGTCAGGCAGCATCTGTGGAGAACATGAACGATTTTATGGATAGCAACGATCTCCAGTGATGCTGCAACATTAGTCTGCCCGATTAACTGGACAACAGAATTGGTGTACAACTGGTAGACCACCATGAACAGACATTTTAATCCGCAACGTTTTTCTTGGAAAATTGTCGCAGTTGGGTTACAGTGCTGGAGGGAATTGTACATCTTAGATCTGTGGAAGTAATTTCACTGGTTAACGAAATTTAAAAAAAAAGGGAGCTGCAGGCCAGGATTTGTTTCTGGAGGGACAGAACCTCAATGGACCATGAAGTTATCTCAACTTTGCCCAGATCACGACACAATATGAATTATAAAAGAAGACGAGAGCACTGAACTAAGCAGAAATAGCTGTAACTCAGTGCTCCCTAATGGACCATGAAGTTACCTCAACTTTTCACAGATCAAGACGCCATATGAATTATAAAAGAGGTTTATCCCACTGCCCCCCAGAGTGGGTTCCTACCTGTGATCAGCAGCAAGGCATCGCTGAGCAACCACTTGCGGGTGGGTCAGATGATTGTTTTGTTCGAGAGAGTTCTCTGGGACTTGGAGGTGAAGTTTGGGAAGAGGTCGCCATGCCCGATTTCAGTAAGTACCGCTGTTCTCTTGTGATTAAGTGATATGCCGCTGAGAGACCGATGGGCATCTTTCAGAATAAGGATGTTGAATTTGGTAAGTTCTAGGTTGTTGGAGGGAAGAACCAAATCCAGAACTAGGGGCTGTAAAAAAAATCACACATGGTTCAAACGTGGAATTGAGGCGAAATTTCCTCCATGCAAATAATGTAAAAGGAACGTACTTATATTTTGAAAAATGTTAGTTCGCTTGGCGAGAGAGTAAGGGAGAGAAGGATGGAGTTGGATGAGTTAGACCAGGTTGGATTTGCTGGGCTAACTGTATTTCATAAACCATGCAAAATGCTGTACCTGGCCGTTATCATTAAATCAGGAATCGGACACGCTGATTTTGATGTAGTGATTTTATTTGATTGCCAAAGTATAACTAGATGCTAATTTACTGATTCCAATCAAAGGTTGATTGGATTTGGTAGTCAATGGACTAGTTTCTGGTCTTAAGAAATCTGGTTTAGTTTGTTGACTAACGTATTGGAGGCAGCATTTGACAGCGCCATTTATTATGTATAATTACTGATATGATGGCACCCAGAGATGACAATCTGATTACCAATATAAAAATACCTCTACCTGACTGGGTAACTGCTGAATGATTGGTCACTGTTTGCTTTTTGCATCTGATTGCTGCTATAGTAATGTCACTTGGACTAAATCCAACTGAGAATTGATGGATCTCTGCATGACTCATTGTATTTGACTGCTGAAGTAATGGGACCAATCTGGAAAATAGAGGCATATGCTAATAGGAGAACAATGGTAACTAAGGAAATTGCCAGCGGAAAGGTGAGATAGGGAGCGGAGATAAGCAAGTTTCAGTGAATGCAGGGAGGTGCATACTGTGGTCACTCCAATGGTGATATTATCAACTATATGTAAATTATTTGAACTATTTTGGCCTTTTAAGTATTGCATCAAAGCAATGTTGTAAAGAATGATCAGGATGACAGCATACCTCAGGAGGACACTGACAGGCAGGTGAAATGGATGGAGATATGAGAGAGGGTAATAAATGTGGAGCGCTCACCTTGGGAAGCACAACATTTGAGGGAGTGTAAATGGCAGGGAAGGTTAAAAAGCCATAATAAAATGTGAGGCACAAGGCACAAGGTACTTTTACATGTAGTATTAAAAGCAAAAATAAAGAGCACGCTAATAATGATGAGATAGAGTACAGGAAGGTGATTGGGAAACTTACGTCAAGCAACAACCTAGCCCTTGACGTCAACAAGATGACAGTTGCTTGTTAACTTAAGGAAGGAGCTGGGGGTTGAAAACAACCCTGTTCTCACTAGTGGAGCTCTGCAGAGATGGTTGACAGCTTCAAGTTCCGAGACGTCCACACCACCAGTAACCTAACCTGGTCCCTTCACACTAATGTGGTGAAATAGAAAATGCACCAGCGTATTTATTTTGGCATCTGAGAAGATGCAGCATGTCCATGAGAAAACTCCTGAACCTCTACAGATGTGCTATAGGGCAGCATCTCAGCTTGGTATGGCAACTGTTCTGCTTTTAATGGGTCAGACCTGCAGAGTGTGGTGCACACAGCCCAGTCCATCACAGGCTTGACACTTGTTTCCATCCAGTCCATCTTAATGATGCGTTGCGTCATGGAGATTATAAGAATCGTCAGCGATGCTTGCCACCCTGACTGTTGTCTTTTCTCTCTTCTGCCTTCCCAGAGAAGATACGGGAGGTTGAAAGCACAAATTTAAGTCCAAGTTTAACAAATGTCCCAGTCTCTTCTTGGCTGCTATCATACAAAACGCCACCCATCCTTTTTCCTCCAGAGATGTTTCCTGGCCTGTTGAGCTACTCCAGCGTTTTGTGTTTATCTTGAATTCATCGACTCTTTCACACTTCCTTTCTGGGGTTTGCTGCCCACATACCTCATTCTTTTATTCCATCTTTTGTACTTCAGCATTTCGTTTTGCCCTTCTTCAGGTTTGCACTATAATCTTTGCACCACTTTATTGCTTTGCATTTGTCAATATATTGTATGTATTACTGCCATGTATGCTGTTTATGCTATGAGTTTATGCAACAATTAATTTTATTGCACCCTGGTGTATGTAAACGAATGAGCTGATGTGATCTAAACCATGACCAACATCTGCGGTCTTCAACTGGAGTGAAGTCCCATTTCAACCACACCACTTGTGTACTTGAAGGTAGACACAAAATGCTGGAGTAACTCAGCGGGACAGGCAGCATCTCTGGAGAGAAGGAATGGACGTTTCGGATCGAGACCCTTCCTCAGACTTGTGCACTTGAAGAGGATACAGAAGAGATTGACCAATGGGGGAGCTCACTGATATGCAGGAAATAGAGAAGCTGGAACTGAGTTCCTTGGAACAGAGAAGAATAAGAAATTATTTTGACAATCAGTGGGGACAAACTCTTTCCCCTAATGGTTAATAACTGGACTTGGCAGGTGATAGCACTAGAGAGAATGCAGTAAGCTTTTGCAGCAGGTTATTATGAATTAATGTCCGAGTGAGCTGTCCAAAAATTGTGGGTTGTGGGATAAACTTTGCTTTGGTCATCAGACACTAATGTCCCTGTTAAAGTGGTTGCACTGTGCATCTTTTATAAAATGCAGCTATTTGTTGAGGCTAGTCCTGCAGCACCTCAAAGACTAGTGGCATCTACCCCTTCTCCTCATCCTCCTAAAAGGACAAGGAGAGCAGAATACCACTCCTTGCAGGTTCCCCTCCAAGTCTCCTATCATTATGACTTTGTAATGTACTACAGTCACTCCACCAACACTGGGTTTAAATCCTGGAGCTCCCTGCCCAACACCAATGTGGGACTACCTTTCGAAGTGCTTCAGGAAGGCACCATTATTGCAAGGGACATTACTCATGGGATCCAAATGTCAGCTTTGCTGAGGACACCAAGATCCCCTAAACGAAAGAGAAAACGCCATGCCTTGCTGTCTTCCCATACTGTTCAATATCACATATCATCGAAAATCAGATGTTGCGGAGTTACTCCAGTACTTTGTGTCCGTTTGTGTCCGTTTGTGTCAACCAGCATCTTTGTTGCTACTTAATGATAATGCGTTGCGTGTCATTGCTGATGGAATAATACTGTTATTTGATGTTGCATCTTATTCCGTACAGTCATACAGGCCTTTCAACCCAGGTTGCCCATGCTGACCAACATGTCACATCAACACCTGTCCCACCTGCCTGCGTTTGGCCCATATCCTCTAAACCTATCAATATTTTAGAAAGAGAAAATGATCTTGTTGTTTACCTCGAGATAACATTGTGAATGTTTGAATCTACATTGTTGAATTAATGATGCCCAATCTACATCTGATTTCTGATACAATATATTCTTGTGATTACTTGTATCAGATTGTTGACCCTACTAATACACAAACAACATCTGATTTAATACCGGCCCATGGCTGAAATAATTGTTTTGCTTATCAGATAAATCTCTGGTATTATCACATCGGTATTGGAATTATTGTTTGATATTACATTATTACTAACTCGATTAGACCATTGGTTGTCTTATTGCTGGCACCAAAGCAGGAGTAATTGGCCTTTTATATGATGCTGGTTGGTTCTTTGATGTTAATTCCTGATTCATTGCTGCTGTTAATGGTCACACATGTTTGACATGACATCTAATTACAGCTGAGGTGACATTTGTTAATGTAATGACTTCAGTATTTGACATTTGACATTTCACTGCCACTTAATAAAGCAAATGCATGAGTGTTCTGCGAAAGCACTTCACAGAATTTACTTGTTGCAGCAGTGCTCTGAATGCAAGACATTTGCAATTGCTAATGGGATGCCAAATTGTGCAAATTATGTGATTGATGAGTAGTAATGTCTGACAATGTCAAGTAGAATATTTGATTAATTCAATTTTCTGCGATGGATTGAATCACTACATCCAGTTGCTTTAAATAGTTGGTACAACCACATTGTACACAATTAACATCATTAAAATTGCTAAAATAAAGCAAGCTCGAATAATATGTGAACAGGCATTTTCCAAATCTTGGCTAGTCTAATGAGCATGGTTAATTAGCAACATTGTTCTAAGTAATCCTATGGAAAAAAATAATCATAACAAGACGAAAGCTTGTATTGAATTAAAGAGTGACATTTAATTTCAGAGCAAGAATTTTAAAATTTATAACCAGGTGTATACTTCATTGGGAACTTTCTAGGTGTAAAAAAAACATGGGTTTTCAATATGCAAAGGTATATTTTAATGTCAACAGATAAATTCCATTCTGAAGTAAATACCTCAGGGCAAGTAATCTATCATTGGCCGAATAATGAGTTGAGGATTAAAGGTAGACAAAAATGCTGGAGAAACTCAGCGGGTGCAGCAGCATCTATGGAGCGAAAGAAATAGGCAACGTTTCGGGCCAAAACCCTTCCTCAGACTGATGGGGGGGGGGGGGGGGGAGAAGAAAGGAAAGAGGAGGAGGAGCCCGAGGGCTGAGGGAGTGATAGGAAGGGGAGGAGACAGTAAGGGCAAACAAAATTGGTAGAATTCAATGTTCATGCCACCAGGATGCAGACTCCCCAATGAGGTGCTGTTCCTCCAATTTCCGGTGGTGCTCGCTCTGGCCATGGAGGAGACCCAGGACAGAGAGGTCGGAAACGGAATAGGAGGGGGAGTTGAAGTGCTGAGCCACCGGGAGGTCAGGTTGGTTAATGCGGACCGAGCGGAGGTGTTCGGCGAAACGATCGCCAAGCCTACGCTTTGGTCTCACCGATGTAGATCAGCTGACATCTAGAGCAGCGGATGCAATAGATGAGGTTGTCAGGTTGGTAAATGCGGACCGAGCAGAGGGTTGAGGATTAAAGTCTGAAGAAGGGTCTCGACCCAAAACGTCGCCTATTCCTTTTCTCCAGATAATCTGCCTGACCTGCTGAGTAACTCCAGCATTTTGTGTCTATCTTAGAATAAAGGAACCAGGTTATAACATTGCCAGTACAATGGTAAGTCAGAGGATAACAAACAGCAAAAACAGCAAAAGATAACCAAAATCTTAGTCGGGAAAAAGAAGGAGACATGGGACAGGAATTGGCAGCAGGCATCAAGCTTGTCCGTTTGGTAGCAGGCATCAAGTTTATTAGGGGGATAAGAGATTGAGGACAAACGTAAGAAGTAAATCAGGAGAATCCAAACAGTTTTTTATCAATATATTAAGGGAAAATAGGGCATCTAGAGCAGGGGTTCCCAACATTTTTTGTCCCTTTTACCCCTGGCAACTTTAATAGCACATAACAATGTTACTTCACTTATTTATGAGCAAATAATGATGAACAGATACCGGTACACCAGAACCAAACACAGTCAGTCAATGAAAAAAAATATGTACAAATCCAGAATCAACAAATTTACCCCCTGGATAGGTGAAATGTACCCCAGGTTGGAAACCCTTGATCTAGAGGGAATAGGGCCCCTCAAAAACCAATCTGTGGTCATCTATCTGTGGAGCTACAGGAGATGAGACGATACTCAAATAATATAAGGTAGACAAAAATGCTGGAGAAACTCAGCGGATGAGGCAGTATCTATGGAGCGAAGGAAATAGGCAACGTTTCGGGTCGAGACCCTTTTTCAGACTGATGTGAGGGTGGGAGGGGCGGGAAGAAGAAAGGAAGAGTCGGAGCACAGAGGGGGGGCAGTGAGAGAGGAGGTTGTTAAACTGTCTTCGGAGAGAGGAGGAGAACATCTTCAAAGTAGGCATCTTTTTTTTATAGCGGAGAAAGATGCTAAGACTAGGGAACTCGGTAAAGTTATTGGAGATGTCTTGAGAACAGTCCATAGTACATTGGAGGAGGTGCTTGATGTCCTAAGGCATATGAAGGTAGATAAAACTCCCTGGCTTAATCAGGTATACCCAAGGGCACTGTGGGAAGCCAGAGAAGAATTTGCAGGAGTCTTGACTGAGGTATATGAATCATCACAAGACATGTGAGGTATCAGGAGACTGGAGGGTCGTGTTATGTTACTAATTAAAATGGGCTGCAAAGAAAAACCTGGGAACTATACACCAGTAAGGCTAACACCTGTGGTAGGACAGTTACTGGAGAGGATTCTGAAGGATGAGATATACTTGCATTTAGACCATAAGACATAGGAGCAGAATTAGGCTGTAGAGCATGTCAAGTCTATTCTGCCATTCAATCATTGGTGACCTATTTTACTCTCTCAACCTCATTCTTTTGTCTTCTCCACCTTTGCCATCCTTCCTAATCAAGAACCTATCAATCTTTGCCTTAAAAATATCCAACAGCTTGGCCTCCACATGAATTCCACAGGTTCGCCACCCTCCGATTCTTCTCCATTTTGAAGGTATGTCCTTTTATTCTGAGGCCGTGCCATCTGGTTCTAGATTCTCCCATTACTGGAAACATCCTTTCCATGTGCACTCTATCCAGGCCTTGGAAAGGTGACAGCTGATTAGGGATAGTCAATGTGGTTTTGTGTGAAGGGTTTTGGTGTCTCACGAATTTGATTTTGTTTTTTGAAGAGGTAACCAAGAAGTTTGATGAGGGCAGGCTGTGGACAGTCTACAAGGAACTCAGCAAGGCATTTGATAAGGTTCTGTGTGGTAGGCTGCTTTAGAAGTTTAGATCACATGTGATCCAGGTAGATAGACATAATGTGTAAGAAAGAACTGCAGATACTGGTTTCAACCGAAGATAGACACCCAAAAAGCTGGAGTAAATCAGCGGGACAGGCAGCATCTCTGGAGAAAAGGAATGGGTAACGTTTCGGGGCGAGACCCTTCTTCAGACTCACGTTTCGGGTCGAGACATTTCTTCAGAGAGAGTTAGCTAACTGGATATAGAATTGACTTTGTGGTAGGAAGAAGAGGGTGGAGCTTCCAGTGAAGGTGGTGGAGGCAGGTTCGGTTTAACATTTAAAAATAAATTGGATAGTTATATGGACGAGAAAGGAATGGAGGGTTATGGTCTGAGCGCAGGTAAATGGGACTAGGGGAGAATACGTGTTCGGCACGGACTAGAAGGGTCGAGATGGCCTGTTTCCGTGCTGTAATTGTTATATGGTTATATGGTTATATGGTATAAGGTTGTTTTTCAGACTGGAAGCCTGTGACTTGTGGTATGCCTCAGAGCTGGCTCCATTACTTTTTATCATCTAATCTGTGATTTGGATGAAAATGTAAAAGGCATGAATGGTAAGTTTGCAGTTGACACTAAAATAGGTGAAGATGGTCATCAAGAATTACAATGGAATCTTGATCAGCTTGGAAAGTGGATTGAGGAATGAGCAATGGAGTTTAATTCAGCCAAGCGTGAAGTGTTGGCGAATAGATAGGGTGAATGCGTAGAGTATTTTTCCCAAATGGGAATCAAGAACTAGAGGACATGGGTTTAAGGTGAGAGGGGAAAGATTTAATATGAACCCGAGGGGCAACGTTTTCAGGCAGAGGGTTAATGAGCACATGGAATGAGCTGCCAGAGAAGTAGCTGAGGCAGGTGCAATATCAACATTTGAAATACATGTGTACAGGCACATGGTTAGGATAGGTTTCGAGGATATGGGCCAAACAGCGAGGTTCACGGTGGCGCAGCGGCAGAGTTGCTGCCTTACAACGAATGCAGCGCCAGAGACTCAGGTTCAATCCCGACTACGGGTGCTGTCTGTATGGAGTTTGTACGTTCTGCCGTGAGTTTTCTCCAAAATCTTCGGTTTCCTCCCACATTCCAAAGACGTACAGGTTTGTAGGTTCATTGGCTTGATATAAATGTAAAAATTGTCCCTAGTGGGTGTAGGATAGTGTTAATGTGCGGGGATCGATAGTTGCCGCAGACCTTGTGGGCCGAAAGGGCCTGTTTCTGCACTGTATCTCCAGACTAAATGGGACTAGCTTAGATGGGACATCCTGGTCGGCATGGACGATTTGGGCCGAATGGCTCTTCCCATGCTGTATGGTTCTTAAATATCAATAAACTGGGGATGTAAGTGTGAGCATAAAAATATTTGTTAAAATTTCCACAAGAACATAAAAGAGGATCCAATTGAAAGGAAATTTGAGTATCTTAGATGCAGTTAAGAAAGTACAAAAATCGATGAAATTGTAAAAGAGAATTCTGAATGATTTCGGAAGATGTATCATAGAAATAGTCAGAAGGGTCGAGTCAGGAGAAAGACTGTACACTGATTTGTGAAGTCCATTATTCAAGAGTGTGGTAAATAGGCAAAGTCGGTAGGATTTTATGAAAATGTTTGACAAATTGTTAAAATTTATTTTAGATGAAGTAACTGACAGGTAATTAAGGGGGAACCAGTAGAAGTGGTTAGAGTCTGGATTTTCCAAACACATATGTTGGAATGCTGCAGACCAGGCAGTTATGCAATATAAGCTCTTTAAGGTTTTGGGGTAAAATTCGTATGGAGAGGGGTTGGCTAAAGAACAGAAACCAGTGGAGGTTTTAACTATTGAGGTGAACTAATGATCAGTAATTGAAACTGGAGTATTTGCAATTTGTATTAGTGACTTGCGTAGACATATGATACATCAGGATTAGTTGATAACGAAAAGCATAATAATTAAGAGAAGGCCATCTGGCCTTTCAGTCTGTTCTGCTACTATACAAAATTAAACTTCTACTTCTGCCAATTTCCTGTAATGAATCCATATCCTTTCATTCCTTAATTTCAAAAAATCTATTGGCCTCGTAGAGTCATATAGCAAGGAAACAGCTTATTGAGTTCAGCGTGTACATGCCAGTCAGTCGGCACTCATCGTATTAATTCCTTCTTCCTATCGGCTTCGGTGGCTTGGCAACTCCACAGCTTATCTTGACATTTCTGAAACGCAATTCTGCGTCAACCACTACCAGGCAGTATATTCCAGATGTAGAAACAAGGAACTGCAGATGCTGGTTTAGAACAACAAAAAAGACACAAAGTGCTGGAGTAACCCAGCGGCAGCAACACTGGAAACATGGATAGGTTAGGAAGAAGAGTCCTGACCCGAAACATCACTTATCCATGTTCTCCAGTGTTGCTGCCTGACTCTCTGAGTTACTCCAGCACTTTATGTCTTTTTTTCAATGTATTTCAGATACTCGCTACTGTTTAAAAAAGATTTCTCAAATGCCCCTGTCCAGGGCCGGATTTGCGTATAAACTAGACAAGCTTAAGTTTAGGGCTTCGAGATCTAGGGGGGGCCTACTCACCTCGCTGCCTCACTGACCATCTGCCCACCAGGACCTCCTACTCTTTGCCCGCTGACCCTGGCCACTCCACCGCCCTCCAGCAGCCCGCAGCAGTCGCCTTACCTGCAGCCTGGACTCAGCACCGGGCCTGAAGTTTCCACGCTGCAGACTCCCACTCCCCTGGGTTTGGCTGAGCTGGGTCTTAGTGCTAGGCCCCCTAACCCTGGTGATCCCAGTGACTGTTCCACTGGGTCTTCCCCCATTCCCCTCAAACCATGTGACCCCAGCTCTTCCCCACCCACACACACTACAGCCCTCAAACCCCCCTCCCCCCTGACCACCCACCACCCCTCCACCAGACATCTCCTTGGCCTCAGTCCACTCACCTGCCTTCCTCCGGCCTCAACCCCCATCCCTGCTGCAGGCCCAACACTCCAGCTTCAAACGGCGATCCAGGTGAATCCAATATGTATTTTAAAACCAACTGTTTAATGACAACATACAGTAGGATCTAAAAGTGTCACACTGTCAGTGTAGGGTAGTCATGGTCTTCTAGTCGTGGGGGTGGGGGATTGGGAGGGAGGGGGGCCTCACAAGTGAAATAGTTTAGGGCCTTTCTTCATCTAAATCCGGCCCTGCCCCTGTCCCACTTAGGAAACCTGAACGGAAACCTCTGGAGACTTTGCGCCCCACCCAAGGTTTCCGTGCGGTTCCCGGAGGTTGCAGGTGGTTGCCGGAGGTTGCAGGTAGTGGAAGCAGGTAGGGAGACTGACAAAAGCCTCCGAGAACCACACGGAAATCATGGGTGGGGCATAAAGTCTCCAGAGGTTTCCGTTCAGGTTTCCTAAGTGGGACAGGGGCATTAGGCACCCTCTAAATCGAAATATCTTGCCCCTTAGCCTAAACTTCTGGTCTCTAAATTTATATATCTTTGATATAGGGTAGATTCCAGGAAACTATTCCCAAAAACTTGTTTTACTCATTGACTGAGCCTTCACGATCCTCTGGAGTAGATTCGCCGACCTCTTGAGTGAAAAGTTTCTCCAGGTCTCAATCCTAAATGGCCTAACCTTTAATCTGAAACTATTTTAGATGGTATTTAATGGAAAAGGGTTACATGATCTGATAATTAAATTAACTTTTGAGAAACAATGATCATATTATGATAGAATTTTACATTATGCGATTTAGTTTGATTTGTAGCCAAGGTCTTAAATGTGAATAACAAACCACAAAGGCATGTGCTGTGAGCTGGTGATGGCAGATTAGGATGATACATTACAAGGAATAAATGGGACTAACGTGCATGTAAAGAATTTATATAGAGTTTGTATATATAGAATGGTATGTATGGAATTAATTGCCACAGTTCATTCCATATAAGCTACAATAACAACATTTAAAAGGCATTTGGATAGACACATGGATAGGAAAGTGCAGAGGTCAAATGGAGGTAAATGTGGGCTATCTTACATGTGTATCCTGGTCGGCACGGATGCGTTGGACTAAAACTACTGAGTGACACCATGACTAGAAGGTGTTAAATTCTAAATGCAATCTCAATTGTAAAAATGGTTCAACCCTGAATATCAAGAGCAGTTAAATATAGCATAGTATCAGGGGCCAATATACGGAGACACAAGAAACTACAGATGCAGCAGTCTTGAGCAAAACACTTAAGGGCCTGTCCCACTCAGGCGACTTTTTAGGCGACTACAGGAGACCATGCGATCGCCACCTGGTCGCCACATGTTTGCGGGTGGTTGCCGGGGAACCGCCTTCATGGTCGTGAGTAGTGCCCTCAGACTCGCAACAAGTCGTAACGGCAAGTACACAAAAATGCTGGAGAAACTCAGCGGGTGCAGCAACATCTATGGTCTGAAGAAGGGTTTTGGCCCGAAACGTTGCCGATTTCCTTCGCTCCATAGATGCTGCTGCACCCGCTGGGTTTCTCCAGCATTTTTGTGTACCTTCGGTTTTCCAGCATCTGCAGTTCCTTCTTAAACAAGTCGTAACAGCATTTTGGTTAGCGCTAATTTTTCAACATTAGCGGCGATCAGAATTTTGACGCCATGGAGAGTCGCGAGAATTCTCGTGACCTACGTGCAGTGGTAGTGGGTCGCCAGGAGGTCGTAGGTTGTCATAGGTTGTCGCCATTGCTGACCGGTGAATTTCATTGGCTCGTTTTCAGAACCAAGGATAACCGCCGAGCTTCACAGCCGTGTATCTCTGGCTTCTTAAAAGTTGTCTCCACTTTTCTTACTTCTTTTATTTCTTTCTCTTTTAAAGCTCAAAAAATGAAGTGGTACAACATAATGTAATAAGATATATGTGATGTATTAATGTGATTTACTGTACTGCTAATAAAAATTAAAAAAAAAAAAAAAAAAAAAGTTATCTCCACTCCTTCTCCCCACCCCATCTCCCCCTTTCTACACCTTCTCCCCCCTCTTTTAAAGGACTTAAGTGACCCTTCCCGTACACTGTGCTTTCACCGTCTTAATTACAGCGCCAACCTTCCTGTTCATTGTGATGTGTGTCTGTATCACACTGGCTTTGCACCGTGTGAATTTCACTCAGACAGAGCTCCCCCCTGCTTGCCCTGTGCCCCGCCTGCATAACTGGCTTGTGAAGGAGGCGATGTGTGTGTGTGTGTGTGTGTGAGTTTACACTCTGACAGTCGCTATTCCAGTCGCCAGTTTTTCAGCGATCTGCTACGACTTAACAGTCGCCTGAAAAATCGCCTAAGTTGGACAGGCCCATTAAGTACCGTTATACTGATATGGATTGAGGAATGTTTGGGTTGGGGGAGCCTGCGACCCATGGATTTCACAGAGCTTGATGCTGGGGCTTGGGTTCACTCTTTCCAACGCATGGGGCCATGACAGCAATAGCAGACATAAAGATGAGGGGCCAGATACAGCTTGTCTCCAGCCTCTCGGCTCAGTCATTTATGAACACTCTGGACGTATTCCATGGAACGGTCTGGCTATCAGCCATATCTGGCCCAGAGCAATTGTAACATTGTTGACCTTGTGACACCAAAGCTGGTGACTAATCAATGATTTATGTGTAACAATGGATGCCTGGATCCGCACCGAACCAATGCATCTTTAATTCCGTATGGTGAAGGAAGGATGTGATATATGAATCCTTGCATCCTAGTGCTAATATCACTGTCTATGGAGGTGTCCGTATGTTATATGGCATTTCTCAACGATTGCATGATGTCAATGACTGATGAATTACCGATCAAGTAATGATGCGTTTGATGTGTTATAGAATTGGGTATTGTATTATATCTGCTTCATTGACGCACTTCTATATTCTTTGATTGCCACTGAATTTTATGAATGCATGATTAATTGCAACTTCTGATGCTGCAATGCAAATGTGCAACAACTTCTGCTTGCTGATGTGAGGCTACAAATGTATGGTTGCTTTGGGTACTTCAGGCGATTACAACAATGCATTATTAAGGGGCTGTCCCACTTGGGCAACCTAATCCGCAAGATCTGCCCTCGACTCATACTCGCAGCATGGTCGACTCGAGGTCTTTGTAACTCTCCTTCATGCTCGAGAGTAGTCCCCGCGTACTCGAGGCCTCAGCTAGATCACGGCGTATTTTTCAACGTGTTGAAAAATGCCCGCGAGTAAAAAAAGGTCGCCATGGATAACAAAATCGATACTATTTTTACTCGTAGGTTTAGTCCTAGTAGTAGGTCATAGTAGGTCGGCATGTTAGTCATAGGTAATCGCGGATGGTCGAAAGTAGTCGTAGATAGTCTTCATCATAGTCGAAGGGAGGCCGCAAGATATCGAAGGAGGTCGTCTTCACTCTCCACTATTCAGTGTCCAATTTTCCCGAAGATAGTCGTAGCTAGTCAAAACTGGTCTTCAACATAGTCGAAGGAGTTCGAAGGAGGTCTTCCACATATTCGAAGGAGGTCTTCAACATGACATTTTTAAAACTCTTCTAAACTCGACAATTAGGTCGCCCAAACAAGTGTGTCTACATGCTTTAGATCGTTAACTGTCAACATCTTTACTCAGAGGCAGTGTCAAACACTGCAATCTGTAATCAAAAGTAGTCATGCTTTGGTTAAATTCAGAGATCAGTACCCCTCCCAATCTCTGAATTTAACCAGAGCATGACTACTTTTGATTACAGATTGCAGTGTTTGACACTGCCTCTAAGTAAAGATGTTTACAGTTAACAATTCCAAAGACATGTGGGCTGACCAAGGTTTAGAGGAAGCAACATAAACTGTTTTTGTCAGGTTGACAAAATTTACCCCGGATAATACACCCTCTGAACATGTACTGCATCTATCTTAATCTCGGGGGGAATGCTGTTAATAGAACAGTTGACGATCTCCAGGTCTGGGGTGCTGCCTTGAGGATCTCCTCCATTAGTATCCTCTGGGTGAGTAAATTGACCTCCATTTAGCACAAGCATCTTTCGTGTGTGGGGAAAACTCTGTGTAGGAAGGAACTGCAGATTCTGATTTACACGTAATATGCTGGAGTAACTCAGCAGATCAGGTAGCATCCTGGCCAGTCTGAAGAAGGATCTCGACCCGAAACGTCACCTATTCCTTTTTCTCCAGAGATGCTGCTTGACCCAGCTGAGTTATTCTATTGATGAGGTTAACGGGGAGGGTGGATGGACTATTGACAATAATTTCATTACTCTTCACAGTGTACCAGCTGGCTTTCATTTGTCCTGCTTCATGTCGCCCTGTCATGCTCGGGCAGTTTCCCATTTTGACAGCTCGGTGGGTATTTATTGCTGAACTAGAGTTGGTTCGCTGGCTGTAAGGTGCAGGTCCTCAGCATCACAACAGGGATGGTACTAGATGCAAACCTGCTCCATCCACGTGGAGTGCATTAAAGTCACTCTCACTAGAATTTAGAAGATTGAGGGGGGATCTTATAGAAACTTACAAAATTCTTAAAGGGTTAGACAGGCTAGATGCAGGAAGATTGTTCCTGATGTTGGGGAAGTCCAGAACAAGGAGTCACAGTTTAAGGATAAGGGGGAAATCTTTTAGGACTGAGATGAGAAAAACATTTTTCACACAGAGAGTGGTGAATCTCTAGAATTCTTTGCCACAGGAGGTAGTTGAGGCCAGTTCATTGGCTATATTTAAGAGGGATAGATGTGGCCCTTGTGTCTAAAGGGATCAGGGGGTATGGAGAGAAGGCAGGTAAAGGATACTGAGTTGGATGATCAGCCATGATCATATTGAATGGCGGTGCAGGCTCGAAGGGCCGAATGGCCTACTCCTGCACCTATTTTCTATGTTTCTATGTTTCCATGTTTTGCATCTGTTGTAATGGGAGACCTTGAAGAGGTTGCGAAGGATACATGTGGATGAAGATGGATGGATGGATGTGCTGCTGCCTTATTTTATGAACTCGTGCTGGGTTAAGTCCATAAGAAATAGAAGCAGGAGTGAGCTATTAAGCTTTTTGTGCCAAAGACATCAACTCGTTTAGCTGTACAAGATGTTGATGAGATTGTGCCTGGAATATTGCCTGCAGTTCTGAACGCTGTACTATTGGAAAGATGTGAGAAGTCTAGAGAGGATGTAGAAAAGATTCAACAAGGATGTTGCTGGGACTGGGATGAGGGTGGATAGAGGGGGCTTGAGTTACAAGGATAGCCTGGAGAGCCTGGGACTGTTTTCCCTAGAGCAACGGAAGCTGAGCAGTGACCTCTATAAAGGTTTACAAAACCTTGAGGGACATAGATAAGGTGGATTGCCTTTTTGTTTTCTCAGGGTGCAGGAATCTCAGACTAGATGGCACATGTTTACGATGAGAGGGGAAAGATTTAAAGGGACCTGAGGAATAGTTTGTCACACGGAGTTTGGTGGTATATGGAGTGACCTGCCCTCAAAACTGGTAGAGGCAGGTAGAATTACACCATTTAAAAGACATTTGGACAGGGACGTGGATGGGAAAGGCAAGGAGAGAAATAAGTCAAATGTAAGCCATTGGGACTAGCTCAAGGAAGACTTGGCGATCACGGTGGCGCAGGGGTAGAGTTGCTGCCTAACAGCGAATGCAGCGCCGGTGACCCGGGTTCGATCCTGACTACGGGTGCTGCCTGTACGGAGTTTGTACATTCTCCCCATTTTTTCTCTGAGATCTTCGGTTTCCTCCCACACTCCAAAGACATACAGGTTTGTAGGTTAATTGGCTTGGTAAATGTAAAAATCGCCCCTGGTGGGTGTAGGATAGTGTTAATGTGCGGGGATCGCTGGTCGGCGCGGACCCGGTGGGTCGAATGGCCTGTTTCCGCGCTGTATCTCTAAAACCGAAACTAAATTTGATCGGCGTGAGTGAGTCGAGTTGAAGAGCTTGTTTCTGTGCTGGGTAACTCTATCACACTACCTTCCATTGACGATACACTAATAGCATTCTATCTTTACATAAAATTATTCGATTGAAAACCTTGCATACTGTTGGCCTTTTTCTTATTCTTCCCTGCAGTACAGTTCTTCAGAAATGAATATTTAGAAACTGACAGGTAAATCACCTTGATCACCTGTGTGCTATGTCACAGAAGGATGCCGTCCATTGAGAACCATCCATGTCATAATTTTCTGCGTTTTAACAATTTGCTGTTTTTCTTTTATAGTTTGTGTTTACATCATTACCTTTTTTTCTCACAGAACTTCTGTAAGAGCAAGTTTTTTTTAACTTTGTAACATCAAACTGTTTGCTCATGAATTCTGCAAGGGCATATTTCTACTGCAGGAACTGGTGTGGCATAAAGCTATACTGTTCCGTATTCAAGCAGAAAGCCTTGTGCCACATTACTGAGCACCAAACATTTGTTAATGTGTTTAAAGCAGCAGTACCTTGTACCTTGTCCCCCAGAGACTATACTGGAAGTTGGACAATTTTATACTGGACAATTTTTACATTTATCAAGCCAATAAATCGTCAATCAACGTACAAGCAACCTCCTACTCTACGATCGACCCATTATATCTTGGCTTTGATTTTCAAATTTTGTTAATCCTGTTCAACATTATTTTTAAAAGTACATTGTTGAATGCCCAATACAGTTAATTATTTACAAGCTTTTCAAGGGGATGGGCAGGAAAAATGTGCCAGGAGTAACTAAGATGGGCCACGGTATGCAATTTTATTTCACCCTCTTTCCCGCAACCCCCCTTCCCCTTCCTCACCCCATCACCATCCTATCTGGACAGGGAGACAAGCTGATGTGCTGATTTCCCCAGTGTGTCTCTGCACTGCATGGTATCACAAATCTATCTTGAATCTTAAGCTACAGGTGTCAGAGGTTATGGGGCGAAGGCAGGAGAATGGGGTTCGGAGGGAGAGATGAATCAGCCATGATTGAATGGCGGAGTAGACTTGTTGGGCCGAATGGCCTCATTCTACTCCAATTCCTTATGACCTAAATTTTGCTTAATTTTGCAGATTCACCATCGATTTTCTGGCACCTTGGGTCCCAGAGGCTTGCCGGATTATCCGCTTTGCCAGACTAACAGAGGTCACATAGAAACACTGACCCACCTTTGACCCTCTAATTATAATCTTCCCGTATCTCTACATCACCATGGACTGCTAGAAACTTAAATAAAGAATCAACAATTGGCAGAGAAGTAAACAATGAACTTTCAGCATGGAGGCACACGTCCTGAAACTGTGTGGACCGCTTACAATGCTCTCATCATTTTGTCCGGAGTAAAGGAGATGACGGACCAACAGTAGCCGGAATATCAGTGGTGTATCTGTAATGGGGAAAGGGGAAATGCAGGCATAGAGCACTTAGCCGTGATTATGGGCAAATATTCCAGGCCATCGGATTGAATAGCAGCACTGCAGCTAATTTGGCCAAATTGGAAAAAAATGTGGGTTTTTAAGTTTCGTGCACAGGGTTGGTTTTAAACCGATGCCACAAGATTATCCCAAACTCTGCACGTTCACCTTGAGTTGCAACCACTCACAGCAGTCCCAAAACCTATGAAAATGTTAGAAAATCATATAATTAAGTGTAGTTAAGCACATCTGAAGAAAATAAGCAAGGAAAAGATTGGATGTCATAGGTTCCATCCATTTAAAGACATAAGTTGGATAGATTTCCTTTTCATTATTACCCTTAAGTTAAAAAGGTTTTATTTGTCAGCTGTTTTAGTTTATTTCATGTCGTACTTCCAAGTTCCAGTCAATTAAAATTAAATCTCGAAAAGCATAAACTGCCAATGCTAGAAATTTGAAAGATAATCAAAGCGCTGGGAATCTTCAGCAGGTCAGGCAGCATCTGCGGAGAGAGGAACAGCGTTAACATTTTGGGTTGACTTGAACTGATGAGGGTCATCGACCTGAAGTTATTCTGCTTTTTCTATTGAAGTAAGCTCGTGCCTTGCTTAACCTTGATGTTTTTATTTCTGCATTTCTTGAGAATAAAGGGGATAACGAATAAAGGGAATTTAGGGTGTTTGTGTCGAGGTTCAGAGTGTTATTTGGGGTTGTGGAGGTGCCTTTAATATTGACATCCTCCAACTGTGTACGATGCTGGCCCCCCTGACCACCTGGACTCACCTAGGGGACCAACATGGACCAAGCAAAATGTCGAAATAAGGACCAATAAATAAATGTATAATAAGCTAGCATGGAAGAAGCTAGTTTACACAAAAGTTCACAGAGTGCTGGAGTAACTCAGCGGGTCAGGCGACATTGGTGGAGGACATGGGTAGGTGACTGAAATGTTCACCTATCCATGTTCTCCAGAGATGATGCCTGACTCGCTGAATTACTCCAATACTTTGTATCCTTCAGCATGGAGCAAGATTTACTGGAAGGGGAATGTGCCAGACACCAGGAGTTCAGCAGAGTCGTTTAAGTTCTGCTGAGCAACACACCTCCATCATTACTGCTTGGCAGGGAGATGTAACGCTCTCCATTATGCCAGATCATCCAGTCCACCAACGGGGACTTCCTACAAATTCTTCAGTCTGAAGAAGGGTCTCGACCCGAAATGTCACCCGTTCCTTCTCTCCGGAGATGCTGCCTGTCCCGCTGAGTTACTCCAGTATTTTGTGTCTACCTGAGAAATATAGACGGTGATATAGAGAGAGATAGAACAAATGAATGAAAGATATGCAAAAAGTAACGATGATCAAGGAGAATTAGAACCCACAATGGTCCATTGTTGGCAGTTGCGCTAGGTGATAACAAGTTATACAGACAGTGAAACCCAACAGGCCGACAGTGAAACTAGTATGACAACTCGGGTGGGGGAGGGATGGAGATAGATGGGATGCAAGGGTTACTTGAAGTTAGAGAAATCAGTATTGATTTCTCTTCACAGCTAGATCGATGAGAACTGGGCAGTGGATATATATTTAACAGCTGAATAGATGAAATTTGGACAGAAGAGCTCCATGTTATAATCTGTTAAGTGTCGCAAAGCCAAAATCCAGAGTACTTCCCTGTGGAAAGCCCTTCACTCTGTCCATCACGTGCAACAATGTCATTGAAGTAAAGAACTGCAGATCGGAGGTAGGCCTTTCCAAACCCTGTAAAGTTTGCAACACAACTGGCACTAATTGATGCCAAACGTCAATCCAATTACTGGGGGTTGCTCATTACGAATTACTGCTCACAATGCCCACACTCCCTGCACTTAACCTGGATCTGATAGCCCTGTGGTTTGCCGAATGGTCTTCAGTGTTGTAAGAAGGTATAACAAGGTAACGTTTGGTTAAGTGGCTGCTATAAATCACCCTGTAGTATTCGTAAATGGCAAAGAACCAAAGTGGATCTGATGGGCATATGTTTTAGTGGTACAGCATGGAAACAAGCCCTTCATGTTGATCCAGAGTCCATGCTGTTCATCAATGAACCATTCGCGCTGATTCTGTTATCCCACTTTTTCCATCAATTCTCTACATGCTAGAGGCAATTTACAGAGTCCAATTAACCTTCAAACCTGCATGTCTCATAGAATGCGGGAGGAAACTGGAGCACCCAGAGGAAACCCACGCAGGCACGGAAAGAATGTGCAAACTCCATCCGAGGTCAAGATTGAATCTGGATCCCTGGTACTGTGAGATAGCAACTCTACTAGCTGCACCTCTAGCATGTACCTCTTAGGTTTATCATCCTCTTAAAGGGCCTGTCCCACTGTACGAGCTAATTCAAGAGTTCTCCCGCGTTCTCCCCTGATTCGAGCTCGTGTAATGTACGTAGCGGGTATGTAGGAGCTCGTGGATGTCACGTAGCAGCCCGTACGAGTAACGGTGGGTACTCGGGAAATCCGGTAAACACGTGACGTTTTTTCAACACTGTGAAAAATGTCCACGAGTAAAAAAATACTCGTGATGAAAATAATTGTTACTTTTTACTCGTACGAGCCCCTATGTACATTACACGAGCTCGAATCAGGGGAGAACTCAGGAGAACTCTTGAATTACCTCGTACAGTGGGACAGGCCCTTAACTGTAATAAGAAGGAACATAAATGCATGGACCGCTGTTGCCTTATTCACCATGGACTTGTGCTTTGGGTGAGTTGGGAGCATTTCGACTTTTGGCTGGTGCAGGTTTCCGTGGTGACAATGGGGAGGAAAATCTTCGCCTCCAAACCTGTGCGACTTCACGGTGCCAGTTGGCCCTGCAGCTCAGACCTGAACGGAATAACCTCATCCACCCTGGATTTCCTCCCAGCCGTTGAAGTTCATGGGGGATCATATTGTATTGAGAGCAAAGCCTATAGTAATGTAACAGGACTTATTTCCACTTGGACCCATGGAATCACCACCATATGAGTTAGGCTTGTCGCAAAATGCTGGAGTAAATCAGCAGCTCAGGCAACATACTTAGAGCACAAGGATAGGCGACATTTCGGGTTGGAACCCTTCTTCAGTTGAGTTGGGCTATTGCTATTACCGTTGAATCACTTAGTTTAGTTTAAATTTACACCTTGGAAACAGGCCCTTCGGCCCACTGAGTCCGCGCAGACCCCATTCACTAGCACTATCCTATATGCGAGGGCCAATTTACAAAAGCCAGTTAATCTACAAATCGTCACGTCTTTGGATTGTGGGAGGAAACCAGAGCACTGGAGACACCCACTCACAGGGAGAACGGGCTACACACTGTGTACAGAGAGCACCCATAGTCATGAACAAACCCGGATCTCTGGTACTGTAGGGAGGCAACTCTACCGCTGTGCGTTTGTGCTGCCATTGAAGAAGTTACCTGTCGCCACATGCAATGATCTGGAGGGTTGTTTTACACATTACTGATACCACTACCTGCGCGCTACCGACAGAACCATAGGTCTAAAATCGCAATCGCATTTTTCAACTTTGCTTGCGTCCCTGGGCACCACAGCTTACACACTACCTGAGAGTGACTCTTCAATGATGCATTTGCTATTGACTTCAGTGGGGAACCTTCCAAGGAGCCAGTGTTAACTACAAGCAATGACCAAGACTGAAATACTGGTCTAAATATAGAAACCTTTGTCATGGGTCATCAGTTATTTCAGTTTCATTAAAAACCTGACTTGTGAAAGCAGATTTCCTTTTATGGGGAAGCGAGTATCTGATTGGCGACGGTGTTACCGGGTGGGGGTTTGTGGGTGAGTGAATAAACTTCTGTATCCTGGGTGGCTGAAGTTCTAACTGATTCATTGAAGTTTTATTAAAAGCAGATATGGTGCTCAATTCTTTGCAGATCCTTTGAACATTTTTATTACTGTACTTTATAGCTGTCTGCTGCGGAAACAACAGGGATGTCTTGTTTTTGTCAGGGTCCTGTAGCTGCATTTGAGTTTTATTGCCAATACAGATTGCTTGCTCTTACTGGGAAAATAAGACTTCCTTCTATCTTAATTATTATCTCCCGACTTTAAATGTCATGCATTTTATTCAGGCTTGTGCAGTTGGGTCTGATCTTTCAAATCGATGCCGGCTGCAATAATACTGCAAGGGGAATTGGTTCAAAAGTGAAACACGTCTATGTTTTCATAAATCCTTTCAGCAGTTTCGCTTCTTAAGTGTGATTGCTGTGTTTTGGTTTGTCCTAACCCAATAATGCGACAATAAATAGACCCAGGAGCCTCTTCCAGCAAGTGGTTCAATAACTGGTGTTGCGGGAGAAGGCACTATTCTTCCCAAGAACAGATATTCCCTTTGGAACTAAGAACAAGCCACTACTCAGCAGTAGCACCAACATATGCAAGATTGCATAGTGTCCTATAGAATCTATCTCCACTCAGCTTAAATGGTTGATTTAAGCATGCTCCCACACCTGTCAACATCCTTCCATTCTCCTTTGCTCATGTACTAATGTTGCATTAAGTGGATCGAATTGATTTGCTTCAGCTGTTTGCTCTGCAAGGGTAACAGGTTCCACATTCTCACTGGCCCCTGAGTGGACATTTTCTCCTGAGATTGTTTGTTATTAACATGTTTTATGGCTCCTGGTTTTGGACTCCTTACAAGAGAAAACATCATCCCTGCGCCTACATTACTGAATACCTTTCATCATTTCAATGACCTCTATCAGGTCAGCCCTTGCCTTTTTCCTTTCAGAGGAAAGAGTCCCAGCCTGTCGCTGATTACAATCTCTCAGTTCTGGTGTCATCCTTATAAATCCTGATAAATCTATTAAATTTGTTTTTACACATGTCACTGCAAATCTTGGTATCCTTTTGTGCTCCAAGGTATAAAGTACTGGTGCTGGCAACACTGCAGGCACCACCAACAAGGTTCCCAGTATTCATTTCCTTAACCTTCGCCACACTACTTCCTGACTCTTGCTGGGCATTAGTGGAAACAGTCCATGCTCTGCTTATCCGTAGCAAGTTTTGGATCAAGGTTGGTTTCTCCCCTGGTGGAAATGGGTGAAGTCGCAGTGGGCTAGGGGAGGTGTACGGGGTTGTGGCCATGGGAGGGGAGAATGACCACATTGGGGCTCCGTGAAAGGATGCCATGCAAGTTACTGCGGATTCTTATACCTTTCTACAAAGAGAGTTGTGTGCTATTTTCGATGTTACTCCAAATGCTTGGCAGACATCAGATTTTTGGATACTGCGCAATTGCTTAGTTAAGATGGCGAGACAAATTTCAGGAAGCTTAATAAGGAGGGAGCAATGGGGAGGGTCATGGCTCTTACTATGAAAATATTGCGAGAATTTGGTCCTGTCTGCCAGGAGGAAGAAGAGGGGGAAATGACTGGGTCTAAACTGTGCAGATTCCAAGAGCAGGGAGCCTGCAGGTGTACCGTGCCTCACAGTGGGTTCATAGACCTAGAATTACCAACCTGTCCATTGTAGTGGCCAGTCGGACCACTCCCTGGAGGCTCATTCATGTGGCTCCTGCAAAGTTTCCAGTGTACATGTCAAATCCAACAATTCATTGCTGATTGACCTGTGAATGCCCCCACCTCTTCCCTGGGCTACAACTGCCCGGATCTGAGAGCCCACATTATATGCAACAGAGGGTGACCAATGCCTGGCAAAGAGCTTCATTGTGCATTGTGCTTTGCACAGTGTTGTGTTGGCTTAAAGGAGGCTGTGCTTTCCAAGTGGTGTGTGTGTGTGTGCGTGGGGGGGGGGGGGGGGGGGGGGGGGTTGTTGGTACCGAGGGTCCGTGTGAGGACTTTTGACTTTCCCTTAACCCCTGGAACATCAGGCCCAAGAGACATGATGGAAATCTGCGGTTTCTTGAATTCCGTTCACGCAATGCAGCCTGATTCGATTTTTCAGACAAATGATCCAGTGTTAACTTGCAGCACTGTGGTGGGGGGCGCAAATCAAGGTGGCACTGGCGCAAATTGTGGACATTTCCCATTCTATTGTCTGTCCAATAACATTTGTATTGGTGAATGTCAAGGATGGGGCATTGTGTTCTATTGTTGTCCTAAATCATTCAACTGCATTTCACCCCCCCCCCCCCCCCCCCCCATTGCTCCAGGTGCTCACCCACCCTGAAATTGTTACTAAAACCAGCATGAAATGTGTTTAAAACCAGCATCTGTTTAAAAACATTTTATGGGGTATTCTCAATATCTCCTTAAGTCCCTAATTTTGTTTAATGAAGCTCCTTGGGGCGTTTTACTGCAATTGGAGTCACGGTACAAATGTGAGTGTTTTGTCGTTGTTTTAAATAAGTACGGAGTTGCTGAGATTTACTTGCAATCTCTCCCTTCATTCCAGGACACAATGACTACATGTGCCCTGCCACCAACCAGTGCACGATCGACAAAAACAGGAGGAAGAGCTGCCAGGCTTGCAGACTACGTAAATGCTATGAAGTGGGCATGATGAAAGGTGGTATGTAGTATTTGCCTGTTAGTTCATGTGTCATGTGCATTGATTGTAAAAAGAGAAATGTGTTGATTTTGTTTTTTCAATGCTTTGGACAGAGTGGGTATCCAGGGCAAATCGTATATGTTCAGCTGGTCAAGTTGTGACTTAGCCTTTGCTCAAAGGAAACACTTTTCTTTGTTATTTAGGTGTATTCTTGTCACATGTACCGAGGTACATGAAAAGCTTTAGTCTGCATGCGATCCAAACAGAATCAGATATAGTATAAATAGATACAATCAGTTCAAACTCTACATTAGATAGAGCAAATGGGAAAATACAGAGTGCCGAATATAGTTCTGAGCATTGTAGCGTATTGCAGCTCATCAGTTCCTTAGACGATCCAATGGTCTCAGTGAGGTTGAGGTGAATTGAACAGTACCTTATCTAACGGAAAGGCCAATCAGAAGTTTGATAATTGAGGGGAAGGAGCTGTTCCTGAGTTTGGTGCGTGCAACGTGCTTTCAAGCTTCCGTAACTTCTGCCGGGTGGGAGTAAGGAGAAGAAGGAATGATCAGGGAGGGACATATCTTTGATTATGTTGGCTGCTTTTCCGAGGCAGTATGAAGTGTAGATGGAGTTAATGGTGGGAAGTCTGGTCTGCGTGATGACTTGGCTACATCGACATGGTGATACATTCAAGGATCCCAGGATCAGTGCTCATTTTACTGGACTAATAATGTACAGGTCTAACAATCAGCAAACATCACCACTGAAGCCGGGGAAACTAATCTTGACATTTTAAATTAAAAAGTGCTTTGCCATTACTGAGATCTGAGGTTCCCACCTGCTTTAAGAGGGCATCAACAGTACAAGTGCCCAAGAGTAAGGTGACGTGCCTCAACGACTATCGACCAGTGGCACTAATGGCTGTGGTGATGAAGTGCTTTGAGAGGTTGGTTATGGTGCTATCAACTGCTACCTCGACAAGAACCTCGACCCACAACAATTTGCCTACCGTCACAGCAGGTCAACGGAGGATGCGATCTCACTGGCTCTCCACTCCGCACTGGACCCCTTGGACAATATAAACACTTACGTCAGGCTGTTGCTTATAGACTACAGCTCGGCGTTTAATAACATCATCGTCTCCAAGCTGGTTACCAGGCCTCGCCAAACTGGCCATCTGGCCAGTAGAAGAAGAAGAAAAAATGAAAAAGCAGCTAGTTACCAAGCTCACAGAACTGGGCCTCTGCGCATCGCTCTAGAATTGGATCCTCGACTTCTTCATCCAATGGCCACAGTATGTTCGAATTGGCAGAAAGATTTCTTTCTCATTGATAATCAGTACGGGATCATCTCAATGCTGCGTGCTCAGCCCCCTGCTGTACTCACTCTATACTCATGACTGTGTAGCCGGACACAGTGCGAACTCCATCTTCAAGTTCGATGACGACACCACTCTTGTTGGACGAATTACAGATGATGATGAATCAGAGCATAGAAGTGAGATCGACCGATTGACCAAATGGTGACAGCACAATAACCTGCCTCTCAATATTGTAAAATAAATGAACTGATTATGGACTTTGGAAGGGGAAGGATGAGGACCCACAATCCTGTTTATATCAATGGGATGATGGTGGAGAGGGTCAAAAACTTCCTGGGCGTGCATATTTCCGAAGAACTTTCCTGGACCTAGCACACTGATGCAATTATAAATAAAGCACATCAACGCCTCTACTTCCTGAGAACATTACGGAGATTCAGTATGTCAAAGAGGATTCTCTTGAACTTCTATAGGTGTACAGTAGAGAGCATACTGACTGATTGCATTATTGCCTAGAGGTTATCCAAAGGACATTATTGCCATAGAGGGAGTGCAGAGAAGGTTCACCAGACTGATTCCTGGGATGTCAGGACTGTCTTATGAAGAAAGACTGGATAGACTTGGTTTATACTCTCTAGAATTTAGGAGATTGAGAGAGGATCTTATAGAAACTTACAAAATTCTTAAGGGGTTGGACAGGCTAGATGCAGGAAGATTGCTCCCGATGTTGGGGAAGTCCAGGACAAGGGGTCACAGCTTAAGGATAAGGGGGAAATCTTTTAAAAACCGAGATGAGAAGAACTTTTTTCACACAGAGAGTGGTGAATCTCTGGAACTCCCTGCCACAGAGGGTAGTCGAGGCCAGTTCATTGGCTATATTTAAGAGGGAGTTAGATGTGGCCCTTGTGGCTAAGGGGATCAGAGGGTATGGAGAGAGGCAGGTATGGGATACTGAGTTGGATGATCAGCCATGATCATATTGAATGGCGGTGCAGGCTCGAAGGGCCGAATGGCCTACTCCTGCACCTAATTTCTATGTTTCTATGTTTATCATATTGTTTACAGTGTATTATGTTTACATATTCTGTTGTGCTGCAGCAAGTAAGAATTTTGCTGTTCTATCTGGGACACATGACAATAAAACATTCTTGACCCTTGCCAGTAATGGTTAAATTACCAGATTGTTGTAAAGGACTATTTGGTTCACTAATGATATGGAAATCTGTTGTCCTTACCAGGTTTGGGATAATATGTGACTCCAGACCTAAAACAATTAGATTACTTCTCAACTGCCCTCTGAACTGAAGCTACTTCATTCCATTAAATCGCGTTGACAAAACACAGGTCGGACCATATAGAACTGGATTTGAATGTGGCACAGGCAGATATTGCCCAGTTAATTCTGCAAAGTCTGATACGTTATCATTTAGGGATCTATGTGTAAATCTGTGAGTACTGTGTCCCACTGATGTCAAGCAACCGTCGGACCATAGATACACTAAAGGAATTAGATCTTTTGGGCAATGCCTCAGTCGTCTCCCACTATGATTCTTGGAGCACCAGCAGAGCAGACAACACAGCATGGATGACAACACACTGGTATACAGATAGCCCTTGAGGACTTTAACGATGACCCCAAATCCCATTAAATAGTCTGGCGTCATGTTAAATGAGGGCAAAGAATCTTCTCTTGTGCCACAGTCCTCAACTGATGAATTAATACATGTCCAAAGATAGACACAAAGTGCTGGAGTAACTCAGCGGGTCAGGCAAGATCTCTGGAGAAAAAAGATGGGTGACGTTTCAGGTTGGGACCCTTCAAAGTGTCCATGTTGGATATGGTTGGAAAAGGACACAGAACGTATTCTGGGAGGAGATTTCTATGTTTGTCATCATGTGTGGCTCAGTGGTGCCACATTGGCCTAACTCTTCAGGACAAGGGTATCGGACTGGACGTTGTTGCTGTCTAACATATATGTGATTTAATGAACCCAGATGGTCTGGAGCAATCAAAGACTCTTATTACCTCCAGTAATCAAATATATTTAGATAATGAATAGAAAGAATTAATTAACGCAATACACTCAGCTGTGTTGGGACATTTCATACCTTCCAGTGATACCTGTAGGTGACCCTGGAGCTCCTGGAAACTCGTTCATCTCAGGCGATTCACAATCTGAAGGTGATTTCATTGTTTGGTCGACAAAAACAAATAGAAATAATACCCCATGTAAATTAATGCATTTTGGTGACTTTAGTTTGAAGTTATAATTTTAGAGATACAGCATGGAAATAGGCCCTTGGCCCCACCGGGCACGTGCCGACCAACAATCCCCGCACACTAGCACTATCCTACCTATCCTTGGGACATTTTTTTACATTTATACCGTTCCAATTAGCCTCCGTCTTTGGGATGTGGGAGAAAAACCGGAGCTTCCCAGGGAAAACCCATGCAGGTCACATGGAGAACCTACAAACTCTGTACATACAAGCAACCGTAGTCAGGATCGAACCGGGATCTCTGGTTCTGTAAGGCATGGTTCTGGTTCCTAGGTACCTAGATATAGATAACCCGACCTGACAAATATTGCCTTGGTGATACATTTCTCAAAGCAACCAGAATTCTCTTTGATCTGAGACAGAAAGATGATATAGTATTTCAACTCCTCCACATAAACCAAGCCAACAAAGTGATTTAATGCATTTGTTACCGAATGCACCCAAGCTTTCAAATCCACTTAGATTATCTAATGAACAGAGTATAATTAATAACCATAATTATTCAGATGACTGCTGATCTATTAGGCCCATATGATTTATGTCGCTAGAGCTAATGTTACCAGATGGACCGATGCATTCATCTTACGTGTATCCGCCCTGTGGGATGATTTGTTTGGGTTACATTAGAGTCTTGGATCTCCTGAAGGTTCTATGATTACAAGATGACCTGGATGAAGTATGTCATCTCACATGTATTAGATCAGTAAGGCTAATGGATCTCCAATGATGAAATTATCTAATACCTCAAGTTTAGCTTAGTTTAGAGATACAGCACGGAAAACAAGCCCTTTGGCCCCTGAGTACGCGCCGACCAGCGATCCCCGCACACTAACACTATCCTACACACATGGGGGACAATTGGCAATTTTACCAAGCCAATTAACCTACGAACCTGTACGTCCTTGCAAAGTGGGAGGAGATCCTGGGAAAAACCGATGCAGGCCATGGGGAGAATGTACAAACTGGGTACAGACAGCACCCGTAGTCAGGATCGAAACCGGATCTCTGGGGCTGTAAGGCAGCAACTCTACAAAGGCGCCACCATGCCTCCCTCAAGATGCATTGTTTTCTTTAGTTTAGCTTGGAGATCCAGGATGGAAGCAGGACCTTTAGCCCACAAACTTCACGCTGATCATCGATCACCCGTTCACACACTAGTTCTACACACTCTGCATCCTAGGGACAATTTGCAGAGACCAACTACCAACAAAACAGCACGTTTTTGGGATGTGGGAGGAACGCAGAGCACCCGGAGGAAACCCTCGCGATCTCAAGGAGAAACTTGCGATCGTAAGATCCACACTATCAGCACCCGAATATGGGACGCTGGTGCTGTAACTATCAGCTATGCCACTATCAGCTATGCCACTGTGCACTGATAGAGCTGCTGTAGAACATAGAACAGTGCAGAAACAGGTCTCTAGAGTATCCATGTCTTAATCCAATATTGAAATGGTATCCAATGAAAATAAATCTACTATTCCCAAATGATCTCGTAAATAAACAATCTAATTTAACATGCGCAGATAATCTGGCAGCCTTTGGTTCCAGTAAACTCCCTTCATTAAAATTAAACGAGTGATCCACTCCATCTGGATTATCGAGTACCACGTGCTGATCAATTAATGCACCTGCATCATTTGAATGATCCAAGTGTTTTAACATTTAAGGTATCCAACCAACTCCTCTAGAATCTCCGTGTGTTCAAATAGACCCTGTAGCTATGAGACCTTTGGGCCATGCTGTTCTCAAGGTTAATCCAACACAGATGCTGCATCATCCCAGTGCACAGGGCGGCACAGTGGCGCAGCGCTAGAGTTGCTATCTTACAGCGCCAGAGACCTACGGGTGCTGCCTGTACGGAGTTTGTGCGTTTCTCCCCGTGACCGTGTGGGTTTTCTCCGGGTGCTCCAGTTTTCCCCCACATTCCAAATTTGTGCAGGTTTGTAGGTTAATTGGCTTCTGTAAAATTGGTCCTAGTGTTCAGGATAGAACAATCTAACTATGGGTGATTACTGGTCTATGCAGGCTCAGTGGGCTGAAGGCCATGTTTCCAAATTGTATCTAAACTAAAAAAAAAAGATTAATGCAACCGGAGGTAATAGCCCAGGTAAACCAATATGTTTAACTCATGTTAGTATGGTTGGTCATGCAATCTGCCTGTGGTGTCCTGAGTGTAGTGGATTCTGCATTTAGAGTGCCACGTACTGTACATTGTTCAAATATAAAACTAAGATGTTGTCTTATTGTTGGGGGGGGGGGGGGGGGGGGGGGGGGGGGGGGGGGGATTTGGGGGGCCTGGCTGTAGATAAGGGGGGTGGATAAGGGACTGCACTTGTGCTTTCAAATGAAAGTGCAATGGGAAGAGGAAGGATGTTTATTGAGGAGTGAACCAGGTTTTGTGAAGCAAATGGTTCCTTCAGAAATAACTTCTTCTTATCGAGTCCACACACAAGATTAGAAGTTGTTGAACACACTTCTCGGTATTCTGTACACAATGGTGTCTGTCCTTTGCTTCTTGTGTTCAGAAAGATGAAAGATGAAATTCTGACTTCAGTAGGGATGGGGCGGAAAGGAAGGGGGGGGGGGGGGGGGGGGAGGAATCGAGATAGGTTTCCGTGCTGGCATATGGATGAGAAGAGAATGGAGGGGTATGGTAGTGTAGATAGTGGATTTCTGTTTGCAAGCCTAGCCATAAAATAGAGGAAGAAAAGGAAGACAGTCAGAAACGATTGTGGAAAACTGAAGCAGAGTAACAAGGAGTGAAGGAGTGTCAAGGGTTTGTTCATCTGGGAGACGGCATGAACCTGATGAGTGAATGGATTCATAATATGGACACAATTAAAACAGCAAAAATGATCAAACACTGTAGATGCTGGAAATCTGAAATAAAAACAGAAGAATACTGGAAATAATCATCAGGTCAAGTTGCATCTGTGGGAAGATGAATTGAATTCAGGCTCAGGAGGTGGAAGGTGAGGACTAGGGAGACTATCCATGCGCCATTCTGGCGGGAGAGGTGTGGGAGATACGAGAGATATTGTTAAGGGCTTTGCTGACAATGACAGGGGAAATCCACAGTTCAGGATGAAGGAGGACATTTTGGAAGCACTTGCACGGAGAGCCTCATCATTAGATCAAACATGATGGAGATGGAGGAACTGGGAAAATGGAATCAAGTCCTCAAAGGAAGCAGAGTGGGATAAAGAGCAGTCGAGATAGTCGAGGGAGATGGTCCCCCCCCCCCCCCCCCCCCCCCCCCCCCCCCCCCCCCCCCCCCCCCCCCCCCACCCCACCCCCCCCCCCCCCCCCCCCCCCCCCGCCCCCCCCCCCCCCCCCCCCCCCCCCCCCCCCCCCCCCCCCCCCCCCACCCCCCCACCCCCCCCCCCCCCCCCCCCCCCCCCCCCCCCCCCCCCCCCCCCCCCCCCAGACTCCCCCCCCCCCCCCCCCCCCCCCCCCCCCCAATAATAAATAGTTAGCCGTAGTAGCTCTTTCTTTTCCCACAAATGTGGCCTAACCTGAGTCATTCCAACTTTTTCTGTTTTTGTATAAGCAGTTAAAATGTTTAAGGGAATGCGCATTGCTAGAGGAAACACCTTTTGGCCCCTATCAGTATTGGTTAGGAAGGATGTGAGAGGTTCATGTTGAGTTTTGAATAATGCAGCTCGATCAATATTCTGCCCTCAACCAGAATCATCAAAATACTCTTTTTTTGTTGGTGTTGTGGAAGCCCACTGCGTGTTAAATTGATTGCTGCATTTCCTATAAAGTAACAGCGACTAATCATCAAACGTAGTTTGTTACTTGTGGAGCTCTGCGGAGCGTAATGAAAATGGGGAAACATGCCACCGAGTTGAAAAATTAACACAGGCTGAATGGCTCATGATCCAGGGGCTACCTAGATGCAGGTTCAAGTCCTACCATTTAAGTCAGTGAACTTGAAATATGCACATTAAACAAAGTTTAGTTTAGAGGTACAGTGCGGAAACAGTCCCTTCGGCCCACGGTGTCCGCGCTGACCAGCGATCCCCGTACACAAAGGCTATCCTACACACTGGGGACAAATTTACAATTTTTACCGAAGCCAATTAACCTACAAATCTAGTGTTCAAGAAGGAACTGCAGATACCTACAAATCTATATGTCTTTAGAGTGTGGAGAACATGGGGGGGGAAAACAAAGCGGTCACAGGGAGAACGTACAAACCACGTACAGACAGGACCCATAGTTAGGTTTGAACCTAGGTCACTGGTGCTGTAAGGCAGCAGCTGTGCCGCTGTGCCACCGTGCCGCCCTGATCTTTGCCGACTAAAGCTAGAATGTAGAGCTGGTATTGGGCGTGAAGCTGCTGTTCATACGTGATAGGAGCAGAATTGGGCCATCAAGCCTACTCCGCCATTCATTCAAGGCTGATCTATCTCTCCCTCTTAACCCCATTCTCCTACCTTCTCCCCATAATCACTGACACGTATACTAATCAAGAATCTATCTATCTTTGCCTTAAAAATATCCATCGACTTGGCAACTCCTTTTTGTGGTTGAGCCTAAAAGCTGTACTGAGTTAGAGAAGATGCAACGCAGGACTTTACATGCAAGCCTCACAACAGGACCAGCTAGCATGGGCAGAGTCAACTCACGTCTAGAAATGGACACAAAATAAACATTTTCATTATGATGGTGACACCGTGTTTCTAGAACATGGGCCCCAGATTTGAAACTTGAGATTTGTAGATTTGAAACAGTAGATTTGAAATCGATACTTCAATGAGGAGAAAGTAAAGACAAATACAGGTTGAGACATCCACGTGGAAAAAGGGTTACAATTAAAACTCTAGATTAATAAAGACCAGGACAGTAGGCCTCTTCTGCCCTTTTTCTTGTCTCGGCCGTAGGCGGCCCTTGCTCACACTCTCACACCCTGCCTCTTTTCCAGGCACTTGGTCTTTTTGAGAAGGAATGTAATAGTTGGAATGACCCCGACTCATATCTCTACTGATCAGGAATTACCCATCTCACTATTTGCACACTGATGCAAAGCCCTCATTGAGCACTCGACCATTGCCAGGAGCAAAACTATGCTTAAGTCTGAAAGGAAAATTGAAAATGCTTGAAACATTGAGGTGAACCAGAGTCTGCTTGGAGAAAGGGAGAGAGGGAGAGAGAGAGAGAGGGAGAGAGAGTCGTGGGAGGGAAAGAGAGTCGTGGGAGAGAGAGAGAGTGGCTCAGGCCAGGATTCAACGACCAGTCTGCGGGTGTGATGCCTTCCTGTGAAGGTCAGGGAGGTGCTGGGATCAGTCCCTGGACATGGATTGGATTTTGTGTTTATAGAAACATAGAAAACATAGACAATAGGTGCAGGAGTAGGCCATTCGGCCCTTCGAGCCTGCACCGCCATTCGATATGATCATGGCTGATCATCCAACTCAGTGTCCCGTACCTGCCCATGACTCCCAAGCCCAGGTATGAGAGAGTGTAAAGTTGTTTCCAGTCCCTTCCCACGTACTGTAAATATACCCACTGACTCCAACAAACGACCACTATTAATGTCAGTAATACTTCTGCACAATTTGGTTTCTGTTGACTGCATCGCGTAGTTTTTTTAATGTTCATCCCGCAGGTTTGGTGGGGCCTAATTACAATGCGGATTCCCACCGTATTATATACCTGAAGGAAACGGGAGCATCAGCAGTCAGCAACTTTTACTCTTTCATGTTTCCTCCTCCTCCTCCTCCTCCTCCTCCTCATCTCAGAACAGGGTTGGACAGATAAGTACTAATGTTTAAAAGTGACGTATTCCACAGTTAAAATTTAACCTCTGATCCAGGCAGACCTCATTATAGCAGGCTGCTCACATAATCAGCTTAATTGGTTTTTTTTCATGAAGATGTGGCTTCACTTTCCTCAAGTCTAGCCATTTATCATTGAAGGTTTTTTCCATTATTACAGAGAACAAAGCACACTGAATTCTCTTTGAACACCACCATGAGCTGGAGATGTACTTTGGGTCATTAACTCCTCTGTACCTGCTGGCAAAGTTGTCGTGCGATTAGCCAACATGGGGAGCTTTCATGTTTAGTAAGTCGGTCTCCTTTCTTGGTCAGCTCCCCCTCCCTGGCCAGTTCGGATGAAACACCTTTCTCTCCTCAGTCCCCTGCTCCAATTTCTTGACTGCAATTTTAACAAACTCTTTTGACTCAGGCAGTTGGTCAAAGTTAAAGGAATCAAAGTTTGCTGATGTACATTGAGGACTTAACTTCAAGATGGAAAGGGAATTTGTTTTTATTTTGCCTTCAGTTCCACTCCACATTCTGCCCCTTATTCATCTATATTGCAGATGATGCAACTCTCAATGTTCTGGCCTTTCTAGAGACAACAGAGAATAGGTGCAGGAGTAGGCTATTCGGCCCTTCGAGCCAGCACCGCCATTCAATGTGTTCATGGCTGATCATCCCCAATCAGTTCCTGCCTTCTCCCCATATCCCCTGACTCTGCTATTTTTAAGAGCCATATCTAGCTCCCTCTTGAAAGTATCCAGAGACCTGCCTCCACTGCACTCTGAGGCAGAGAATTCCACAGACTCACCAATCTCTGTGAATGTAAGAGATGAGAGAGAAGGGAATGGCTAGTTGTACTGAGTCATAGAAAACATAGAAAATAGGTGCAGGAGTAGGCCATTCGGCCCTTCGAGCCTGCACTGCCATTCAATATGATCATGGCTGATCATCCAACTCAGTATCCTGTACCTGCCTTATCTCCATACCCCCTGATACCTTTAGTCACAAGGGCCACATTTAACTCCCTCTTAAATATAGCCAATGAACTGGCCTCAACTACCTTCTGTGGCAGAAAATTCCAGAGATTCCAGAGATGTTTTTCTCATCTCGGTCCTAAAAGATTTCCCCCTTATCCTTAAACTGTGACCCCTTGTTCTGGACTTCCCCAACATCGGGAACAATCTTCCTGCATCTAGCCTGTCCAACCCCTTAAGAATGTTATAAGTTTCTATAAGATCCCCCCTCAATCTTCTAAATTCTAGCGAGTTCAAGCCGAGTCTATCCAGTCTTTCTTCATATGAAAGTCCTGACATCCCAGGAATCAGTCTGGGATAAACCCTTGCTTCATCTCAGTGTCTTTCTTTAACTGATAAAGTGACATTGGGTTTGTCCACTACTGTAAAGTAAGCATCAATCATCTCTGCAAGTAGTGAGTGTTGTGATCAAGAAGGAACTGCAGATGCTGGAAAATCGAAGGTACACAAAATTGCTGGAGAAACTCAGCGGGTGCAGCAGCATCAATGGAGCGAAGGAAATAGGCGACGTTTCGGGCCGAAACCCTTCTTCAGACCTCTGAGTTAGAGAAGTTGTACAGTAGTTAGAGTTGTCTGAAGAAGGGTTTCGGCCCGAAACGTCGCCTATTTCCTTTGCTCCATACATGCTGCTGCACCCGCTGAGTTTCTCCAGCAATTTTGTATACCTGTGAGTGTTGTGATGTTGTATGCCCTGTTTGCAAAGATTTCCAACATTTTGCATTTGATTATCTGAAGAAAATTTCTTACCTTCACATTGCAGTAGTTGCTGACTGGGGGTGCAGGCATGAGGGGCCCACTCCTGTTTCTATATCTTGCATTCTTGTATCTCCCTGTGCCTACTTGTGTAGTTGTGCCCATCCCTAAACCCTTTTCCAAACTCTGGCCTCTTACATTTCCCTTCCCTAATTCAAAATCTTTTGTTTTGGCGCCACTGGCTATTTCCATTTTAATCCTCTCTACCCTTTTCTTGTCCCTTTTGTAATTTGCCCCTTTGATCAAGTTTTTGTTTATCCTTCCTACTGTCCTTAGCTTGACATCCATGAGCCTGAAGACCATTGATCCCTCCCGTGGGGTCTCCTATGTTTAAGGCACTGCGATCATCAAATTGAATTTCCATTTATGAAGTGCCTTTTAATAAAGGCATACTGTACATCCCAAGGCAATTCACATGAGTGCTTTCTGATGTAGTTTGATTGAACCAAGAGATAGATTAACACAGGTGATCAAACATTTGACCGAGGCTTTAGATTTCATTAGATTTCATCTTTAAAAAAAGGGTAGAGGTATAGAAGTGAGGAAAGGATGCCAAAATATTAGTTTAGTAGTTAGTTTAAAGTCAGGAATATGTGATATATTGTTATTGGATGGCCCTTGTATTCACAAGGAAATGAAATTGTTAAGATGCCCCACCTTTGTCTGGCATACCTTTCTCTGTAGTGCCAGCATTCTGATATCAATACCCAGAAGCAACTCAGGTACCAGGTGGCATGGACTGTTGTGAGTTGCTCATTGACTGTGCCAGATGCACTCTACCCTGTCCAGCAAAAAAGGAACATTACTGCATTGTTTCAGCCACTTGTTACCAATCCCTTCTCCAAGATTCTCTCCACTGAGGCACCTTAAGTGGTTTAGACCACTTTGATCGTTCACATCAAAGCACACTCTGTACTCGCACTGACAAACTACCGGTAATAAGTTAGCCATGTCCATAATAGCACTTTAAATAAATGTTAGAGAGAAAAAAAAACATTGCGTAGAGAAGAAAGCCAAGATAGTGCTTTTATTAAAGATTGAATTGGGGTATTTTGGTTATGCATGACAGCTTCTGTACAATAGGTCTGTGCCCATGAGTTGTATGCAGAAGGGGGCTGTAGCCCAAATCCAGTCTATGCTCAAGCCACATATCCTTTTGTGGAATGAAGGCTTGCTTCCTTCCGTGAGGTGGCCCCAAGATTGCAGCCTTATGTTGTGGGGAGTGACGTCTCTTAAGAGATCACCTAAGACACACTGAAAATACAGAAGCAACTCATTAGACACCAGTCTTTTATTTGCATTTGGTTCAGGAATGCCCCACATTCTGCATTGATGAGTGTGCAGATGCTTCACTTACAAGCACAATGTTGTAGGGATCTGCCCATGATGTAAGCTCCTGTAAAACATAGCTCTGTGACTGAAACAATTCAAGAGCCAGAGTTAATTTGTTTTGTTGTACATTGTAGAGCATAATGTTTAGAAACATAGAAACATAGAAAATAGGTGCAGGGGGAGGCCAGTCGGCCCTTCGAGCCAGCACCGCCATTCATTGTGATCATGGCTGATCGTTCCCTATCAATAGCCCATGCCTGCCTTCTCCCCATATCCCTTGACTCAACTAGCCCCTAGAGTTCTATCTAACTCTCTCTTTAATCCATCCAGTGACTTGGCCTCCACTGCCCTCTGTGGCAGGGAATTCCACAAAATTATAACTCTCTGGGTGAAAAAGTTTTTTCTCACCTCAGTCTTAAATGACCTCCCCTTTATTCTAAGACTGTGACCCCTGGACTCACCCAACATTAGGAACATTTTTCCTGCATCTAGCTTGTCCAGTCCTTTTATAATTTTATATGTTTCTATAAGATCACCCCTCATCCTTCTAAACTCCAGTGAATACAAGCCTAGTCTTTACAATCTTTCCTCATATGACAGTCCCGCCAACCCAGGGATCAATCTCATGAACCTACGCTGCACTGCCTCAATCACAAGGATGTCCTTCCTCAAATTAGGAGACCAAAACTGTACACAATACTCCAGATGTGGTCTCACCAGAGCCCTATACAACTGCAGAAGAACCTCTTTACTCCTATACTGAAATCCTCTTGTTATGAGGAAATCCTCCTGTTTAAGTTTGTTTCCATCTGCATTTTTAATGACGATTAATTTAATAGTTCATAAATGATAGTAGAATGAGGCCATTCGGCCCATCAAGTCTTCTCTGCTATTCAATCATGGCAGATCTATCTTTCCCTTTCAACCCTATTTTTGTGCCTTCTCCACATAACCCCTGACGCCCGTACTAATCATGAATCTGTCAATCTGCGCCTTAAAATTATCCAATGACGTGATCGCCCCTGCCATCCATGGTAATGAATTCCACAGATTCACCGCCCGATTAAAGTAATTCCTCCTTATCTCCTTTCTAAAGATGTGTGCTTTTATTCTGAGGCTGTGCTCTCTGTCCTAGACTCTCCATGCTCTCCATATCCACTTTATCCAGGCCTTTCACTATTCAGTATGTTTCAATGAGTTTTCCCCCTCATCCTTCTAAACTCCAGCAAGTACAGGCCCAGCGCTGTCAAACGTCCAGTCATCCCCGTGATCTTGATTTGATCTTCAGGAATCCCATGAATGGAAGAAAACCTGCAGAGTGGTTGGCGATTCTCAAGTGGCACCACAGGAGGACTCGAGGCAAGAATGGGGACTGGAGTAATACACGAGGAGGTTGCGAAGGAATAGGTGACGTTTCGGGTCGAGACCCTTCAAGGGTCTCGACCCGAAACGTCACCTATTCCTTCGCTCCATAGATGCTGCCTCGCCCGCTGAGTTTCTCCAGAATTTTTGTCTACCCAGAAATGTTGATATGTGGTTACTTTTCCACTTTAATAAGGGGGAATATCTCTTGCTTCCCTATTAGGTCAATTTTAACCCTGTTTATTCAAATGTGAACAGTCCAGTTTTCTCCACCATATCTCTTGTCAGGACAAGGGGTCACAGCTCCAGGACAAGGGGTCACAGCTTAAGGATAAGGGGGAAATCCTTTAAAACCGAGATGAAAATAACTTTTTTCACACAGAGAGTGGTGAATCTCTGGAACTCCCTGCCACAGAGGGTAGTTGAGGCCAGTTCAGTGGCTATATTTAAGAGGGAGTTAGATGTGGCCCTTGTGGCTAAGGGGATCAGGGGGTATGGAGAGAAGGCAGGTACGGGACACTGAGTTGGATGATCAGCCATGATCATATTGAATGGCGGTGCAGGCTCGAAGGGCCGAATGGCCTACTCCTGCACCTAATTTCTATGTTTCTATGGTTCTATGTCTCTGGTAAGGTCCTGGTTATATTCCTAGGCAATGAACCTAATTCCTGAGGTGTGATTCTCAAAAGTTGTGCATAATACTCATGCAATGTGAGAAACGTTGAGCACATTGTGTTATTGCTTCTGGATTGCAGGAGGACGAGGGGTGATCTTCTAGAGGTGTATGAAATCATGAGAGGAATAGATCGGGTTGATGCACAGAGTCTCTTGCCCAGAGTAGGGGGATTGAGGACTGGAGAACACAGGTTTAAGGTGAAGGGGAAAAGATTTAATAGGGATCTGAGTCTTTGAAACTCCATCAGTTTTGGATTCAATCTGAGTTAAGCCAACTACCTTGGTGTAAAATTTTAGCATTATCACACCTAATGCCAATGGGTGTGTGCAGAGTAGGCATATCATGACTTCAGTCAACATGGAATACCATTTCAACACAGGGACTGCATAATTGGAGCTTAATACTCTAGCTAAAGCCTGCCCTTAAACTTGCACTGCTGATCAATGATTCACAGGAAGAAGGAAACTCCTCTCCAACTGTCTCGCCCAGAGGTACCCAAGTGGACCATCAGCTAGTTCCCAATTGTTTTTATTTACAAAGGATTGATGTTTACTATACTTTTTGTGAATGTTCGTCAAGACTGCTAGTGATGGTGTCCCAGCTCCTGAAGAACACTGTCTTGTTTTTTGCATGGATGAGTTGATCCAAGGTATGGTAGACATTGGCGTGCGGTCAACATTCTCCTGAAAGTAAAGCATGACTGGGTGAATGAGAAGCGATTTTGCAAGAAGACAAACGAGTCTTGCAAGAAACCAAGGAGTCTCACGAGAAGGACACGCCTATTCAAAATACTTGGGGCCAATCGTCCTCCTGAAATAGCAAGTGACAGTATGTATGACCTCTGTTCCTTAGTAAAGGAAGCCCAATTAAAAAGAGGCACTTAGATCACCATTCCACCTGCCCTGTAGTCCCATAATTAGTTCAGAGTGTGTAGGGAAAGAAGTGCAGATGCTGGTTTATACCGAACATAGGCACGAAATGCTGGAGTAACTCAGCGGGTCAGGCAGCATCTCTGGAGAAAAGGATTAGGTGACGATTCAGGTCAGGTGTCTGTCTTGCGCATGTGTTAACCTAGGCTGTATGTGCACCGCTGTATGTGAGCCACTACCCAGTCATGTCGCAGGTTGGCTGCAGGAAGCAAACTAGCCGAGGACAGAAGCATGACCAGCTGGTAGAATCCTACACTGCAAATGGTCCAAGGATGGTATGGGTACTGATGTATTATTGTCACACGCACCAAAATGCAGCGGGAAAACGTAGTGTTGAAAGGAAGAAGTGGATGCAATGGGCATTCCATTTAAGGCACAATAGACAATAGACAATAGGTGCAGGAGTAGACCATTCGGCCCTTCGAGCCAGCACTGCCATTCAATATGATCATGGCTGATCATCCCCAATCAGTACCCCGTTCCTGCCTTCTCCCCATATCCCCTGACTCCGCTATTTGTAAGAGCCCTATCTAACTCCCCCTGGAAAGCATCCAGAGAACCTGTCCCTCTAGTGTGGGGGGTAAGTTTGTGCAATGTGTTCAGCAGATGTATGGTGGCTGTGTTGCACTGACCCTAACATTCCATTATCCTTCCTTTGGTACCCGTCCAAGACACATTATTGATCTATGCAGCTCGACTGTCTCCGGCTTTTAAACATTCAGACAGTTCTTTTTGTACGATTCTATTTTGGGGCTGAACTGGATTGCCTCTCAACTGACCACCTTGAAGTCTGTCACCTCGCTCGTTGATCCTGTAGTCTGGTAATCATAGAAACATAGAAACATAGAAATTAGGTGCAGGAGTAGGCCATTCGGACTTCGAGCCTGCACCGCCATTCAATATGATCATGGCTGATCATCCAACTCACTGCATTCTCGCATACCCCCTGATCCCCTATGCACAAGGGCCCATCTAACTCCCTCAGAAATATAGCCAATGAGGCCTCAACTACCCTCTGTGGCAGAACAGAGTTCCTCTCTGCGTAAAAAAGTTCTTCTCATCTCGTTTTTAAGATTTCCCCTTTATCCAAGCTGTGACCCCTTGTCTGGATCCCCAACATCGTAGTCATTCAGGACAGAAACAGGCCAGAAGGCTCAAGCACTCATTTTCGCTCATCCTATGCTAATCCAATTCCAGAGGTTAGAGGAGGTGTCATAAACAGAGTTCCCTCTGTAGAGTTCACATGGCTTCATCTATCAATATATCTGTCGTTTAATACTCCTGCTCAATGCTGTGTCTCCTACACTTCTCCAATATGTGCCACTTAAAATATTTCCTCATTAGTTGTCGCCTTAAGGGCCTGTCCCACGGGCATGCGACTCCATGCGGCAAGCTCGACCTAAAGAGCCGGTCCCACCAGCATGCGCCTGCATGCGGCAAGCGCGACCTAACATGGTCGCTTGAGCCGTACGGCCTTGCGGGGCCGGTCCCACTTCGATCGCCGGAGCCGTATGGAGTTGTGCGGAGCTGGTCCCGACATCGCGCGGGGCTCCGAAAAACTGACCGGGTTAAAAAATTCTGCGTGGCAACGACCTCGACGCCGTACGTCACGCGCGAACCTCCCGCGGACTTCGCTCGCACTTCATGTCACTCACTCGACCTCCGCGCGGCCCCCGCTTCTGGTTTGGTCGCGCTTGCCGCATGGAGTCGCATGCTGGTGGGACCGGCCCTTTAGAGATTACGTCATACTTTTCTGTACTGCCTGCCATCTGCCCATTTTTCTGCCTGACTGTTTGGTGCTATATCCTTCACCTAGAAGAAGGGTTTCGGACCAAAACGTTGCCTATTTCCTTTGCTCCATAGATGCTGTCGCACCCGCTGAGTTTCTCCAGCACTTTTGTCTACCTTCAATTTTCCAGCATCTGCAGTACCTTCTTGAACAGCATATAGTTATGCAGTGCACAAACTGATCTTTTGGTTCACTGATACTGACTATCACCCTCCCATAATTGCTCATCCTACGCTAATCCCATTTTATTTTCCCACATTCCCACGAATTTATCCCAGATTTCAATACCCACATATACTATTTGCAGTGGCCAGGTAACTCACCAACCTGCATGTCCTTGGGTCGTGGAGGGTAACCGCAGCACATTGGGAAACCCACGTGGACAAGGGGAGATTGTGTAAACTTCACACATGCACCAGAAATCAGGATTGAATCTGGGTTGCTGGAGTTGTGAGATGCCGACTTTACTTACTAACCACCCAAAGTGACCTTGTTCCCGAACGTGATGATCTGTTTTAAAAAATAGCCCCTCAATCAGTCTTATGCCCATATTTGCTGCTGCACCACAATCGGCAATTGGACTAGTAATTCATCTTCCACATGGTTCCACTAAATTGTTTTTCTCCAGCTCCAGGAGATGTGGATGAGTTGAACCTGACTTGCATAAAACAGGTTTTCTACAGTATCAGGGCACAGGACATGGCACATTGTACAGGGTGCAAGCATCACAGCACATACAATCAATGAGTTGCCCCCTTAAATGCTACATTGCCTTCCTCACATGTGCAATTCAGCATTCCTCTTCCCACATTGTTACATGAATGGTACCCCGACTGGATTGGTCTATATCCTTGCCCTTGGGGGCTGTGGCGATTGAGAGATGTTACCTTTATTGGATTTCTTCAGGGACTTGCACCCCGTACAACGTGCCCTGCCTGGTGGTAGTTGTACAACGGGGCTATCACGGATGGGTATCCATAACATCCACAGCAGGACCTCCTGCCTTTTACACCCAGTACCCTGCAGCCTTCCTTCCTCTTGTACTCGGGCGACCCACTTGTAGCATACTCGTAACCTGGCTGTGAGGAAGATCAGGCAACCATTCCTATGTCTGCAGCCTCATTTCTTGCTTGCAGCTTGGAATCATGTCCTGAAACTGCCTGGCATTTTTAAGTGCCGTCTCTTGACTGGCGGCCATTCCACAGGCTGCCTTGCATCTTGTCCAACTTATTAAATAGTTGTGTTTGATTATTCTCCTTTGAGCTAGATGATTAATGGGGAGAACTTCATAGAAGTATTTAAAATTTGGAACAGTTTTAGGCTTGGGTAGATAGACAGGTTGAAGGACCAGCCACTGGTAGACAAAGATTTAACATAATTGGCAAGAAAACTATTTTGACGGAGATGAGGAGCCTGCAGTTTATGCAGTGAGGTGATTTGATCTGGGTTGCATTACATGAAAGGGATGTGGAAACAGTCTTAATAGCAACTCTCAGACAGGAATTGAAATTATTGTTAAAAACGAAGATGGCTTGGCGTTGGCCAAAGAGCAAGGGAGCAGCTGAGAATTCTGCTAGCTGAACTGAAGGCCGAGTCTGAAGAAGGGTCTCGACCTGAAATGTCACCTATACATGTTTGCCATAAATGCTGCCTGACCTGCTAAGTTACTTCAACACCATATAACAATATAACCATATAACAATTACAGCACGGAAACAGGCCATCTCGGCCCTACAAGTCCGTGCCGAACAACCTTTTTTCCCTTAGTCCCACCTGCCTGCACTGACACTTTGTGTCTTTTTGTGAAAGGCGAGGTTACGATGGCTTGAATGGCCACCTTCTATGCTATAAGAACCTACAGTTACAGCAGAATCCAGTAAGGACATATATTGTGTAGGAAAGAACTGCAGTTGCTGGTTTAAATTGAAGATAGACACAAAATGCTGGAGTAACTCAGCGGGACAGGCAGCATCTCTGGAGAGAAGGGGTGGGTGACGTTCCGGGTTGAGACCCTTCTTCTACTAGTGGCTGGTCCAGAACAAGGGGTCACAGTTTAAGGATAAGGGGGAAGTCTTTTAGGACCGAGATGAGAAAAACATTTTTCACACAGAGAGTGGTGAATCATTGGAATTCTCTGCCACAGAAAGTAGTTGAGGCCAGTTCATCGGCTATATTTAAGAGGGAGTTAGATGTGGCCCTTGTGGCTAAGGGGATTAGGGGGTATGGAGAGAAGGCAGGTACGGGATACTGAGTTGGATGATCAGCCATGATCATATTGAATGGCGGTGCAGGCTCGAAGGGCCAAATGGCCTACTCCTGCACCTAATTTCTATGTTTCTATGTTTCAGACTGATTTGTACCCTTAAGGACATTTATTTGTTCCCTTTAAGCTTTTATCTGGTGATCAACCAATAACACAGTTATTCCCTGCTCTATATTTCTGAACTATGAAATGTACCCAAAAATGCAACAGAAGTTTGTTCTTAACCTTATGTGAAAGACAAAAATAATGTCTGTGTGAATGATATATAAGAACAATATATGGGTGCTGAAAATCTGGAATGAAAACACAAAATGGTGGAAGCATTTAGTAGGCCAAAAAAAATCCACTGAGAGAAAAGCAAGAGTTAACATTTCAGATTAATGACCTTTCACCGTAATCAAGTGAGCTTTGTGTGTGTTACATGGCTGAGGGTAGATTTAAGCAAGCTGTTGATTTTAACATCATTCATAACTCACAAGCCAGCTTGTGAGTTATGAAACTCTGTGCATGGATTGGAAAGCTATAACATTCCTGTTCTTTATTTTGGTAGAACTCAAAAGAAAATGAACCAAGAGTAAAATGGTATCGTATTCTGCCTCATGACCTTTGACCGTTGAACTACATTCTTATTTAGGAGTAATTGAACTGTGAAGATTAAAATTGTGGATTTTGTTAGATGGAAATAAAGGAGATCAGTAACACGATACTTTAATCTGAAATGGAAAATAAACCAAAGCAGGGGCTGGCCAGGGTTGGTGTACTCTGCAAGGCCCACCAACAGTGCAATGCAGTGATAACGTGCGCAGTTATGTGTGAACACTGCTTAATATAGCCAAATTGGCGAATTTACTAGGACTATATTTGTCCTGGCCATGATCCCAGCAGTCGCACCCTTTGCTGTGGGCACATTTTGTACCTGGCAAGCTCAGAGTTTCAGGGTATCGGACTTGGGCTTGGATATGTCCCCATTGTTTAGTGGCTGGTGTGGCAGATGAGATGCGATTTGAGATTGAGGGACAGAAGTTTCAGGGTAACATGAGGGGGAACTTCTTTACTCAGAGAGTGGTAGCTGTGTTTAATGAGCTTCCAGTGGAAGTGGTGGAGGCAGGTTCGATTTTATCATTTAAAAATAAATTGGATAGGTATATGGATGGGAAAGGAATGGAGGGTTATGGTCTGAGTGCAGGTAGATGGGACTAGGGGAGAATAAGTGTTTGGCACGGACTAGAAAGGCTGAGATGGCCTGTTTCCGTGCTGTAATTGTTATATGGTTATATTATATGGTAGACTGAGGTTCAGTTAAACCAAGGCCCTGTTGTCCTCTTGGATCCCTAGGGTACCATTCAAGGAAGAACAGCTAGTTTCCCCTTCATCTGGCTTGCCTTTAATCCTCAGTCACAATCTCCAAAGCAAATTAGTTGGGTATTTTTTTTAATTACTTGGCTGTGACCTGCTGTCTTTTATTGAGGTATAGCTGCACAGCTCTTGGGGACATTCTGAGACCACAAAAAACTCAATTACCTGTAGTCCTAAATTGACCAAAATGTGTGTAAACTGCTGCAGGACATGTGTATATTGGCTGTTGGCTGTGTCGTGTAAAGCAAATTATAGGACTCTGGTTAGATCTCATTTGGAGTATCATGTGCAGTTTCGGTTGCCATCCTTTCATGAGAAAGGATGTGTAGGCTTTGGAGAGGACCCAAAAGGTTTACCTGAAGGCTGCGTGAATTAGTGGGTATTAGCTATAAGAAGAGTTTGACACTTGGATCGTTTTCTCTGGAGTGTCTGAGGTCGATGGACGTTAAATCTGATAGAAGTTTCTAAAATTATGAAAGGCATAGATAGGGTAAACTGTCAGAACCTTTCTTTCCCAGCTTGTAAATATAAAGGACCAGAGGGCAAAGCTCTAAGAAAAGACGATACTTTTTTAAAGGAGATGTACGGGACAAGTTTGTTATACAGATAGTGATAGGTGCCTGGAACGTGTTGCCAGGGGTGGTGGTGGAGGAAGGTGCGATAATGACATTGAAGAGACTTTTAGATAGTGTCATAGAGTCATACAGCACGGAAATAGACCCTTCAGCCCAGCTTGCCCATGCTGACATAGGAGCCCCATCTACATTAATCCCACCTGCCCATGTTTGGTCCATATTTTTAAACCTTGATATGCCAGGGTGGGCACATGGATAGTCGGGGAATGGAAGGATGTGGATCTAGTGCAGGCAGAGAAGATTAGTTCAACTTGGCATCACGTTCAGCATGGATATTGAGGGCCGAAGGACCTATTTCTGTGCTGTGCGGTGCTGTACTGTTCTATGTTCCGTGAACCTTGTACACACCTGTGGCAAGATCTGCTGGTGGCTACAGATCACCTGAGCACTCATGGATTGGAAAGCTTTCTGATTAATGAACTGCAGGTGCCTTCAGAGGTACATGCATGCAGTTGATTACTCCCTGCATAGGTGGGAAAGTTAGCCAGAGCCACAAATCTAAACAAGCACTCATTCTGATTAGCTCAATTAATAGCAGAGTTGACGTAATTCCAAGCTCTTGAAGACAAGGCATCTGTAGTTAGCATTGTCTGCATTGACAATTTAGTTGGATGGACAAAAAAATTGGAGAATTGTAGGGAAAAACAAACAAGGCAGGGAAATTGCAGACTAAATGGTTGGCTGGTGAACAGTGTAGACTTCATGGAGTGCATGTCTGCAATCTCTCAGTCTTGCAAGGTAGGCAAACACAGAGGTTACTGAGGTATATGGGTTACATAGTGTTGTTGGCCATAGAACCACAATCAGTGTGGATAGGCAACAATACATTCTCCATGATCATTCTTAACACTGGAGCCCCTCGTGGATGTATTCTCAGCCCCTTACTGCACTCCCCAAACGCTCATGACTGTGTGGCCACATTTTCTCTTACCTCCAGTTGCAAATTGGTGAGCCGGATCTGAAACAACGACGAGAGTATTGGAAAAAGCTAGAGAGCTTGGTAACACGGGGTGTGATGAAAACACCCTCTCCCTCAATGTCAGCAAGACCAAGGAGCGGGTGTTTGACTTCAGGAAGCGAGTTAGAGTATGTGCCTCAATCTCAACCAATAGTGCCAGAGTGACGATGGTCGAGGACATCAATATCCAAACAAATTGCACTGGACTAACCACATTAAAGCTACGGGCAAGAAAGCACGCTAATGCCTCAGAAAACTAAAGCAGTTTGGCATGTCTACAATGGCTATCACCGATTTCTACAGACGTACCATTGAGAGCCTGCTATCACGATATACCACAGATTGATTTGGGAAGAGCTCTACCCAAGATTGCAAGCAAGTGCAGAGTTGTGGATGTAGCCCGGTCCCTCACACAGACTAGCCTCCCCATTATCAACTCCATCGGTACTTCACGTTGCCGTTGGTAACAGCCAACATAGTCAAGGACATTGGCCACTCGAGTCATCTCCTCTTCCCCCCACTCCCATTAGGCAGAAGATCCAAAAGCATGAAAGTGCATTCCACCAGATTCAGGAACAGCTTCTTCCCTGTTGTTTTCAGACTATCCAATAGCCCTCCCATAAGCTTGGGTGTAGTCCACAACCTACCTCATTGCAGATCTTGGCCTTCTGCCCTGTAACTGGGACACTAAAATTGACATAACACTACATTCTGCACTCTGCTGCATTTGTAATGGCTTGATTGTACTCATGTATAGTGGAACTTGACAAGATAGGATGCAAACAAAGTATCTTGTTATAGCAATGTTACAAAATTTTGAGATTTAAAAAATCAAGTCTGCAATTTATCCCATCAGATAAAGCATAACAATAAGTTTAATTTGACACCTAATTCACTTTCATATCTCAAGTAATAAAAAAGTTATGGCCATTTTCATACTCGGAAATTAGCATCTTGTTCCCTATTGATTTTCTATGGACATAACAAAAAAGCTGTGATCATGGACAGTCAAAAGCCCATAACCTTCTTAAAAATTAAGAGAACTGAATGAAATTTTCAGTTATCATAGATTGAAGCATTCTGAAACAAATATAAAATAATCTTACTTGGATGACCTGAAATTAAAGCATATAATTAGTTAGTTACCCAATTGTAGCTAATTTCAAACTTCAATTACTAGATCTAAACATCTATCCATTTCTTAATAAATGATTAACATTTTTAAATAACCTAAGTGTCCAAATAATATTCACAAATAATTCACAATAAAACATGATTTTTAAATCTCATTTACATTTATTGGACAAATGGAAGGAATTTAGTGTTCAATTGCTGTAAATTAAAGTCTATTTTAAATCGGCTTTCTAGTGGGTTCCTGTGAACGCGCTGGTTTAGAACGTTCACATTGCAGTGGATTTGTGCCCTCAAATGCCCAGAAAAATACTGCGCGATATAAAGAGCCCAAAATGAACTATTCGCTATAGAAAACTTTATATACAGTGTTCTTAAGAAGCCCCTTTTAATGTAAAAATAAGGTACATACCTTTAATTGTTTGCTTTATAAAACCCTGGGGCTGCGAGAGGTAGTGGGTTTAGAGAGTGATTTTTAAACTGCTATAACTATTATACAAGGCCATAAAAACTAATAATACCTTTTGCGACGGGGTCTTTCAGCGATTTTCCGTTAATGATTTACTAGGCTGAACATTTTCGATTGCAACAGCCTAGTAAAAATCGCATTTTAAACCCGCCCCCTCTAAACAGCGCCAAAATCACGCACACGGGGTGGGGGCAGATTCTCAGCCACGATTCAGGTAGGTTTTGTAACACACCTACTTGTTACACATGACCATATTAAACAACCAGCAACAAAGTGATTAAGGTAGGATATGCTGAAACTGTGCAAAATAGTCATTAGATCGACTGAAGCAGTCGTATTTATATTTTGTATTTCATTATCCATAGGAGCCCATTCAGCTCATTGAATCAATGCTGGCTCTCAGAATAAAGATTTCTTATTTATTTCTTAGAATAGAGGGAAGGTCATTTAAGACTGTGGTGAGAAAAAACTTTTTCACCCAGAGAGTTGTGAATTTATGGAATTAACCTGCCACAGAGGGCAGTGAAGGCCAAGTCACTGGATGGATTGAAGAGAGAGTTAGATAGAGCTCTAGGGGCTAGTGGAGTCAATGGATATGGGGAGAAGGCAGGCACGGGTTATTGATAGGGGACGATCAGCCACGATCACAATGAATGGCGGTGTTGGCTCGAAGGGCCGAAGGGCCGAATGGCCTCCTCCTGCACCTATTTTCTATGTCTCTATGTTTCTATGTTTTATAAGCACATTGGTCCCATTACTCACACTTATGTCCACGCATGCGAGCCATTCTCTCCTGCATGCCTAGTACTCCTCCTTGATTCCCCTACCACCCATCTACACCAGAGGCAATTTACAGTGGTCAGTTAGGCTACCAGCACATTTTAAGGAATTGGGAGGAAACTGGAGCATGCAGAAATCCGTGCAAAAGAAGGGAGAAGTGCAAACTCCATACAAACGGCAATCAAGGTGAAAGCTGTACAGTTCTGTTCTTCAAGTTGTATAATGTTGTGATGGCACTGTAGAGGGTGTATAGGTGACCCGCCATCTGGAGATTTCCAAGTATAAGGGGAGATTAGAACATTGTGGTCGTTTTCTTCAGAGAGAAAGAGGGGATGTTGCGTGAAGGTCTGCACAGGATGAACAATAAGGACTTTTTAATCTCTTGGCAATGGAGCCAATAAGTAGGGAATGCAGATTTAAGGATATTGGTGGAATGATGAGTGAAGAGTTGAAGATTTTTTTTTACATATAAACCCTGTTGGGAACTGAAATTCACCACCCAACAAGGAAGTGGAGACAGATACTAACTGCTGAAAATGTTTCTAGATGAACAGCTGTAGACTATAGAGCTACCACCAACCCGGCATCTTCACTGTGGGCTGGATACCCACTTCTTGTGCCTTGTCCGTGCAATTCTGTGTAGCAATCTGCGGGAGCCCACATCTTCAACTGGACAGATTCTGTGAAGTTGAAGACCACTGAACAGCAACTAATCTTCAGCAGAAGAAAGGTTCAGAGCCGAAACGTCGTCTATCCATTTTCTCCAGAGATGCTGCCTGACCTGATGGGTTACTCTAGGATTTTGTGTCTATATTCAGTATAAACCAGCATCTGCACTCCTTCATCCCCACATTCTGCCCATCCTGACATGCAACTCTTCAAGAGTCAAGAGCGTCAAGTCAAAAGTGTTTTATTGTCGGATGTCCCAGATAGAACAATGAAATTCTTACTTGCAGCAGCACGACAGAATGTGCAAACATAAATGTAGGGACATAGTAAACAATATAATAAATGTGAAAAAAGTTCAGTGTGTGTGAATATATACACACATACATACAGATCATATATATGCACACACACACATGCACACATACGTACGCATGAAAAATTAAACTAACAATAATAGTGCAAAATACAAAGCCAATGCCCACAGTGCTTTGTAGTTCAGAGCTTATTTGAGCCAGCAGTATTTAATAGCCAAATGGCTGTAGGGAAGAAGATGTTCTTGAACCAAGATGTTACAGTTTTCAGGCTCCTGTACCTTGGCAGGGATGAAATGAGCGTGTGGCCAGGGTGGTGTGGGTCTCTGATAATTTACTCACTAAGTACCAACGCTAATGTTTTCATTAACCTGCCGATGGCGCAGCTGCATTATTGGCAAATGGACCCCTACCTTGCCAATGCCAAATGTCAATTCTCTTTTGTCCTGTTGTACGTCTCACAAAACCGTGAAACGGAACAGCCGAATATCATCTTGGTTTCTCTCACCACGGATGATACCCGACTAGGGACAATTTTTCTTTCAATTGTAACAAGCCAATTAACCTACAGGCCTGGATGTCTTTGGAATGTGGGAGGAAACCGAAGATCTCCGGAGAAAACCCACGCAGGACATGGGTAGAATGTGCAAACTACAGACAAGCGCCCGTAGTCAGGATCAAACCTGGGTCTCTGGCGCTGTAAGGCAGCGACCCCCGCTGCGCCATCATGCCGCCCTCTAGTTCTCAATTTCTGCAGTTGGTCACATAGTGACTTGTAGGGATTACATTCACACCATCTAATAGAAACATAGAAACATAGAAAATAGGTGCCTGCTATTTGCCTGCTATCAACATGACCATGGCTGATCATCCAACTCAGTATCCTGTACCTGCTTTCTCTCCATACCCTCTGATCCCTTTAGCCACAAGGGCTAAAGCAGTAAACAAAGCTTTTCATGTCCCTTGGCACGTGACAATAAAAAACCTAAGCAGAAAGGAGAACAATGATATAGCCCAGATTATTCAAGATCTATTGGTAACCAGTATTGCTTGATCCAAGAGCATTCATGGCTTGGACTAGTATTTTATTCCCGGATGGCTCAGGGCTCTGGTTTTAGGGCCATGTGTTTTCCTGAAGCAGTTGGCCTTCAAGCACACATTTATTGCCACACTGGCCTGTAAACATGCCTTTACAGGCATTCTTTAGTTTCTGGCCTGGAATCCAGGTTGCTCTCAGGCTTCTACTTAATATCCCTTCCTTAAATAAATTGACTTGGGTAAACATTAATCCAACTCCTATTGATCGTTTAACCACAACCTAGAATCCAATTCAATTTCAGTTGAGCAAAACGATTGTGAGACTAATGATTACATAATCTGTTTTCCTTTTTGTTTTACTTGAGATCTGACCTCCTATCTTTACATTTTTCTATCAAAAGAATTTCAACCAACTGGTCAAAACATTCTAATCACTGCACATAGAATTAGGATCAAGATTATTCAAGAGGAAACTAGAAAGTACTTTATATACAAAGTTGTGAAAATCTGGAACTGATGTTGGAGTTTTTGTGGGTGAGATGGAAATATTTTAATTGGGTATGTGTATTAAGAAATATGAAACAGTTTCATAAATATGAGACGTATATTGTGTTCATTTTGATCAAGGGGGGGTCAAATGTTTTCTTCCTGTTCTTTATACTCTAGTGTCAGTACGAGGATATCAAACCAAAATGGGCAGAAACCTGGTGAAAACCATTCATTCTGCCAATATACCACATTCCACATACAAATTACTCCAAAACTTTGCTATGAAAGATGGAACTTTCTCATCTTGTTTTGAATTAGGATACAGAGGTTGAACAACAATTCAGATTTAGCCATTTGCAATTGACTTGTTTATGTGCATTGCATTAATGAATCTCTTTGTTAGCTTTGACCTGAATAAACTCCTGTTTAATTCTAGCCTTTTCTAAAAAAAAAACCTTTTTGATTTATTGAAGCTATGTGGCTTTTGTTGGCCAACCAGTAGAAGGAAAATAATGTGGCAAAACAGCACATTGGCAGATTTAGTTCATCGTTTTAAATGGGACACCTGGATTTGGCTGGTCTCTGGATTAAAGTAGAGACTAGTGCAGCACTAAAGGGAATTGTTAGGAAGGATGCTTTTGGATTAATGGCTGGAAAATTGGGAGGGGTAGTGAACCAGCTCTTCCTGAATGTGTCTCCTAATTTAATCCAGTTTGACCCGACAGAGTAGGGGGCTTAGCCTTTTGAAATGATGTTCAACAGGATCCAGATTAAGCCTTGGTGGTGCATTCAAATTATCCCTGGGCACCATTGGAAGAGAAGAGTTCTCCTGGCATTGTGCCTTATACTTATTTTGCAGCTGACATCCAAAAGCAGATGTATCTGGTTATGTTCATATTGCTGTTTGTGAGAACTTACTCTTCACGAATTGACCACAAATCTTCATTCCAAAAATAACTAGACCGCAAAAATACTTGTCAAGCAAGGAGCAGCAGATGCATAGTGCTAGAGTAACTCTGTCTGAAGAAGGGTTCCAAACTGAAAGATCACCTATCTGTTCTCCCGAGATGCCGCCTGACCTGTAGACCTTACTCCAGCCCTTTGGGCCTTTTAAAAGTACTTGTTGGTCGCCAAGTGTTCTGTGGTGTCCTCTAGTTATGAAGTGTGCTGTGTAGATACAGCTTTTCCTCGTCTTCATTGCTTTATGCACTCCCATCTAGTTCATCGTTGCCAAAATAGTCAGACTGGATCTTTAGCCACGAAGTGACTAATATAGATCTCCCGCAGCCCGCTGTTCCTCGATTAACACAGCCAGTTTTCATGCGGATCAGTTGCAGCTGTTTCACTTTGTTTTTGTGCCTCCTGTAGCCTGGAAGGTTTTTGTCTATCATCTTTCTCTTTCTGTTTTTGTATGGCCAGGTATCCGTAAAGATCGTCGGGGCGGCCGGATGTTGAAGCACAAGCGGAGGAAGGACGAGAAGGATCACGTCATCAAAAGTACCGGGATCGCCGGCCGACCCACTCCCAGCAGCGTGAATCCGGCACAGAGGAACGCCAAGCAGAACTCGGTGCTGGGAATGTCGTCGGACGAGATTCTCAGCACCTTGATGGATGCCGAGCCACCCATGGTTTACTCTGAGCATGACCCCAGCAAGCCCTTTACCGAAGCATCCATGATGACTTTGCTGACAAACCTGGCCGATAAGGAACTGGTGCATATGATCATTTGGGCAAAGAAAGTTCCAGGTAGGATCATATAACTTTGATAGAGAATGAGACCATGCATTATGTAAGTCAGAACAATAAAGGTACAAGATGATCCTGGGCCTGGTGGAAGGCTGATATTTATAAGCACCGTTGAATAAATTGCAGTGTTCGTCACATTTAATTAATAAATTCAAATGCATTTTCATTCAAAGGTATGTGACATTGTTCCAATACTGGAACATTGTTCCAATGTTACTCTAAATACTGTTCGTGTTTTTTGTGTGAAGATTATGTGAGATGCAGCTTACTCTAGCTTAACTTGTCAGGACTGCCCCAGCCAAAACCTCAGGCCTCGAACTGCTTCATGTCCGACAGTATTTTCAGATTATCTCAGATCTGACTTCAAGCTTAGATGTCTTTTTATTGGTTTCAGCGAGTGCCAGCATCCCTCAAATAGAATAAATGTGTTTAGTTTGAAACAAAGTGACTCAAGTGACATTGGGCTGTTATGAACAATGTAGAGCTGTGATGAAAATAATTCAAAGCAAAGAGAAGAGTGAATGGCAGGGCATGTTCATTTTGACAAGCGCGTGTATGTTTGACATCATCGCAACACTTAATGGGCAGTTTGGAAAAGATTAATTACACAGGGGCCAACTAGCGATCCCCACACATTAACCTCTATCTTTCCCCCCACCCACACCCCACATCCCACCACAATCAGTCAGAAGAAGGGTCCCGACCTAAAACGTCACCCATCCATCCATGTTCTCCAGTGCTGCTGCCTGACCCGCTGAGTTACTACAGTACTTGGTGTCTGTGTTGGTTCACTCTGTGTGTGTGTGTGTGTGTGCGTATGTGTGCGTGTGTGTGTCTGCGTGTGTGTGTGTGTGTGTGCGTGTGTGTGTGTGTGTGTGTGTGTGTGTGTCTGTGTGTGTGTGTGTGCGTGTGTGTGTGTGTGTGCGTGTGTGTGTGTGTGTGTATGTGTGTGTGTGTGTGTGTGTGTGTGTGTGTGTGTGTGTGTGTGTGTGTGTCTCTGTGTGTGTGTGTGTGTGCGTGTGTGTGTGTGTGTGTGTGTGTGTGTGTGTGTGTGTGTGTGTGTGTGTGTGTGTGTGTGTGTGTGTGTGTGTGTGTGTGTGTGTGTGTGTGTGTGTGTGTGTGTGTGTGTGTGTGTGTGCGTGTGTGTGTGTGTGTGTGTGTGTGTGTGTGTGTGTGTGTGTGTGTGTGTGTGTGTGTCTGCGTGTGTGTGTCTGCGTGTGTGTGCACGCGTGTGTGTTTTTAGTGAGAGTGCCGCTCCCACCTGCTTTCCTCTGAATCCATGGACACCATAGTCCACTTGGGCTGGTGTGTCAGGAGCATGAAACCATGGTGATGCAAGACACTGCAGATGCTGCAATATTGAGCATAGGACAAAGTGCTGGAGTAACCCAGCGGTTCAGCGAGCATGTGTGGAGGGAATGGATAGACATGGTTCCCGGTCGGGGTTCTTTGTCAGACTGTTGGAAAAGAGAGGTGGGTTGGGGAAGGGGTCAGGAGGGTGAATGGGGGATAAAAAGGACATATGTCCCCCCTCCCTCTCCACCCTGGAGCATGCATTACTCCCACAACACCCACCACCCCAGACACCCTGCTCCTTCCCTCTCTTCCATACTCCCATCTCCTATTCCTAAGTCCCATATTTCCCTTTTATCCCTGAACAGCAGCATCCAGTAGCCCAGTCCATTGATTTGAAGATATGAGTTTGAACCATCATGGCTAACATATTTAAGTTAAGTTAATTAAAACCATGTGGAATAAAAAGTCAGTATCAGTAGTTCCCAAATGTTGGGCGAGTCCAGAACCAGGGGCCACAGTCTGAGAATAAAGGGGAGGTCGTTTAAGACTGAGGTGAGAAAAAACGCTTTCACCCAGAGAGTTGTGAATTTATGGAATTCCCTGCCACAGAGGGCAGTGGAGGCCAAGTCACTGGATGGATTTAAGAGAGAGTTAGATAGAGCTCTAGGGGCTAGTGGAGTCAAGGGATATGTGGAGAAGGCAGGCACGGGATATTGATATGTTTCTAGTGGGACGATCAGCCATGATCACAATGAATGGCGCGTTAGGATTGCAATGAATAGGCTCACTAAGGGCTGAATGGCAGCAGCCCTACCTACCTCCTGTCATTTCCAGCTTTTTTATTATTTTTTTCTATGTTTCTATTACTTTCTAGTGGGGGAGGGGGGATGACGTTTGTGAAACGAATCCGAGTCGCGTCCTCGACATCGGCCTACCAGCTGGAACCAACGGGATCCGGTAGGGACATACGGATATAAAGCGGGCGATGCTGGGGCAGGACCTTGGTCCAACTCGTGGAGCTCTGGTGCGGAATGAATAGGAAGTAGGGCCAAGTCCACCCGGCGGGTCAAACGATGTTTTAGACTTGGTCAAAGGTCACGCAAGCAGTATCCCAATGAATACATCTCAGAACAAAAATAGGTAGGAAGTTGGGGTGTCCCAGAGATGTCTAATCCATCTCAAATATCAAATATGTTTTTATTTTGCCAGCTCAGGAACAGGCCCCAGCAGTATACATCTCAGAACAAAAATAGGTAGGAAGTTGAGGTGTCCCAGAGACGTCTAATCCATCTCAAATATGTTTTTATTTTGCCAGCTCAGGAACAGGCCCCATACTGTAGCTCAGCTAATCCATGGCAGGATCATTGTTGATACCTTTCTCTTCCGACTCACATTTATTCCCCTCTCCCTCACCCTGGTCTACTGCCTCCCTTTCTCAGCATCTGTACTGCTCACTTTGATCGCTTTCTGTGGTAGTGAGCTCCACAGTCTCACCTTACTTTGGGTAAAAAATGTTTTTGCTGGGTTTCGCGTTTGATTGCAATGATTGGCTTATTTTCACAATCTCTTGATTTTCTCTTCAGCACAAATAAAAATGCTATGGTCTAGAAATACTATTGTTTGACACGACTTTCTACCCTTCGATGGAATTTTAGCGTAACCTGATTTTATGTGTTCGTGCAGAGATCACCATGTATATGTAATCGGTGTACAAAATGTTTACAGTGATGTCAAACCAGTACTCCACTCGTTATGACGACATATTAATCTGCTCACAACTCAGCGGGACAGGCAGCATCTCTGGAGAAAGGAATGGGTGACGTTTCAGGTCGAGACCCTTCCTCAGACTGATGTCAGGGGAGTGGGCGGGACAGAGAATGTAGTCAGAGACAGTAAGACTGATGGGAGAACTGGGAAGGGGGAGGGGATGGAGAGAGAGGGAAAGCAAGGGCTATTTGAAGTTAGAGAAGTCAATATTCATACCGCTGGGGTGTACACAACCCAAGTGAAATTCGTATGAGGTGCTGCTACTCCAATTTGCGTTAGGCCTCACTTTGACAATGGAGGAGGCCCAGGACTGAAAGGCCAAATTGGGAATGGGATGGGGAGTTAAAGTGCTGAGCAACGGGGAGATCCGGTAAGTTAAGGCGGACTTAGCGGAGGTGTTCAGCAAAACAATCACCGAGCCCGCGCTTGGTCTCGCCGAGATACAGGAGTTGACACCTGAAACAGCGGATATGGGTAGATGAGGTTGGAGGAGGTGCAAGTGAACCTCTGCCTCACCTGAAAAGACTGTCGGGGTCCTTGGATGGAGTCAAAGGGGGAGGTAAAGGGCCAGGTGTTGCATCTCCTGTGGTTGCTGGGGAAAGTGCCTGCGGAGGGAGTGGTTTGGGTGGGAAGGGACGAGTTGACCAGAGAGTTGCGGAGGGAACGGTCTCTGTGGAAAGCAGAAACGGGTGGAGATGGGAAGATGAGGCCAGTAGTGGGATCACGTTGGAGGTGGTGAAAATGTTGGAGGATTTATATGCTGTATGTGACGGCTGATGGGGTGGAAGGTGAGGACAAGGGGGACTCTGTCCTTGTTACGAATGGGGGCAGGGGGAGCAAGAGCGGAGCTGCGGGATATCGAGGAGACCCTAGTGACAACCTGGTCTATAATGGAAGGGGGAACCCCCGTTCCCTAAAGAACGAGGACATCTCCGATGACCTGGTATGGGAAACTTCATCCTGGGCTCAGATGCGGCATAGACGGAGGAATTGGGAGTTGGGGGTAGAGTCTTTAAATATCCTCCTTCCCTCCTACATGTAGTTATTATGGCCTTCTGCCTGAAGAACTGAGGGACTTCAGTTCTGTTGAATCATTGCTCTCTAATATTGGCAGTTGGCACAAATGTGAGTTGAGACTGCAATTGGAAGCAATCTAATTCTTGGCAAATGCTTAGATGTCATCCAGCAGTTTGTTGCAGTCATCCCAAGTTCAGTTATTTGTGTTCCTCGTAACTGTGGCATTATTTGGCTGTGCAACATTTGCATGGTACGGGGAGAGGCGTTGTGCCACTGGCTATCATCTGTTGTAACTTTATAAGCAACATTCAATCTATATTGTGTAGGAAGGAACTGCAGATGCTGGTTTGCATTGAAGATAGACACAAAATGCTGGAGTAATTCAGCGGGTTTTGTGTCTATTCAATCTATTTTTTTCTCCAAGTCGCCTTTTGTTTCTGCTGATTTACTGACTCAACAGCCACTATTATTGGCAAGATTATAATATTACGTTCACCAAATCCGTTTACTGGCATGATATCAATTTAATTGACTGGGAAGTGTCCCAAGACATTGGATCTAGGGCTATAAAACACTTTTGGAGTGGAGTTCCAATTGTAATATTGAAAACATATCAATCAGTCTTGGGATATAGCAAGGAACCCCAATAAAATTGAAATGGATGGGAATCAAGGGTGGTTGGAGTGGGCAAGTGTTTGCAGGACGGGTTAGGGTGGGGAGTGTTGAGGGGAGGAGTTGGTGATAGGAAGCAGAAGGAGAATGGTTGTAAATGTGGAAGGTCAGTGATTTTAACCTTGCAGAGTCACTGCAGGAGTTCCTTGGCAGGGTCCTAAAAGCCCACCATTTTCAGCTGCCTCATGAATGCCTTTCTCACTTCCACGTAATCGCAAGTGGGGATATCCAGTGACTGAAGGTTGCTCTGTTGCAATTAAAGAAAACAAACTGAAGAGAGTTGTGGACGCAGCGCAGTCCATCACACAAACCAACCTCCTTTCGACCAACTCCATCTACACTTCGCGCTGCCTCGGCAAGGCCACCAGCATTAATAAAGGACCAATCTCACCACAGTCACTCTACTCCCTCTTCTCCCCTCAGGCAAGAGGTACAGAAGTTTGAAGACACACACCTCCAGATTCAGGGGCATTTTCTTCCCAGTTGGAATCAGGCAATTGTACTTTCCCCACACCAACTAGAGAGCGGTCCTGAGCTGCCATCGACCCCATTGGAGACCTTTGCACTATCTTTAATCGGACATTACTGAACTGTGTCTTGCACTAAATGTTATACCTTTTATCATGTGTCTGTACACTATGAACCGCTTGATTGTAATCATGTACAGTCTTTTCGCTGACTGGATTACACGCAACAAAAGAGTGTCTCACTCTACCGGGTACATGTGATGATAATAAACTAAACTATAAAAGCAATTAAAAAAACAAGAACAGGTCGGGTAAACGCAGAGAGTGTTTTGGCCAGAGTAGTGGAATCGAAAACCAGAGGACATGGGTTGAAAGGTGATGGGAACTTGTAGCGTAACTTTTTTACACAAAAGGTGGTCGGTGTATGGAACAAGCTGCCGGAGGAAGGAACGGGGTACTGATTTTAGATGACCAGCCACGTTCATAATGAATGGCAGTGCTGGCTCGAAGGGCAGAATGGCCTACACCTGCACCGATTTTTCTATGTTTCTCGGAGGTAGTTGAGGCAGGTACTATTGCAACGTTTAAGAAACGCTTAGACAGGTACATGGATGGGATAGGTTTAGAGAGATATGGGCCAAAAGCAGGCAGGTGGGACTAGTGTAGATGGGGCATGTTGGGTGGTGGGGGCAAGTTGGGCCGTAGAGCCTGTTTCCATGCTGTAAGACTATGACTCTTTATGAGCAGTCCGTGGCTGCATGCAGTGTGATCTTGTCAACATTCAGACAAATGCTGATAATATGTGTATCAAAATAGCCATCACACTAGCAGCCCATGATGCTTGATGGCAACACTATTTGCAAATCCCCTACTGTCAATATCCTGGGGTGTTTGGGATGTGGGAGGAAAAGGAAGCACCCGAAAAAAACCCACCTGCTCCCAGGGTTAACCTGCAAACTCCACACCAACAGTGTCTGAACTCAGGATCAAACCTGGGTCTCTGGCAATGTGAGCCAGCAGGGATACCAGCTGCACCACTGTGCCACCCTCGATTATGTCCTATGTCCTAGACTGAGTTGTAGAGAGTAAATCAATCAAACATCCAACACTGTAGCTTACCAGTGTAGTACATTCCTTCAACTTGCTCCATGTCCAACTCTAGATTGGAATTAGATATTAGAAATATCACTATCAACGGATTGTTGTTAATACTACTTCCTGCCCATTCCCGCCCCCTCGCTGCACACTGACACACCTGTACAATAGCCTTACAACTCAAATCAATTGAGCAAGCAAAGGAAATTATTTATTCTTTTCATACCCTTTTGATGTATAACAAAGAATCTTGAGAACAGCTTACAAACAATCCTGCATGCTATAACTCCTACACAACTCAAATCATCCGAGCAAGCAGAGGAAATTTTTCGAATAATTCTTTTTCTTTTGATGTAGGTTGGAGTCTCGAGAACAACTTTGAAACATTGGCTCGCGATCAGACATTAACACCAACTGCTTTAGGAAAAGCCGACAGTGGCTGATAAATAACCCTGCTCTCATTTTAGCTACTTTACCAAAAAAAAAACATCCTTGAGTTTTGATTAGAGTCTGGATTCTCTGCATCATTGAAGACAAGCAATGGGCTCTCCCTTTTAGGATTCTCTAAATTCCTAACAAACTATGTTGCAGTTGGTCCAAGGTCATAGCCAGTTATAAGGTGGCATCTAACCATCTAATGTCACCTTACATTGTGGTTTACTTTTTAAATGGAAAATCAAAAATTATTTTAGAATTTCAGTTTGATCATCATCCCGTTTTCTTTACATTATCAACAGGAGTTCAGCCTTTCTCCCCATTTTGTTTCTGTCAATGATTGGTTCTCCCATGCACCTGCCAAGAGGTATTTAACGAACAAGGTTTCGTTTTTGCAATAGATTATCAAACCACATTCTCGTGATATCTCAAAGAGCTTCAAATCCAACAAAGTACCTTTGAAACATTATCGTTCTTCGTGTGTAGCTAAATGTGCCAGCGAATTGAGTGTAGTGAGACCGGCCAAGTGGGAAATGCAAAAAATACCTGAACTATCTGTTGGAGAAAGTTGGGGGTTGTTGGTAGCTGTGGGAGAAAACTTGATGAAGAGAAATCATGGTCTTTTTTAGCAAGGCAAATGTTTCCAGCATTGGAGCATGCCATCTCAGCTTCACTTTATCTCTTGGCCTTATGGTTGACACTTTTGCCTGCTCCTAATGTACTGACATGTAACCCTGACTAAATGTGCTTCAGATTCTGTAGTGCATTTTGAGATGAGAAAAGGACTATTATAACTATACTTTTCTTTCTCATTCCACAGTCTACTCCTAAATCTATGAGAAGGTGCACAATCCCATCACTCCCATTATGGCACATCAGACATAGATGTTTGGGAGATGAGCCATTTGTATATGTTTTCCTCGTCTTGTGCTGCCTTATGCCCCTGTCCCACATAGGAAACCTGAACTGAATCCTCTGGAGACTTTGCGCCCCAGCCAAGGTTTCCGTGCGGTTGCCGGAGGTTGCAGGTGGTTGTAGGGAGACTGACAAAAACCTCCGGGAACCGCTCGGAAACCTTGGGTGGGGCGCAAAGTCTCCAGAGGTTTCCGTTCAAGTTTCCTAAGTGGGACAGGGGCATTATTCAGCACAAGATGAGGGAAGCATCTCAATTGTAGAAACAAGGAACTGCAGATACTGGTTTACAAAACTAAGTCACAGAGTGCTGTAGTAACTCTGTGGGTCAGGCAGCATCGCTGGAGAACGTGGCTAGGTGATTTTTCGGGTTGCGCCCAGTCTGAAAGAAGGGTCCTGACCCAAAACGTTGCCTAATCATGTTCTCTAGAGATGCTGTCTGACCCGCTGAGTTACTCCAGCACTCTTTGTCCTTTTTTCTTCGTAAAAACGTTTGATTGGGTAGTCTCAATATCTCCTTAAGTCGCTTGCTGTCCAACTTTGATATTTGGGATGTTTTACTGCATTTGTGACACCAAATCACCTCCATTACTGTTCAGGCAAGAAATCTGCTGTCCAAATATGTTCTGGCTTATATGTGACTCCAGACTCAACAATGTTGTTGATCCCAAATGACCTGATATGCCGGTCAATTGTACTAATATCATGATGTTCAAACAGCGAAATATAAAAACCGGTCTGATCATCTGGCAATGATCATGGTACTGAGTTAGACATAACACGATGTCAGACGGGTGCTCCTGGCAGTGAACCCCAAGAAGGCTACCGGCCCAGATGGAGTCCCTGGTAAGGTGCTCAAAGCGTGCGCCCACCAGCTCACTGCCATCTTCACCAGAATTTTCAACCTCTCCCTGGCCCAGGCAGTTATTCCGTCCTGCCTAAAATCAGCCACAATCGTCCCTGTGCCGAAGAAGTCTACCATCACCAGCCTTAATGACTACCGTCCTGTGGCCCTCACTCCAGTAATCACGAAGTGCTTCGAGATTGGTCCTCCAGCACATCAAGGACTATCTACCACCAGACCTCGACCCCCACCAATTCGCCTATCGACGCCATCACCGTAGCTCTCCACTCTGTGCTGAGCCATCTGGAGCAGGGGCAGAGCTACGTCCGGATGCTCTTTGTGGATTTTAGTTCAGCCTTTAATACAATCATTCCGGACATTCTCATTGGTAAACTGGTCACTCTCGGCCTCCCCACTGTCACATGTGCCTGGATAAAGGATTTCCTCACCAACCGGCCCCAGACTGTGAGACTCGGCCCCCACCTCTCCTCCACTCGCAGGTTGAGTACCGGTTCCCCACAGGGCTGTGTGCTAAGCCCCCTCTTATACTGTCTCTACACCTACGACTGTAGTCCGGCCCACAACAACAACCGCATCGTCAAATTTGCTGATGACACTACTGTGGTCGGACTTATTTCAAAGGGAGACGAGGCAGCCTACAGAGAGGAAGTCCTGAAGTTGACAACCTGGTGCTCAGAAAACAATCTGGCTCTGAACACCAGGAAAACAAAAGAGCTCATTGTCGACTTCAGGAGGCACAGCACCGACTTAGCCCCCCTACACATCAATGGCGAGTGTGTGGAGAGGGTCAACACCTTCCGGTTTCTCGGCGTCCATATCGCGGCTGACATCTCCTGGACAGACAACACGACAGCGGTCATCAAGAAGGCTCAGCAGCGGCTGCACTTCCTGAGGGTCCTCAGGAAGCACAACCTGGACTCTAACCTGCTGCTGACCTTCTACCGCTCGTCCATCGAGAGCCTGCTGACATACTGCATTACAGCATGGTATGGCAGCTGCACCATGGCAGACAGGGAGAGGCTTCAGAGGGTAACCAGGACAGCGCAGAGGATCATTGGCTGCCCTCTCCCCTCCCTGATGGACATCTACACCTCCCGCTGCCTTAGCAGGGCAAAGAAGATCATCAAAGACAGCTCCCATCCTGCGTTTGGACTGTTCGACCTGCTGCCCTCTGGAAGGCGCTATAGGTGCATCAAATCCAGGACAAACAGACTCAGGAATAGTTGCTTTCCGAGAATTATATCTACTATAAATTCAAATTCACACATGCACTGACTACACCGCCCAACACGGACTTCCATCTGTATATATGTATATATGTATGTAGCGCCGCAGAATTTGTGCACCTATCCCCCCCCCCCCATCTCCCTTCTGTTTTTTGTTTTTTCTGTTTCTTGTTTTTTGTGCTAAATTGTATGTATGCACTGAGTACGAGCAGCTTTCAGTTTCACTGTACTTGTATAGTGACAATAAATGGCATATCTACAATATTATTCTCAGTACAGTCACCCTTCCAAAATCGTCATCACAAATCTCTTGGTATTGAAGGTAGACACTAAAATGCTGGAGTAACTCTGCGGGTGAGGCAGCATCTATGGAGAGACGGAATGGGCGACGTTTCGGGTCGAGACCCTTCTTCAGACTGATGACTAATGTCTAAATTGGGGGAGCTGTCAGTAGATGTGTCAAACGGCAATCTGACATGTTGCTGCTTGCAGAATCGGGCTTTTTGTGGACAGCATGTTGGATCCTCCATGATAGTCCATGATTATGCCCTGTCCTACTGGCAGGGCTGACCCACATAGGAGGCAGCATAGTGACAGGCAGGCATCTCGGAGCAGCCTTGGGATCCTCAACATTGACTCCAGCCCAGTATGAACAAAGAAATCCCCCACTGTATACCAGTGCTCTTGCAGCTGACAATTCAATATTCCTTGCATTGAAACTCTTCTCATCCTCAAGCCTGAGGAAGCACTGTGAATGTTTTGTCTGTGGGTAGTTGACAGTATACTTGTTTCTCTCTCAAAATATGTAATGATGCATATTGTGTGTGTATGTGAAACACAGAGAGACCGAGAATGTCCCCCTAGATTTCATGAATTGATATTACCTTCCTGTGAAGAATTGGATCAGTGTACTTTGGAACCATTTCAGTGTAGCACACCATAAAATAAAGAAGTAAGTGTGCATAAAACATCTGTGGATCTACAAGATCCAATTTCAGCCTGGGGACTAGGGGGAGAGAAATATGCATGAGAGTGTCTTTGCTGATGTAGGTGATCTTTAGTGTTTGACTGAGTTGATGTGCGTGTGTCTGCTTCCAGTTACGTGTGTGGATGTGTTTACGTGTGTGTATGTGTATGTGCACCCGTCACTGCATGTAAATGTGTGTGTGTGCACATGCATGCTTGTGTTTCTGGCTATATTTATGTATGTGTTTTTATGTGTGTTTTTGTGCTTGCGTGTTTGTGTGCATCAATGCCATTTACTTGTATATTGTGTGTTTGCATTTGAGCATGTATGAATTTGTCTCTACATATACGTGTCCTTGTGTGATCCCGAGATATCATCAGTCATTGTTTAGTTTCACTTGAGGCAGAATTATGATCAGTGTAGTTTGGAACCATTTCAGTGTAGCCTGTGGTGAAATGTCTTGGTTATGTTCAAACCTCACAATGTGCTGTTTACAATACCACCTCTGGAAATCCTATTGCTCCTGCCAAGCAGCTCTCAGCTCCGTCTCTGGCACCTCCGTTAATCCCACCAAAGGGAATAGAAAGAGCTTCTGCTGGCTCTGTTTCTTCCTCTACAACGTCATCACTGCAAAGCCAATCTTGCTCATTCAGCCAATGTCAATATTCCAGCACACTTAAAAACGAGTGCAGAAGGCTACCATGAAACCTGGCGGTGTTGCAGGCAGAAGGAAGAATGAGCAGTTCAGTAATGAAAAATCAGTATCAGCAGAAGTAGTAATTGTGGAGTCCACAATCTGCACTCGGGGCAGGGTGCAGACAAGGCATATAAACCACTCAGGGAATACTTTGTCATAGTCACTGAGCCTGTCATGATTGAATACTTTACTGTATCGTCTTCTTTGGCAGTCCCTCAGGATCTATAAAGATTTGTTGTCTTCCAGTTCTGTGGAGTGACCCATTAGTCAAACCCTTCTATCCACGTTTGTTTTAGACATACATATAGACATAGACATAGAAAATAGATGCAGGATGAGGTTATTTGGCCCTTCCAGCCAGCACCGCCATTCATTGTGATCATGGCTGATTGTCCCTAATCAATAACCCGTGCCTGCCTTCTCCCCATATCCCTTGACTCCACTAGCCCCTAGAGCTCTATCTAATGCCCCTGTCCCACTTAGGAAACCTGAACGGAAACCTCTGGAGACTTTGCGCCCCACCCAAGGTTTCCGTGCAGTTCCCGGAGGTTTTTGTCAGTCTCTCTACCAGCTTCCACTACCTGCAACCTCCGGCAACCACCTGCAACCTCCGGGAACCGTACGGAAAACCTTGGGTGGGGCGCAAAGTCTCAGGTTTCCTAAGTGGGACAGGGGCATTAACTCTCTCTTAAATCCATCCAGTGATTTGGCCTCCACTGCCCTCTGTGGCCGGGAATTCCACAAATTCACAACTCTCTGGGTGAAAAAGTTTTTTCTCACCTCAGTCTTAAATGGCCTTCCCTTTATTCTAAGACTTTGGCCCCTGGTTCTGGACTCACCCAACATTAGGAACATTTTTCCTGCATCTAGCTTGTCCAGTCCTTTTATAATTTTATATGTTTCTATAAGATCCCCGCTCATCCTTCTAAACTCCAGTGAATACAAGCCTAGTCTTTTCAATCTTTCCTCATATGACAGTCCTGCCATCCCAGGGATCAATCTCGTGAACCTACACTGCACTGCCTCAATCACAAGGATGTTCTTCCACAAATTAGGAGACCAAAACTGTATGCAATACTCCAGATGTGGTCTCACCAAAGCCCTATACAACTGCAGAAGAACCTCTGTACGTCTATCTGAAATCCTCTTGTTATGAAGGGCAACATTCCATTAGCTTTCTTCACTGCCTGCTGTACCTGCACGCCAACTTTCAGTGACCGGTGTACAAGGACACCCAGGAAAGGGGGAGATGCAACGAGACCTGGGTGTCATGGTACACCAGTCATTGGAAGTGGGCATGCAGGTGCAGCAGGCAGTGAAGAAAGCAAATGGTATGTTAGCATTCATAGCAAAAGGATTTGAGTATAAGAGCAGGGATGTTCTACTGCAGTTGTACAGGGTCTTGGTGAAACCACACCTACAGTATTGCATACAGTTTTGGTCTCCTAATCTGAGGAAAGACATTCTTGCCATAGAGGGAGTACAGAGAAGGTTCACCAGACTGATTCCTGGGATGGCAGGACTTTCATATGAAGAAAGACTGGATAGACTCAGCTTGTACTCGCTAGAATTTGGAAGATTGAGGTGGGATCTTATAGAAACTTACAAAATTCTTAAGGGGTTGGACAGGCTAGATGCAGGAAGATTATTCCTGATGTTGGGGAAGTCCAGAACAAGGGGGTCACAGTTTAAGGATAAGGGGGAAATCTTTTAGGACCGAGATGAGAAAATCATTTTTTACACAGAGAGTGGTGAATCTGTGGAATATTCTACCACAGAAGGTAGTTGAGGCCAGTTCATTTGCTATATTTAAGAGGGAGTTAGATGTGGCCCTTGTGGCTGAAGGGATCGGGGGGTATGGAGAGAAGGCAGGGATGGGATACTGAGTTGGATGATCAGCCATGATCATATTGAATGGCGGTGCAGGCTCGAAGGGCCGAATGGCCTACTCCTGCACCTATTTTCTATGTTTCTATGTCTCGCTGTACCTCCCCCTTACATAACCTAACCCCATTGAGATAATAATCTTCCCCCTTGTTATGTTTGGGTTGGTAAGATCACGTTCTTATTAACTGCCTTTTCTTTTGCCTTTGGCAAAATTTAGTGCAATCAGTGAACCAACAGTAAATGACAAGGGCTCTGATGAACCTTCACAGATTGCAGTTCCCGTTTTAAAGGAACATCTGGTCTTGATGTACTGTGCAGCAACATGTTTCATCCAATTTTTTTTTTATTGGCCCATCTTTGGCTAATTGTTGCATAAAGGTCAAAATGTATAAAAAAAGAATCACTAGGTTTTCATGAAATCATAAAATACTATAAGAAAAATGATGATTTACATTAAGTTGGTGTGTTTGTTTAAAATCTGAGGAAGGAATGTGTTTTGAGGGAGTGGGTTCATTTCAAGGACTTGCACCCCTTTCCTGTAACTGAAGTCTGAACTACAGTAACTTCCCATTTATTCCAAGCGTAGATGCAAGAAAACTGCAAATGCTGGAATAGTGGCCAAAACACATAGAGCTGGTGAAACTCAGCGGGTCAGGCAGCGTCTGTGAAGAGAATGGAGAGGTGAAGATTCAGGTCCTGATCCTGATCAATCTACAGATGGGACCCGACCCAAAACATCAATTCCTATCAATTCCTTCCACAGATACTGCCAGACCCGTTGAGTTCCTCCAGCATTTGATGCTTATTTTAACTATATTCATAATAAATGTGAGTAGACATTTTTAACTTAATTACATTTATACTTAAAGGCAGCTCATTTGTTCACCAATTAGCGGCAACTTTTTGTATGAAAATTCAGCATTTCATGTGATGATGAGTGCAGTTATTCATTTGATACATTTCTGTTGTATTTTGTATTAACTTAGGGCCACTGTGGTGCAGCAGCAGTGCTGTTGCCTCATGGGCCTGTCCCACTTAGGCGATTCTTTAGGCAACTACAGGCAACTAGTTTGTCGCCACATGTTTGCCGGGGCGAGCATGTGGCACTAGGGGCACCGCATGATGGCAGCCTCTGCCTACAATCTGTCTGTTTTTCCATCTTTTTTTTATTTTTGTCTGTTTAAAAAGTATGTGTTGGAGTATTTCTTAGTATTTTTATGTGGGGGAGGTGGGTAGGGTAATGGGGAAACTGTTTCCCAGTCACTTCCTGGCGAGGATGCGACTATTCTCCGAGCCGCATATTCGTCCCCCCCCCCTCCACCAACTGGATTGGCGCAGCCTTTCCTGCCTGAGACCGACCAGCACTGGATTCATCGCGGAGTGGACGATGCCTTACCTGGGATCGCCGTTTGAAGCTGTGGAGTGTTGGGCCTGCTGCTTCAACATCGTGGAGCAGTGGTCTGCGGAGCTCCCAGCCGCGGGGCGACACTGACTTCAACGTCACGGGGTCCTGGGATCCTTTGTCGAGGGTCGCCAGTAGGAATCTCTGCCCAGCTCGACGTGCAGACTTTGGGGGTATGAAGTGGCCGATTCGGAAGTTCAAGCCGCGGAGTATGTTCTTCCAATCCGACGTCGGAGTCCCATCATCCCTACGAGACGGCCTGAACATCGGGCCGCCCGTAGCGGCGACTGCGGAGGGCTCGGGAGGCCCCGACCACGGGTGAACATCAAAGAACATCAAAGAGGAGGATGAATGGTGCCTTCCCTCACAGTGGGGAACTTTGATTCCTCTGTGTGGGGATGTTTATGTTAAATTTTATCGTGTGTTGTGTTCTTTTTTTATTCGTATGGCTGTTTGGTGACCCTACATTGCACTGTACCAATTGATGCGTGTGACAATAAATGTCTCTTGAATCTTGAATCTTGAATCTTGAGTAGTTTCCTTAGTCGCGCAAAAAGTCGTAGCGTCTTTCTGGTCGCTGCTAAATTTTCAACATGTTGAAAATGTTTCGCCGACCGTGGGTTTGACGCCAATGAGGGTCGCTTGATTTCTCCTGACGTAGATCCTGTCGTAGGTCGTTGCCACGATGACGTAGATTGTCGCCGGTTTTTCAGCGACCTGCTACGACTATGACAGTCGCCGGCAGTTGCCTGAAAAATCGCCAAGTGGGACGGGCCTATCACAGAGACCAGGGTTCCATACTGACCTGGGGCACGGTCTGTGGAGTTTGCACAGTTTCCTCCCACATCCCATAGATGTGCAAGACTGTATGTTAATTGGCCTCGGTAAATTACACCTAGTGCGTAGGGAGTGGATGTGAGATAACATTGAACTAGTGCGAACAGGTGATTGATGGTCAGAGTTGACTTGGTCCGCCAAAGGGTCTGTTTCCATGCTGTATCTTTCAATTGTTTGGCCATAAAATATAAAATTGCAGTGTAAAACATTGTTACTCAAACGCATATAGAGACACCATAGAATTCAGTGATTTATTTAAAGAATATAAAGTTAATACGGTGAATACTAATGGATGATCTACAGTAAATTTTGAGCAATTCTCATATAACCAGCAATCCACTAATCTCTAAAGGGCCTGTCCCACTTTCACGATCTAATTCACGACCTCTGCCGAGTTTGCCCTTGACTCATACTCGCAGTGTGGTCGTCACGAGGTCGTAGGTAGGTCGTAGGTAGGCTAGTCGTAGGTGCATTTCGTTGTCTCTGTACTGTACACTGACAATGACAATTAAACTTGAATCTGAATCTGAATCTGAGGTAGGCTAGTCGTAGGTACTCGGGCATCATGTAGGTCGGGGCGTATTTTCAACATGATGAAAAATGTCCATGAGTAAAAAAGGTTGTGAAAGTGGGATTAGGTGGTGAAAGTGGGACAGGCCCTTCAGGATACCAGAAAGCGGAGAGTATACTGTACTAACTTTTCTTACCATTTGGATATACAATAAGATAAAGTCACTGCCAGTTTCTCATGCAGCCACTTGCACTGAGAGGTCCAGTATGGGTGACACTGGGCACTTTGATTCTGGGACACACATTCACATATTAAAGTTGGTTCGAGAGTCTCTAGCCAAGGCACCACTGGCAGCTGCCTTTAAATCGGGACATGGAAACATTTTATTTTTGTTTGCTTGATCATCGAACTGTGCGGCAATCCCTCTCAACCTCGCAATCAAACATGCAGCAAGTTGGCAAAACAAGTATGTCACCTATGAACCATCCACGTGACTGTGCGTTTAGCAGCGTGCGGCTGTTGGAGACACATCTTGCTTCCCCCTCAGCTGTCTTGTTTGTGAAGTTCAGCGTTCGCAATGCCCTGAGACGATCGATCTGTTAACGCAGTTAATCCCAACAACCTTGGCAGTCGTCGAGCACAGCTGGCGATCGCAAGGCAGCTTCTTTTCCACTTCCTTTCAAATGTTCGTTGT